>NW_017805705.1:779297-826633 GCF_001891065.2 Hippocampus comes | reverse complement strand
GGGCCATGGCGGAGTGCAATTCAAACAGAGGAGGAGTATTTACAGGAGTGGTCATTCTGCAAGATTTAAAAAAAAAAGAAAAAAAAAGGCCACCGCTTCTGGTCTCCGCAGGACAGTAGAATTGGCACAATGCGGATGATTGTGTGTGTGTTTTGAGATCAAGCGTGCTCCTGGAAGAGGGACGAGACAATGAATGTCTTTTCCTCTTTTGTCCGCTAGAGGTCAGTGTGAGCTACTGAAATGCCTTTCAACGTCTGCGCTTGAGAAGGGAAGATGCTCAGCCCGAATTCTCACCTTGAGCCGGTAGAGTTTTGGTTGGTCTCGACGCTGCTCGTTTTAGTATTCGGATTAATGTTCTGGTTCATATCCATTTAGGTGTGAGGCGACGCTCGTGAGGATAAACGGCTCAGAGAATGAATCAATTCACGTTTAAAATTAGAGGCATTTTTTTGGGGGGGGGGGGGTGGGCTACTTGCAGTAGGGACTCTGTCCCTATCCCTTGAAGTGGTGATGGATTCCTGGCACATCATCATCAGTGAGGATCACTTCATAAGGCCGGCCGCTCTCGACTACTTCAAGGGGAAGTCCAAAATTGACCTCACAATATGTTCCATTTGGGGCCTTGCTGGTCTAACCACGGCATTCGGCCCAATATTGCGTTTGTGGAAAATGAATGAAGCAGAATTTTTTTTTTTTCCTTCAAAACACCGTTTTTATCCATCTCACAAGGCGGCCATTTTGCCTTGCGCTGCCACTCGCCATCGCCTGAAAATGACTTAAGGGCTCAGCTTGCCATCGTCACATGATCAAACGCAGAAAACAGGTGAGCCACGATTGCCATTTTCAGCCGACAGCATGGGACAAATTGGACGCCAACTGAGATTGATTTAAAAAAAGAAAAAAAAACAGGTGGATTTTGCTGCTCTATCCATATTGCACTAGCAAGTTTAATCAGAATGCCGAGTTGAGACTAGTGAGGTGCATGGAACATATTTTTGTCAATATTTTTTTTATTGACTCGAGTTCCACTTCAACCAGAACTCCCTGCAGTTCAGTCTGTCTTGTGCTCTTTATCCTGCTCTGTTCTTTGCCGGCGATACCTCATGTCGGTGGCATCCGTGTTGTTCTCACCTGGTGAATCCGCCATTTTGACTCTGCGCGTGTCCATGTAGCTGACGATGAACTCGGAGTTCTGATAGATGAGCATGCCCGACAGAGTGAGGGCGATGCCAGCGCAGCTCAGCGAGGACAGCTCGTTGCCGAAGAGCAGCTGGGAGAGCAGGAGGTTGCCCACCACGCTCAGGTTGCCCAGGATGTGGAGGGTGACGGCCGACGTGAGCGTGATGACGCAGCTGCTGGCCAGGTTGTACAAGACCGAACCGAGGCAGCTGAGCAGGATAAAGACCCACAGGCGCCGGTCGTAGTGCAGCGGCGACTCCAGTAGGGCCCAGTTCTCCAGCGCCAGCGCTGCCACGGCCAGGATGAGGAAGCTGGGGATGGACATCAGGTAAAGCAGGAACACCGAGTTGATCTTCTCCTCCTGGAGGAGAATGCCTGACGGGAAACGACGGTTCACCTTGGTCAGACGACACAGTGAAGTTTGCTTGTTTTTCCACAGTTTTTCGTGAAATTTGCCCATATATGAGCAGGAAACGATGACAATTATGTAATTGTGCTGCCGTCCACTTTTTTTCTCGCGCTTACTTAACCATGTTACAGGCACTAATCTACTCACAGACGACACTCCTGTTGAAAAAAGAAAAACCTACTCAAGTTTAGCCTGCGGCAATTGTTTCTTCTCCTCGGGAAAAGAACTTGAGATGAATAGAAACATTGGCTTCATTTAGTGAAGGAATGATCACTCCGCATGACATGAATTCCACAGAGCAATGTGTCCCAGTCCCACCATTTTGCTGCTGGAAGTTCTTTGAATGAAACATCCAAAAAGCCTGAATGCTGCACCACAGCTGCCAACTTGTACAGCGTATTTGCGGAAACAATTTGTTCTGCCAATGTTTCGTTTTGTGGAGAAGCTACACACAGAGCAAAATTACTAACTTACATACTGTGAAATGCACTGCCAAAGACAAAGTTTTGAGTATAAACGATCTAAATCAATGCAACAAATATTATCCCACTGGTAATGTACTGGTAAATGCTTGGTGGGCCAGATTAGAGAATGCACTGGCACAAGTCCAATCGTTTTCTGGGCCAAAATAGCTTGAGACAGGTGAAAAAAGATCGAGTACAACTTACTCTGTTGAATGGACTTGACGCCCCTAAACATGGTGGCGGCGATGACAAACAAGCAGCCCGTCTGGTCATACTGGACCTCCCCCATGATACTAAAAGAGGCCCCCAGGCAGATGGGCATCATGGCCGTGTACTTGAGGATGTGATGCTGCTTGCCCAGGATCAGCGTGGAGATCGCCAGAGTGAAGAGTGGAGTGGTGGTGTAGATCATTTGAGCGAAGGACAGTTGCACATAGTTCAGACCCATGTTGCCGAAGGCGATGCTGGCGCAAAACGTAAGACTCAGCAAGAAGACTTTACACTTAGCCCCAGGGGTCAACTCTTGCTCCACCGCCCCTGTGTGGCTGATCACTCGCAGTTTCATCAAGCCGTAGTCCACCACGATGGCTGTCAGCATGTGCAGAGCGGACAACAGCAGGGGGTACCTGAAGTTGTACACGGCAAAGATCCATTTGTTGAGGCTGGAGATGGTGGTGCCGGTCACAAGCCAAACAATGATTGCAGAGAGCAGATGCAACATCTCTGCTGGGGGTCTCCTATTGCCTCCCGGTTGCGCGCTCGCATCGTACTTGGAGAAGCCATCAGCGTGGATCATGATGCGATCATCGTGCTCACTGTTGAGGAAGTGTCGATACAACACGTTAAAGCGGACGGACTATGGAAAATTGACTTTTAACTCTTTCTCTGCTGTGGAAGTTTGAGGGCCATTATAGAGTAATGTCAGAGATTGTCAGGTACCATGTGATCGTGGGTCCCTTCACCTCAAATTGACCCCTGATTCTCTGTGCTTCCATTGTGTGCAAGATGTTCTGAACAAAGGCATTTCGAGGTCAATCAAACATGTAACAAAATGAAACTTTAAACATGACAACATTGTATCTGTCTACTCTAACAGTTTCAAAGCCAATTTAAAAATGTTCAAAACAGCACCGCCCATTTGTTCAACTATATTCATGGTCCTGGTTACATTCAGGGTGACAAAAGATAAGGTATTAAGACACTTGGGAACTTTAAAATTAGTTTTTAAGATAATTACAACAATGCTGAAATTGCTGAATTGTACAGCACTCCTCTCTTCCGCCTCTGTCCACGTGCTTTTATTTTGATGACGTAGGGGTAGCGAAACGACCTGCCAGGGTACAAATAAACTGCGGTATATCGCACAAAAAAACACGAGAACCAGAGAAGACTGGAAATGTAGCGCTAACTTGCTTGCCGATCGAACCAAACACTGCCTGTGACACACGCCTGAGCGGAAAAAAAAATGCAGATGACGTAATGGGTGAATGAATATAGAAATGCCAAAGTAGACGCGTCAAGATTCACCGTAAAGTTAACCACAATGTATCTACAAGTTTATTGCCACAAAGCTTCCGGACATCTTCCTGAATATTTTAATAAAGCCGATCAGTCAATACTCACTGTCTTCTACGCGTCAGCTAGCTAACAGCGAACCATTTCATCCCGCCGTTTCAAATTAGCGTGGCTTGACATAGCTGCGTGTTCAACGCAAAATATCTATATTAAGGACAACGATAGTTTGTTTTAATAAAACTCAAAACGCTTACCTTATTTGACCTTTTCAAAGAGCCGGTCTCCCCTCGGTCGTGTTGTCATGCTAACGTTCGTTCGTGGGTAGCTAGCAGTCTATCAAAAGCATGTTAGCCTTTCACTTTCGTGACGTCGACTGCGCTCCGTTCACGTTGCGGCGCATTTCCCTCAAATCATACAAGATTCGCCGCTCATTGGTTTGTCCTTCGGCGAGCTCATTGAAAGTAGAGTGTCGGCTTGTCAACATCGCAACCTCACCGCATCAAGGCGGTCTTGAAAAACGTCAACTGCACTGCGTGTTTTTTTTTTCAATTAAAGGGCCAGAGCACCATTTTGGAGCCATGTGTGTACAGCAGTCATTTGAAGGCCAAAGGCAAACTCAGACATGGCCCCTCTACATTAGTGCGCAGCAAAGATTTTGAATATTATTTTTTTTATAACTTCAAAAGTATGAATCTGCATAAAATGTATATATCGATATATTCTGATGCCTTTACCGTAATTTCTAAGAACATTAATCATCATTTAATGTAGACTGGTTCGTAACGTAAACTGCGCAGCACACCAAAAGTCAGTTAGCAAGTCTTGTCAGTGATCTGACTGAACGATCGGCCACGTCTATTTTGGAAGCAATTTACCTGTTGACAAGCAAATTCTTTCTTAGTTCCAAGCAATCTCCCATACTTTACGTTTTCATTTCAACTGACACTGAAAACATTAAACGATGGTGGTAGAGTACAGAGGGAGAAAAACACATTTGAAACCATCAACCCTGTTTCTTCAATCCCTTTGCCTTGGACGAAGGACGGGAAAGGGTTTGTTTTATGATGTCATGTGAAAGGAACAAGGGATAATTTTAGTCTCCAAACAGCCTATTTTTGGAGCGACTGTTCATTTTCACATTTATATATTGCAAGTAATATGTCTTTGTTTAGCTATCTATGCTGGCTAACTTTTTACATTGGATGGCAGAAGGCACAATTAACGAGTACCGGTATATATATCCAACCAAATATGAATTCACACTCAGACCATTTGTGAACTGAAACAAGGTCTGTTTTAGTTTACTATACAGTACTCTTTTTTTATGGTGTGATGTGACATTTTTTTTAATGTGCCTTGGCTAAAGTACAGTAAATGATTTGAAATAGCACAATATCATTGTGCCGCCTTAATGAACAATTGATTCCCTGCTGAAAAATTATATAACAAAAGGTTTATGTGCTTGGTTTCAAACATTAATTCTCACATAAATGCACCGATTGATACTATGAACACACTCATTGACCACTGTATTAGGTGCATTTGGACAATCATTCACTATGTACAGACATAATATTTAGAAATTTATTTCCAATACATTTTATACACACTGTCTTTCCCAGGGCCTCCGCCCTTTGCACTAACCTGCAGCACACCAACTCCACTACAGTTCTGATGACTAACATTCATCTGAGACAGCGTTGATTCACTTGTACATCTTTGAAGTCACACCCATGGAATTAGTTGCTCGGTGCGAAGCCACTCCCTAATTACCATACACAACTATGATGACTGTGAACTTTCTGGACTGTCCTCTCACTTGCATTCAGTTTCTGCAAGTGTTTAGATACTATAAACTGCCCTGTTGCACAGATTAAAAAAAAAAAACAGTTCTGGCATAAAAAGGGATACAAACTTTCCATTCTACATAATTAAGCAGCCGAACAGGAAAAAAAAACGTTGCTCATTATTAACTGTATTACATCAAAGCATGTCAATCATACAGTCCTCAATGTATGGCCCCTTTTACGCTGACAGTAGTGAGTACCGGCATGGACAGTAAAGACTACCCCAGCGTCGGGTTTTTATTTGAGCTAGAAAAAAAAAAAGGTAACATTTTCAAGGTCGTCGGGCACAAATGGTGAGTTCACATGTTCCAGTAAGAGTCCCACTCACAGTTATTTGAAAGAGCTTCACACCACTTTTTAAACAGGCGCTCAAGTCAAGTGCCCCCGCCCCCAAAAAAACATGCATAGCTAGCTACTGTACTGTACATGTAGTGTGTCAAAAGCTTGGTATTTGGGTAACTTGGGTGTAAACTTCACTGTTGTGCTTTATCGGAACAACGCATAGCCGAAAAACTCAAAAGTATAACCTAACCAAACATCTCATGATATTTATACAGTATTTTCTTGATGTAATGTTAAACAGGAGAGTCAAGTAAATATGGAATACCCTTTCACAATAATTTTGAACGACATCATTCTACTTCTACTATATTTTTCTGAAAGGCAGGCAAAAAAGTCAACCAGCGACTCATATATGTGAACAATAAACAGATTATTATTTTTAAATGTCCATACTAAAGCGGAGTTGCGCCCAAAGCCTTCGGTACTTGTGCTGCTTTGATAGCATTATTGATCCTTAATAAATAGGATGTTGATATATAAATAAATTGGCATTCAGAATACGGTATACGGTTTTTTTTGTGCATCTTAAAAGCACATTTTTCTGCCTGAGCCTATTTTTTGAAGTAAGAGTGCAGTTGACTTATTGCAGACATCTCTAAACGGTAATTACATGGCACAAGCACTCTTATAACTCATTTGTGACAGGTCCAACATGGCCCACAAGTTTGTTGCTGTCAAACTCCCGATTATCTAGGCTCAATCCATTATGTCCTTCAGTGAAAACGTAATTAAAGCAACAATTCCTTCACATACGGTCTCAATGAAATTTCAACCCTTCTACTTAATCTACGATTTAAAAGTCAGATTGCATACATTTCATGTAATGGATAATGACTGTTCTCTAGGAACAATTAAGACCTCACTTTACTAGTTCATTCATGTTTAAAATGCTAACTATGTCAAAGTAGCCTACATCCTAACAATAGCTTTTATTGTTGCCAAAACATTTACTTGGAAAGGAGCTTCCTCCCATCTAGGCAATTTCAGAATTCAATCATGTAAATGAAGTCAGGTGTTGTCAGAAGACGCAAGTATCAAGAAGCATGTCCTTCCAATCTCGAGAACAGCAACAAGTATGTTTTGGCTTACATATGATCTGACCGTATACCTTAGTCCACCTTGTCTAAGTGTCAGCCACTGGTTCCATTTGTTCTAGAAGATTTCGGGGCACATGCTCCAGTCCTGCCGCTCTTTGGCCTCCCAGTAGCCTCCCCTGTAGACGTAGCTGCTTTCTCTTGTTGTTTCATCTGTTCTCTTCTCGAACCACATGGGCTGGTACACCTCCACCTCTTGCCCTGCACACATAAACAGATCATGGGTTGTATTTAACTGATGTTGTTGCATTTTAGATGGCCTAAAACACGGATTGGAAAATGCCCAACCACACTATTTACACAGAACAGAACTCTGTTGTGAAGAGAAACTATGCTAATGAGCTAATGCTAAGCCCCTAAAATGTTCGTTGCTGCCGATGTGCTTTAACTGCCGCTAAATTCAAAATACACCCATACAATACATCTTTATTCATACAGCGCTTTCACAACAGCTGCGTATTTCGATGCACTCAATGGAGGAGGGCCTCTCTTGATTTTTAAAGCAGAAGGCTCAGGTCATTAGCAGATTAGCTTATAATGACATATTCAGAATAAAGTTAAAATATGTATGTAAAAAATGCAACACTTTTTTTATATTAATCACAAAATCATCTTAAAAAACATATCGTTTTAATTAAATAGAGGCCAAATAATTGCTTTTTTTATATTAATCACAAAATCATCTTAAAAAAAACATATCGTTTTAATTAAATGGAGGCCAAAGAATTAAACCGTTTGTGCATCATGATTAATTAATGGCGGATTCGTTTGGTGTAGGCGACATGGCCACTGGGGGGCAGTATAACTCTGAGGAGAGTGAAAGCTGTTCTAGCATAAACAAAACAGCGCTGAATTGTACAATTCAGAACAATGTAATGTATCATCGAAAACATTGAATGGACTCACCTTCCTCCATGGCTTGCATGGTTTGGACCTCCCTCCTCTTCCTCTCTAGCCTCTGACACTCCTCGAGACGCTGCTTCTGTGTGTTTGCTTCATCCCACAGCCCGGCCTCCATCAGCCGCTGGTCCGGACGCATGCGGCTGTCGGTTGGCGCCACTCCCTCCTCTGGCTCATTCAGAGTCAAAGCCAAGGAGGAGAAATAATGCATGTTCTCTGCATTGTCCCTAAGGGAGTGAAAGAGAAGATGGAAGTGAGCAATGGCGTATTCGGTCATTAGAGAAATATGGGAAGGAGTTTGAAAGGGGGCGTACGGGAGAGGGTATTTCTTCCACAGCAATTTTGGCTGAAGAGTCTGATAAACTGTCTTTTGTTTGCCTTCGGAGCCTCCACTTCGTTGACTGCTATCTACTATTTTGGCACTTTCCATCTTTTCATCCCATGTTCCTGATAGGATGTAATGCGCTGTGCCCTCAATGTCCTCCACCATGCCCGTCACCTGGAAAAGAAATCACTAGCCGTTACAGCAATGCGCACATTTACGAGTTTTGACGGAAGAACGGGGCTGCCATCATACTTTTCGCGGGACATCTCTGGAGAAGTAGCTGTAGGGCGAGAATTTGAGATGGCAGGTGTCCTTGGTGGTGCTGTTTACAATGTCGATGTCTCCGGACTGTAGAAACAACGCAAACAAAGCATTCAAATGTCTTAGTCTGAATGAATAATTCTCTGAATGTGCCCAAAATTAACAAAAATGAGGGAAAACCCCAACCTGATCAATCCAGAGTTTCCCCACGATAATATTGTGAACCGTTGAGGTCACTTTGCTCCACACGTAATGGTTCCCGCTCGAGTGGAACTGCAGGTGAATCTTTCCTATTTTGGATGGAAGAACATGCAGATATCACCCGAAACTAAATGAGGAAAGCATGAAAACACACGCAGCTTATGCTTCTTACCTAGTGGCATGACAGAGATGTACTTCCCGCGGAACTTGCTGTCAATAGTGATGTGTTGCCATAGCGTCCATCCTCGCTGGGAGGCGACGTGGTGGGCAGCAGCTGGTGGATGATGACTCACCTGGGAGTACACCATACAAGGTGATTGAAAAGTAATGACCCACTTTAAAATACCTACAATGATTTTTTTTATGAGGAAAACCATAATTTCTGGAGCAAAAAAGTCTCCAGAATACGTAATCACTGCCAGATAATAATAATCATAACTTTGACACACCTGCTCACAGATGGAGCGGTATCCGTATTCCTGCAGTCGGTCCAGCTCGTAGGTCTCCCCCAGGAGAGGGTTGAAGGGTTTGGACGTGCGATGGATGGTGGTGGAATAGGAGGAGACGGAGAAGGCGGCCACCAGGCACATCTGTTCCAGGGAGGAATCGCAGCGAGCCGCCCGGTCAAGGAGCTCGCTGTACTCCACATCCTCGGTCAGACGCTGCAGCATCGACAGCGGCTCATTGAAGTTGACCTGCCGCCGATCGGGAAGACGGGAGATGGCGATCAAGTGGAATCGAATTCCAATTGTGGTTCGAAACAGTTTGAAGCACATTTACAGGCATGGGAATCTTTGATAAGTCTTTCCCAATACAGTTCTTCATGATGCTCCACAGGTTGAGGGAATAATTGGGTTTGTCTGGAATGCGGCTGCGTCTTGTTCTGCGTAGCTGCATGTGGTTCGAGTCCGAGGTGTCCTGAGAGAAATTGCAACAAGGGGGCTGTCATTTCGTTGTCTTCGCTGCTGTGTATCAGACAGAAGAGGAAGGAAGTGCGTAAAGGGACCTACGTTCTCGTTATGGGTCCAGTCACTGGGGACTCCGCCACTCATCATACTCTGACTACTCCCGGAGCGCCTGAGAGAAAGGATTGTCTTGGTGAAGAACGACTGAAAGACAGAACGATTCGTTTCGTATCCACACAAAATCTACACCTGTGCTTGGTTTCTGCATTCACTGTTATGAATGATGGCGCGTCTTCCATGGCGTCAAAGAATTCATCGTTCTCGTCACTCTCGTCCACCTCGCGAGATCTCTGCACACCTGCGGAGACGTACGCATCAGCAACGGAAAGCTATTTCTCTCGAGTCGTAATGTATTGACGGCGGTGCGTCTCACCTGTGTACGAGGTGGGCTTCTCCCTCCAGGCCGTCTCCAGGCTGTTGTGCTGTTTGGCTAGCTGTTCAATGGTGGTCTCCAGATAGTGACGCTGCTCTTGCTCATGCTGCAGGGTTTTCTGCCACCTCCGGTTGTGAGACTGTGCTACATCCAGGAAGTCACGACAAGCCTGAGGTGAGAACACAACACAGAACTTAAGACGACGAATCTCCCCCACCCCCAGCTCGGGGAGCAGAAGCTAATGAGGACGGCTGCCGGCTCACACACTCACATTGATCATAGCATTGGAGGTGATGCGGAATAGGGCGGCTCGCTCGTTAACCGTCTTCAGTTTATCTGCGCCGTCGACGCACCCGCGGAGATCCTCGAATTCGCTGAGGGAGCGCTGAAGGGCGGCGCCATGCTTTCCGATCAGCTCGTTACAGGTGCTCAGATCATCCAGCTTGCTGGCTAACGTCTTCAGCGCGCCTTGGCTTAAGAACCTAGCATCATGCGGGCCAGGACCTTCTTCATCTCCCGAATCATCTGCTCAGTGACACCAAAGAGATTCCATCCATCTGTTTTCTACAGTGTTTGTCCTCATTAGGTTCTGAATAATTGCACTTCTACTTTCATTAAAAGGGTAAAGGTTGAGCTAACAGACAGAAAAACAAGGAGTCTCTGATGGTGTCAAGACAGAGGCAACAGGTGGATACCCAACTTCCTCTATTCCATCTCATTTTGCTAAAGTTGAAGCGAATGCCTTGGCACAGGCGTGCGGGTGAAAACTCGACACAGCCCATCCCATACACTGCATCCTTTTACGCGAAGGGGAAGCTGTGAATGAGCATGGTTGCCCTGGAAACATAAGCCTGTGTAGTCAGAAGGCTTGGCTATATTTAGTAATGGGGTGGGGTGGGGGGATGACGCAGTCCAATTTGCCGCCACCCCTTCTTTTTCGGAGACTCGCCATCAGTCACAGGGATTTTAAAAGCAGGGCATGTGGGCTGGACTTTCAGCCTGGGCAAAGCACATGAACAAAATCTTAGGATGGGGAATGTTATAAGGGAGAGGTTGGAAAAACCCTTCAAATGTCTGGAGTAGTTTGATGACCCATATAAAGCAGGAAAGAAATCATCCCAATAATGCCTGTTATTTATATGGTGGAGCACCTTATGCTCTCCGGCCAGCGCACACCAAGCAGTAAAGATGGAGTGGATCTGGAAATACGTATGATTTGGAGATACAAGTACGCTGGAGAGTTGGGAGATGTTTCTGGGTGTCTTTTGGTGACTCACGAGTGCAAGCACACCCACCGTTAACGGATGGAGCATCACTATGGACACGCGTGGGAGGACAGAATCAAAGTTGGACTCTCTAACAAGCTGGAAGTTTGCTGGAGCATAACTGCAGCCCAGTTGGCATCTCTTCACTCTTACAATATCCACAAATCCTTCCACATATATGTGTATAAATTCATTTATTCGTGGAAAGTGGTCATGTCGCTGCCTTTTCTTGTGACCTGAGTCGTAAATAAACATTTATGCTTTTATATTGGGATCCTTCCGCTAGCGTCCAGAGCCGCGATAAAGACTGAAATTCACTTTTAAGGGACACAAATAACCTTATTAAAGGGTTTTGCCATTCATAAACAACACGAGTACTTGATTGAAGCCCAAATGCTAACATGGCCAGAGTGAGTGGGAGCATTAAGGAATCAGTACAAAAGAGGACAATTTATCGAAGTAGTTGCATCAAATAACTCTGACTCAAGTCATACTAAAATGTTCAAGTAAAATATTCACATAGAAAATGTCATCAACAGAATATACAAAGAGCAACTCAAGCACAAAAACTCCAGCTTTGAATAAATGACAAGTGCTCGGCTGCTCGCTAACTACCGTTTATCGTTCAAACACCCATCAGAGGAAACAAAAAGCAGCCGTGCGACACGCATAGAGACACACGCGGATGCCTAAAGCTTCTATTTTAAAGTCTTAATCTTGTCCGAGCGCTAAGCAATGAACCGGTTACTTACAAGGTCACTTTCATTGGGAGATCTGCACTCATCCCGCCCTTTCTGCCTGCTTGTGTGCAAAATAACATTTTGAATGAAAATCTTCCTGCTGTCTCTCTCATTTGGTTTTTTTTTTTGTTTTTTTTTACCTCTTGTGCTTCCTGAAGGGGAGGTGGAGCCAAAAGCAAGGTCATTCATTCATTCTTGCTGACGTCATAGCGGAGCACAACACAGAGGGGAGGGGAGGGGGGAGGTGCATGTGCGGGAGTGCGTACGTCACGTGGAACTCAGTTCACAATTGCAATTCGTTTTAAGACATTCCATTACACGCGGGGGTCAAACATGCCATCAGGAAATTAATGATGGCTTTTTAAAAAAAAAAATAATGATAGTGTAGGTGGAGTGAAGGACGGCATGATGACGTCAGGCTTTGCAGCGCTCTACATCACTTTAAAATGCCCTTGACCGGTCCTTCTTGAACAACACTTCCCTCTTGTGTCCAGCAAACAACACACAGAATGCTTACAGGCTGTTTTTTTCTTTTTGTATTCACATTGTGGCTAAAGTCAGTCAGAAATCTGAGGCAGCCTTTTCATAATATCTTGTAGTAAATGTAATAAATATGAGCGGTTCATTGACATCTTCAGCCTCGTTCTTGCCCAAGCGCATACTGCTTATTGGGAAAAAACAAACAAAACAAAAACAACAACAAGACAACTTAAAATAAATCCATTCTAATTTACCCCTTTTAGCGCCTCTCACTCAAATGGAGCTGGCACAGGAGCCAGGGTGGGTGGTGCAGATGGCAGAGGGATAATAGCCTTGTCTAATCCATACACATTAAACAGCATCATCAATGCGGTGAAACATAACGTAGAGTGCAAGTCTTACCAGAGTGATGAATGAGAGCATTGGCATTGACTTTAGCTTGCTGCAGGGTCGACAACCAGTGCTGACACTCTGGTTCAGAGGTGGCCTTCAGGTGGTAGCTACGGCCTCCGTTGGTTATCAGCAAGTGGCACGCGTCACCCAGCTCGATGTGAGCGGTCGCCAGAGGAATGGTGCCTCGGCAGGTGTGCCCCATCTCTGCCTGCGTTCTGGAGGGTGGGCAGAAAAGAACAAAAGAAGATATTTGCTGACTTCCTGGACAATGTTTAGTATGTATTATGGCATACATATGATATGCACAATTAATATCTTCACCCTCTTAAAATTATGACCAACATCATATTTTGACCCCCAAAAAATGTTTTGTCTTCAACATCTCCTCAGGATGAATCAGCAGATGTTTCATACACTCCGCATGTTGGTTGTAACAAAATTAATCAAAGACTCACTTCTATGGTCCCTCCCACTTTGCACTAACTGTACAAATACAACTGTGGCTACAATATTGTATGCATGTCTATCTACTGTATCTATCGTGTGTTGAGTGAATGTCTTCCATTGTGCAATGTAATTCCTAATACTCTTTTGTTGCCTGTTGGATAAATTCCCATTTTTCATAACTTAAAAAAAAGAGAGAGAGAAATTTATGTGGATATCTAAGCCTGTTGAATAATAAATTAAATTAATTATAATTATTTGAACTTTAATCATAAATATTTGAAGGGTTTAACACTTAGTGACAAAATTTAACATTTAGCAATAATCAGTAATCATTTATTGTGTTTGGTTGTTTTAATATTACGTTGCATTTTCTAAATACGTTAGAAATATTATACACTTTTTTTTTTTCCAAGAAGCCCAATTTCCGGCCATCCAAGGAATAACGACCTTAACCACAGCCCATGCCCGTTCTTTTTACGGTACCTGTAATAGGACAGCAGGCCGTTACTGAGGACGAACCATCGCCTCTGGTATCCCTTCAAGTAGTTGGTCCATTTAAACAGCCAGCCCTTGTGCGTGTCCAGACGGGGCAGCTGGATCCCCGGCAGAGTCGGGGAGGGCAAGCTCCTCACCAGCTCATCCATGGGCTCGTCGGAGGAAAACGCCGCCCGGAGCCGTTAGCCTTCCCCGTCCAGATGAGCCCAGCTGTGCAGCGAAGCTAACCGGATGCTAACCGCGGCTAGCCTGCAGCTGGACGGCTACTGCACGAACTGTCAAAAGATTCCTCCCGGTGCCAGCCAAGTCCCCCGCTAGGGGGCGTGGGGTTTGGGGAGGGCGGGCTGTCTAACGTCGGTTGTGAAGATACGATAGTAACTTGCATTGATGCCCGGTGTGAAAGCACACACTCCTTTCTTCTAACCACTTTTACTTTGACGACAAACGCTGTAATAAAGAGCTCACGACGTTGCCATACAGTGGCGGCGGCAGGTGTATGGCAACGTTTGAGGACAAAAGAAGTAAAAAAAAAAAATCTAATAAATACACTGAAATAGGAAATGAATACGCTATTTGAATGTAAAACGAGATGAAATATACTTCGGTTTAATTTATACTCCCCCTTTCAATTAATTTAAACTTCTACAGTCGGGATAGTAGATTGCAACAAAAATGAGGCCGATTCATTTGCGACAGCGTTGTCAGAATACGGCACAAATATAGCGCATAAAAATGGTAACCTTTATTAATATTTATATGTAATATATGTAAAATATGTGACTTGGTGGCCAGGATGTTGTGAGAATTTACTGGTGCCAAATGCACTCGTATGCCCGATTATTGCTCCGTGTTAATGAAATAAAATGCGTCACCGTTTCTAAGTGCTTGCGAGTCTTGAAAGCTTTATTTAACACACCAAAATGGCAAAATATCAAGACTCTCATACAGATAGTCGTTTAAATAAATACCATGATTAACCATATCAACATATACAAGAAGCATTGGTTGCGTTTTTTTCTACATATGACAGGGAAAGTTACATTTAAATAAATGACTGAATATTCAAATAGCCAATACATTGTTTGAATTTGGCATCGTCACAATCATAAACAGGAAAAAAGTGTATACAATCATTTCTGAAAAGTGCTTATTTTGCTCGAGAAATTTTCATTTGTTTGATGAAATTCCGGGGAGCAAAAGCCCACCTAAAATCACCCAAATCACTAGTAAAGCGTTATGGCACTATATTGTGATCCTAAAACTGTTTATTAACTGTACATTGTGCTGTATAATAGTTGGTTTTCAATCCAATATCGATAATCCACAGCACAACGTAATTTAAAATCACCGGTGTGCCTTGGAGAGTTGCCCGATATAACAACTGTATTTTTAAAATCATTAATAAATGTACAACCTGTGATTTTTGCTGGGTGGAGAAGTAAGGCAGTCAGCAGAGCAGGTAGATTCTTTTTTTTGTGTTTGTTTCAAATCATCATGGTGGGGAAAAAAAGGTTGCTACGAGAGTGAATCGTCTTGAGGGTTCCTTGTCATTTTCACAGTGAGAACTGTCCCAGTGTATGCGGCATCCTTGCCACTTAAAAAGGCCCACTTCCGCTTGCCTATTCAACAATTTAGAGGAGGCCATCGTGCTCGAAAACAGAGGGCAGCAGCGAGAAGTCAAAGGGTACAAACTTGACACCTGTCCCGTGGTAGAATTTGTTCTGAAACTCCACCCTGAAGACAAACATAACACGGTCATATTAGCATTCAGTTCACGTGCAATTTTTGCCAAACGGTGAACACCAATTCCAATAAATAGAGAACAAGATGTGGTTTCATAGGGCGGTGATGACGTTAGCTCACCAGTGGAGGCGGAGAGCGTGCAGGAAGGCTGACAAGCCTTCCATGACCAGCAGAATGGACACGGTGAGCAGCGCGAAGACGCCAAACACAGGCACTAAAAACACCACGCCGACTCTGGTTGTGATCCGCAGGCCCAGGCGCATCACCATGTCCCACAACACCTCTGACAGCTCTGCAAGCGCATTACGACAACGACCGGCCACGCTGTTCAATGAATACCTCCTGACAGTGTGGATCAAAAGTGAGCATTTTCTTTCGCTTGGAATCGGGTATCAGTAGATCGCGATAGATTGCGAGTGTGTCAAACTGCGCTACGCTTACGCGCGTGTGCCAAGCTGAGTGCCCACAGTCGCAGGTACGAAGCGGTGTTGGAGATGCAGCCCAGGCAGTACTCGATGGTGTGGATGGCCTGATGCAGGAGCACGTCGGCAAAGTCAAACTGTTGCACAAATGCCAATGGAAACAAGTTACTCTCAAGGGAAAGTTGGCGATACATCTGTCAAAATGGAAGGAGTTAGTTTTGACCCCGAATAAGCGCTCAAACACGATACAAATGCACAAAATAGTACAAATAAGCACAAAAATGTGTTCCAACGGTAAACTGGTATTGCTCTCACCTCTCTAGGACGAAGGTCCCTGTGGGTCATCTCATCCAGTCCCTCCTCTTCATCGTCCTCGTAAGCTGCCGCTGCCGAACTGTCATCCTCGCTAGCACGCCTCACCCTCTCGTAGCCCTTGTGGACGTAAAACAATGTTGCTTTCGGACAAATGGAATCTTTGTGGTCAGAGATCCTCGGATATGAGGTCTTATTAAATCGGTCCCTGATGCCAAGGGAAGACCTACTCTACGCCTGCGGAGGCCTTTCCCCCCACGATGCATCCAGTAGAGGAACAGAGGTTTTCCTAACAACAGCATGGGGACACACAGCATGGCGATCGCGAGCAGGAAAATCTGCAGCCCCGTCTGGGGAAACAGAAGGGAATTTAGGGGGACAGTTAAGGTTGATAGTCCTACGCGGCGTGGCGTTACCTGTCCCGAGTAGAGAGGAGCGACGTCCTTGCCCTGCATGACAAACATGTTAATGAAGTGGATGAGGATGCTAGGAGCCTGACTGGAGTCCCGCGCAGAGAAGGCCAACCACTTGTAAACGATCATGAAGACCAGGTAGCCGAAGAGACAAAGCAGGAAGAGCAGTTCGGGGAGAAACAGCAGATAGACGTCATACTTCTGCTGGAAGTGCCTAAGGCGAAAGGAAGAACGTATTGATGATGAGCTATGGTATTGCTCCTGAGCAATCATCATTTTGGTCTATAACTGTGGCGACTCACAAGTGGTTAAAAACACTCAAAACCACACCAAAACTCATGTGGATGACTCCAATGATCACAGACATCTTCATTTTATAGGAATTCAGGAAGGACAGACGGTTAACCGCCATGCTCCATATCTGTGGAGTTAAAAAAAAAAAAAAAGTGATGACACATCATTTGACTAATTGTATAAGCGCTGAGTGCATTTACTCACAGGATCGATGCCAAACGGGTACGGGCCCGAGAACACTCCGCTAACATTGGGGTCCAACGTGAGCAAAGTGTTTGTTTGAAGTGTTTTGTTCCTGTAAAGTACAAAATGGGCCATTGCCATTAGGCTCAAAGCATGGGCACATGTCCTGGGATTATATGGGAGTTAAATTTGTTGTAAATGTTTTACTCTAAAACTATTGATCAAATGTATATAAATACACAAAAAAATCTCCACGTAATCAATCAAGTGAATGCCATAATGGGCCACACTAGCATAATACTTTGATATGTAAAAGGGGACCGAAAACTATCACCCTGCGGGCCACAAAGGGCTCCCGGGCCATGAGTTTGAGACCCCTGTTGGATGACATTATGAAAATCCGAACTGTCCCGCGAATACATAAACGTACAAAATATGAATAAATATAAACAAATAAGTATTAAAATACTGGCGTGAAAAAAAAAATCACTCTTTTTATACTTATTAATTAAACCATGATGTCGATTTACACAAACATTTCTTCTATGGTCTAAATATGAATATAAATTATAAAGTGATCACGAGGTGGGTTTACATGCAGTCGTGAGGCCTCTTTCAAATGTTCTGTATCATCTCAACAAAATGTGCATAAAATGTGGTTCGAGTTTTCAGTTCGAGGCCAAATGGCAATTTCACTTCCCATAAAATGTCAGATGTCGCTGAGTTCCCAGAGAAGGGACTTTTGCAACCCCTTGATGAATAACATACGTCCACTGCTGACTGGTGAACATGGCCTTGACGCTCCAGCCCGAGCCGAAGATGTTGAGCGATTTGGAGAAGCAATCGTTGTAAATGAGCCCCGTGTAGACGGAGAAGAGCCCCATCATGAGAATAATGTAGCGCCCGTTGAAGAAGGTTGCCCATATCTGCAAAGGTCATTTTTGTTAGTGGAATTTTTTGAGGGGGCTGGGGGCGGGGGGAGTCATCATGTGACGCGCTGGAAATGCTCACCTCATTACCGGAGCGTTTCCTCATCTGCTTTTTTTCTGTCAGCACCATCCAGAGCGCAAAGAAGCTCATCACCGTGCCGTGGCCCAAGTCACCAAACATGACCGCGAACAGGAAGGGGAATGTGATGATGGTGTAAGGTGCTGCAATTTAAAAAAAAAACAAAAAAAAACAACACCACCAAATAATCTCACCCAAATTATGTTGTACCATTTTGAAAAGTGCATATCTGTATAACGGTGCTACAATGAAACAAACACAACAAATCAAGGAGTGCCTTTTATTTTGAAATTTCTCCCCCGGAAGGGGTCCTTGGACTCAAAAGTCTGAGAACCAGCATGACCCACGCGACGCTTACCTGGGCTCACCTCACGATAGTCCCCCACCCCGTAGGCCTCCACGATGCTTTGAAATCCACACGTGAACTTGTTGGTTCGGACTAAGGTGGGAGGGGTGTCGGTGCTCGGGATGCGGTTCACAAACGATGGAACAGTTGCGTCGCCTTTTCGCTGAGGGGGAGAATATAAAATATGATGGAAAACGTATCCTGAAACCAAACACCGACTTTTGTCAAGAGCAAAATGTTGCGCCTTCCTTACCGAGCCTTCCTCTAGCGCCCCCCGCAGGTTAGCCAAGTCACTGACAGGACACCACACCTCGGCGATCAAACACTTGTTGGTGACGTCGAAACTGCACAGGTTGAGGATGTGGTAGATGGCCTTCATCTTTTTCACCTGCACGACCCAAGCGTACGCCGACTCCGCGGCCCTCTGCAGGACCTGCTTCAGGTAGTCTTCGGTGCGATGCAAAACCTGCGGGGGAACAGGAGGAGCTCTCGCCTTATCGCGTTCGAAGACAAAACCACGACGATCGGTCTGAGCCGCTCTACGTTGTTGAGGTCTTGGATGCGCGTGCGTAAGCTGTCCAACATGTCCGCCCTCTCTTCGTCGTTTTCGGGGTGAGGATAAAGATGACAGTGGTAGCTGAGGAGAACGGTGAGCTCAATACATCGCCGGCTGAAAGCGAGGAAGTTGCGGCGATGAAGAACTCACCAATCGCAGATTTTTTGAACCTTCTGTCCAATCTGGTCGCCCCAGAAGGAGATGAGGAACACAACGTTCTTGCTTATCTCACCCTAAAACAACACCAAGCGCGCCCATGATTGGCTTGGCAACCAGCACATGATTTCTTCACAGCTCACCCGCCACCCGACTGAGGACAAGCGAAAATAGAACGGAAGCGTTTGGAATGAGCTCACCGTGTCGAGGTCAGCGAGGTTCTCATCCACTTCCGCGTAGCTGAGGATGGTGTAGCCCTTGCACACCCTCCAGAGCATGCGCTCAAAGGCCTCCACTTTCACCCGCTGGATGAGACCGGAGATGAATCTACAAGCCGGCGCACAATCACGTGGAGCTAAGTCACGATAAAGTTATGTCCATTCGAGTACACGCAGTGTGCTCCTACACTGCACATGATTGCGGCTCACCCAAGCTTGGCTCCGAGTCTTTGCATGCCAGTGTAGCCCGACACCGAGTCTGTCTCCATGGTGGGGAATTCTTCATATTGGGGACCAAGAGCCTCGTGCTAATTACCACATGAAAGGGGACACAACAACGTTTTTATCCGTGATGAGGGATGCTCCATTTGCGGAAGTGACACAAGCGGGCTGAACGACACTCACTCTGGAGCGACTGTGGATGAAGGCGCGCGTGATCTTCAGCATGTGGGTGTACTCGATGAGCTCCAGCAGGTTCCTGCGCAGCTTCTCTTTGTTCCTCGCCACCTCGCTGAGCTCCATCTCCAGCCTCTGAAGCTGCTCCTGAAATTGAGAACAAAGCAGCCCATACGGTTTGGGGGAATCATGATTTCTTTGCAACTTGTTCATGAGGTGATGGCAACTGGAACTTCTGTCACTCAAGTAAACGGTTGGGAACACACCGCCGAATGCACTGAAATCTTGCAGGGTCTGCAAAAAAACGCCCTGCCTAAAAAACGCATCCTTGCACCCGAAAAGTTTGAGAACCCCTGTTTTAAAAGGCTCAGAAAAGGCGAGTGAAAATTTTAAAATGATTACCCCGCCATAGGCCACAATCTGGATGGAGGGATTGATACCTCAGGTAGTACATCAGCTGTCAACACTTACCATGATCTCCAGCACTTGTCTAGGCGGAGGAGCAAGCGGGCTCTCGTCATCCTCAGGAACGGCAATCTTAGCCTTTTGGATCTCCCTCAAAAGATAACCTAGTCGCAATAGAGAGCGGGTTTTGTTTTGCCGATGTCGTATGTGAAGTACCATCCCAAGGGAGCTTCCTTTACCCAGAATCCTCTCCATCTCCTCGCATCTCTTGATCTCGCTGACAAAGCGTCGCTGGAAGGAGCTGACGCTTGGATTGAGCTGAAATCATCAACAAAGTTCATGGTGATCGTTGGGAGAGAGGTCAGTTAACAGCACACTCAGCACAGTTGGATTTTTGTATAGAAAGTGCAAAAAGAGAAAAAAAATGCACATCAACACCATCTTCTGTTTCTCAGTACCCTTTGAGGATTAGCAGTACAGAAAATGGCTGGATGGTGAATCTTTTACCCTGAGATTCAGCTAACGAGATACAATAAAACATCTGCATTCAAATAAGAATGTTCCATTTTGATCGTAAGGAAGCCAAACAGAAGAGATTTTTAAGACCTTTGTGAGGTTACTTTGACCAAATTCAAGCTGTCGTATTCAACATGACCTTGGGGACAACAAACAGTGCAGCAACCCATGTAGACAGACAATATTTATTATCCAGCGCGAAGATCGACAATATTACCGCTGCTTGCCGATCCATTTTGTTAAACCCTTCATGTATGTTTGCATTAGACTGCCCCCTAGTGGCTAAAGCGCACAATAGACAAAACACAAAGGGTTGGATTGGATGAATAGGATTGCCATCGCACTCAAAGAGGGCGATTATTTGTGATACAAATACTTCATGCTAGTTACGAGTGTGGTCAGGGAACAAATTACACTTGTATACTTAAAAAAAAATCTAAATTAATTCTGAAATTTGTTACTCACTGTGCATGTTTCGTAACAAATTCTGCTGTATGAATGACAAGTGGACAGTTTCACCACAGCTTCTGGAAGGTCATTGAATTGCTCTGCCTATCAATAAATGTCACCGGCATAGATTGCTGAATAAAAATATATTATTTTGAGTAAATTAATATTTTGTTTCGGAACAATTATGTGAAATGCGATAATTTCCCAACCGCACACCTGATGATATATCGTGGCACACGAATGTGCTGCTGCACAATAGCTGCGAATCACTGATTTAGCAGATGCCTGATGGGGAGACCTTGGGGTGGTCTTCAACAATGCAGGTTCACTTTCGATGCACGCTAGGAAGCCCGCACAAAATAATAAAACACAAAAAATACGTATCATGTATTTTTATTGTTGTGAATACTTACATCTCGGAACTCGACCAGGCCCAGCTCACCGAGCTCACTGATGCAGTCGTACTCCGAGCCGGATTGCAAGAACAACTGGGCCAAGCACATCTCTTCGCTCCGAAACACCATCTTGAAACGTGGCGCTTGTCACCGATTGTGTCTTTAAGGAACAAAACTCAATCACGATGCGTGCAGCATCGCGCAATTCTGCAGCCCTTCACCAATTAGCACGAGGATTAATTATGAATTGGGATTATCCTCATGCTGCAGCACCCCTTGCAGGTCCGTCGTGTTATCCTTTCCAAAATCAAGTGGGCTGTTAAAAGGACAAAAAGGGCCGAAAACGAAGACAAAAGCTTCTCTGATGCGTCGAGATGGGCTTCATCCTCGATACCTTTCGACACCTGTCACTTGACGCTTTCAAGACACCGAGCGCAAAGCGCAGCACCGCCTTGTACAAACGGTACCACCGGTGGTCTAAAAGAGAAATAATCCAGTTCTCGTTGTAGCTAGCAGCTCCACGCAGGTTAAAAGTACGTCACGGGTGGGAAATGAGCTCTGGCCTTTCTTCATTCGCACCGCCTCGGCTCGCCAATTGACACAGATTGAGTCCGGGCTGGGTTGCCAGATCCAATGTATCCCGCCCCCATCACCACGGAGGAAAAGGTCCTTCCCAACTCTGTAAATACGAAAAATCCGAATGAGAGATAGAATTCCTTTTTATTAAAATTATTCATTAAAAACACGAATTCTTCTTTTGGCATTATTAATGTAATGACAAAACGTATAAATGAGCGAAATCGGATGGTTTCCAATTCAGTCGGACCTGTGTGATTATTTTGTATCTCGAAGAACAAATTCGTAAATTGTATGAGTAAATAGCAATAAGCCGATAAAATCAAACATTAAACGCAAATGCATGACAACAACGCGTTTTTTACGGTACAGTATTTGTACCGTTTTCGACACATTATGGTTGCTGGAAAAAGCGGGGTCCGTTTAAAAACCTGGCAACCAACTCACCATTCCGTCACTGTCTGCTGGTTCCATCCTTTGTGTCAGACCTCCTTTGTCCACGTTTACCTTAAGAACTCCTTTTAATTTTCCAAATAAAAATCCACTGCGAGCGTGAAAGGTTAAAGTACAAAGTTGCCAATGGAACACCAGGATTAAAGATTCATGGTTTTGCAATGTGAGGACAGCCAGTTATGATGGTGTGTACGCTGTGCAAACCTCATCAGTTACTTTTTCTTCCCTCTCGAAAATATTTTTTTCGCTCTCATTGCTGTTGCACAGGTTATGGGTCATATGAATGGTGTATAAATTGTGTTCTACTGTATAAATAAAGACTCAGACACATTCCATGTTTATTATTCAAGTTTTAATGGCAGAAATATTTAGAGGAAAGTCGTGATGACTGTAAATTCTGCAAGAGCTGGAATTGAACAGCCAGCCCAACTCCCAAATAAAAGAAAATCTTATGTCATGGCTTCAGGCTTTGAGCCAGTCTATTGAGTTCTTGCGACAGAGCAGTCACCGTGTCCAAGATGCGCTGCTTGTCCTTCCCGTCCAGCCGAGCTTCGCACCTCTGAGCGAATTTGTCGGGATGCCACAGTGCCTGTTGCTTGCGCAGAGCCTTGCGGAAGCCAGCTGTGTCCTTGCGGTCCACGCCGTGCAGCATGACGTCCGCCATCTCCTGAACGGTGCCGCGCGGCGCCGGCCAGGGGATGTCGCCGTAGCTCAGCAGCTTGGCGCCGCCGCCGTGAAACGTGGCTGCGCACATCTGCTCATAGCGCCGCTTCTTACCCTGCCGAGTTTCCTCCTCTTTGCGGGCGGCGCGAGACAAATACTCTTCGTGTTCCTTCTGCAGCCTGGCGTGCAGCTCCTTGTAGCTCTGCTCCTCCTCTTCTCGCTTACTCTTCTTATTCCTCCCGCTAAACGACGAGGCGGCCATTCTCTGAGCTTCCGCGTGCTTCTTGGAAAAATATTCTCTTCTGATGCGATCGGCCCAGTCACCGTAGTCCTCCTCATCTTCATCGACAGGAAGGAAGTCATCCGCTGTAAAAGAGGACATGTGAAAATTAGAAAAAAATAAAAACAAAAAAATAAATGTTAGTGATTAGCTCAATAGCTAGACAGACAGAGACAGACAGACAAATATAGATTTTACCATCATAAACTCCAAAGGTTTCGCAGAACTCATCCTCACATTCGCCAAACAGCTTCTCCATCCAGTCTCTCTCAGTGTCAGCTCGAGATGGGCCACTTGCGCCTTGTCCAGAAGACTGCAACAACGCATCATATTAGAGCTGAGCAATTCATGGAAATTTTATTGGGATTTCCCTTTTGGGCATCTCGCAATCTTAAAAACACGACAATCGAAGAAGAAACGACTAAATGTAAACTGGACGCTACCTCGGAGTGTTTGAAGCCATTCAGCAGGTCCTGGGGCGTCACACCTGCCATATTTGAGGCGTCCATGGCCTCCGGGCAACTCTTTCGGAGAGGCACCACCAGGTCGTCATAAGCTGCAGGAAGAACAAGAACAATCGATATCGGTGATGAGAAGTACTTTGCATCAGTTGCTGCAGATGCAAACCACTATGAAACAAGCAAGCGATGTGCGGCAGTTGGCATTGGAGAGGAATATTTAGGACAGGTTTAGGATTGGTTGTCCTATTTTGTTCTGAGTTTAGTCCCTTGTCCTGAAGTCCGGCTGGTTTAATAACAACAAATACATCCACATCGACTTCATGGTATGCTAGTTCGTGTCCAACCCACCAGTTTTTCCGCGTTTAAGAGCCCTGTTGACGGCGACGTGTAGCGCCGTGTCTCCTTTCTTGTCGGCCCGGAGCACATCGGCTCCGTGGTCGAGCAGCAGCCGCACTACGGCGTCGTCCCCCAGGTTACAGGCGAGCTGCAGCGGGCTCCTCTGCCTCTTGCCCTGAGAGAAGTTGACGTCTAAGTCCCGGTGCTTCCGCAGGTATGTCTTGAGTTTGAAGAGGCTGCCCTCCTCGACGTACTTCCACAGCCGCTTCTGTGCCCTTGTCAACATATCGAATGTTCTCAATTTATTCGATTAAATAAACGACAGGACTTCCCTATTAACGGCCGGTACATTTTGTGACAGCGGCAGATCGTCGCAGATTTTCCGATAGCGGGGGGGAGAGATAACGGAAGTGAACTGCACCAATGACGTCAGTACGTCTTCAATTAAATTCCGGCTACAAACTGGAGTGTGCAAACATGTGTTCCGGACACTGTGTGCTCTTGCCGCTAGATGTCAGTATTGACTCTTTCACTGCAGTGCCGCATATAAATAATAATAATAATAATAATAATAATAATAATAATAATAATAATAAAGAATATATTTTATGTCCAGTATACGGCACTGTTTCAACTTAAATTTAATAAAAGCACACACACTATCTATCTATCTATCTATCTAATGCTACGCAACATACCACGATTATTTACTCATTCCAATGCCATTCAAATGATTTCCCCACTCTCCATTTTCAAGGGAATACGCTGACATTATGCCTGCACGAAATACACGGTGACCACATGCAATTAGTTCCACGGTGTTTATAAACATGTGCCAGATTCCACACGACTTACTCAGTATGCATCACCCCCCCCTAATTGTTCTGCCGGTCACTATATATCACTGGCAAAGATCGATGAACAAAGCTACTTTGTCATAAAGAAAGTCATTTTCGGAGCAATTTAACGGAATTGGATCATTTCCGCAGCTACGGTGGTCAGCAATCACTGACTGACTTATCTTTTGTATGTTGGGTATCACTGTGCACGGCTTTCTTTACCTGCCACCAACCAAGCGAGTGCAGCTGAGCCTCTTCAGCATCTTGGGCATGCCACAGGTCACAGAGCCTCCTTTTCAGATCTGAAGAGAAGGCCGGAGATGAAGGGATGAAGGGACGCTTTGTGCTTATTGAGACACTGGCATTAAGACCAAGATCCGGAGTCTCTCTCGAAAAGCCGGTCTCCTTCCGCAGCTTCGGAAGCGACGTGTCGCCGTTAACGATGGAGCCTTTGAGAAGCAGGGAGAAAGGGACCTCTGATTAGTCACTTGAGGTGTTTTCTCACGCTTCGTATTTTGTTGCAAAAACAAGACTCGCGTCCTTCAAGATTGCCTGCAAAAGGGCCTTGAAAGAGAGGATATCCCTGATCAGGAACCCTGACTTGCTGACCCGCCCTTTGTCTTTCCTGCCTCATGCAATCTCCCGCCACAAAGACGCTCAACCAATGTCATCCTCAGGCCTCGCTGGGGCTTCGGGGCTGGTTGGGCTTATCCTCCATTGTCAAGGAGCAGGGGAGAAATGCTGCATGTTTCCTGTGTCTATTTTCTGCGCGAGTCACTTCATTGGCTTTAGGAGCAGGGACACGCGCTCGCCACGCACAGCAGGCCTGACTAGAAAGTAAACAATCGTAAGGCCACCCATTGATAAGCAAATTACCCCCCACTCCCTACCCCCCTTTGGTTTGGGCGCTGGCTCTCAAACTGGGGTCCCTGGACACCTGGTGAACACCAACCTAACTTGGTGGTCCACAAAATAATGTGCTGTAATTGATTTATTTCGGATCATTTAAAAAAAAAAATGCACATGTACATACTGCATAGGGACTGGCACGCCAATCAACCAAATGTACGACCTAAACCAATGGTTCTTAAACCTTTTATACCAAGTAGGCGACCATTTAAATTAATAATTTTCATTTTCTCAAGACAGCACCACCATTATGACCAACATTAAAATGCAGTCGTGTCATCGTCATCAAAAACATGAGTTTTATTGTCAATAGCGAAAACCCAAGAAACATCATGCACAGTTTGAACATTAACATTGGGCTTAACTCGAAAACTACTTTTTTCTTCAGTTGACATGTATGAATAAATGTAAATAAATATGCATTTTAAAAAATGCACCTCAAAACTTTAAAATTAAATATATTAAAAACAATTCTAAGGCAGTTATTCTTTCGTCTACCACAAGAGGGAGCCATGTACCGCTAGTGCAGTGGTGCTCAACCAGTCGATCGCGATCAACCGGAGCCCGCGCGCTGGACCCAATGCTAGTGCAGTGGTGCTCAACCAGTCGATCGCGATCGACCGGGAGCCCGCGCACTGGTCCCAAGTCGAACGCGAAATCTTAAAATTGTGTCAACATTATATTCAGTCAACATTATAAACACAGCGCAAATTCAAGGATCTCTCATGGAGGAGCGGAGCAAAGGTTTTAGCTTCTCAACGCGATTTTTCTGCTCTCCAGGACTTATTTTTCCAGTGCTTGTTTTCACAGAGGAATGAAAACATTTGCACAAAAAAAAAACCCAAAACATATTTTTGAACGGTGGTCTGCAGTAAAAGTGTATCAAAGTGCCCAAATGGCAACTCTACAGTGTCCACGCGCCATGAAAAGTTTTTTAGTCTTAACGTAACGTGAGCACACAAGCATCATAAAAATCCTCAGTGAAAATAATCTTTGCAGGTTATGTTACGCAGCAGGATACGGCTTTGATGCCGAAAAGCCAGGGATACTTTAGCGCGGCGTCTCAAGTGAAATGGAGCTGAAACGGCCTTGCCAATAAAAGCTGATGAGTCCACTGGGGAATGTGTTCATCTTGTTCTCGATGTACAAAGATTACTGAGAAGTTTGTCTGTTCATTGAACTCTTGACGATGGATAGACAAGTGATTTCAATTGATTCCAACGTACAGTATCTCACTATTAGATGCCTAATCAGACAGACAGAGTCCCCTCCCCATGAAAACCAGTCCACCTGGATTAGGCCGCTCCTTCTGTCTCCCCGATTATGCCTCTAAGAAGCTCAATACCGTCCACATTCATTAACATTCCCACTGAGATCACCAAAAACTGTCCTTTACACGTTTTAGTCATTGTTCGTTAAATTGATGTGGGATGATTGAAAATGATCTCGGACATGAGCCACAATTGATTGTTCACGCAAGAGGAGCAGAAACCAGGAGGAAACTAAAGTCCAACATGCATTTCCTGTCGACATATACTTTGATTTGGAACTCCAGCGCACGACACAATGGAAGGGCCGCCGCCTCCCCTCACAAACGCGTCCTCAGGAAGAAGCAAACATTCACCCGAGGGGAGAAAATACATTCCAGCAAAAAAAGAAAGCGAGAGGAGTGAGACGCAACACAATAGAGGATCTTCGTTCATTTTTTTTTTTTATTATTACAACTCATAGACAAGAATCACAAATGTAAAAAAAAAAAATATTCACAAATTCATGTTTTCGTCAGGAACAAACGCATTGTGTCTGACAACACACCCCCCCCCCACACACACACACACACCCCCACACTGCCTGTCACTACGAGTCACCTTTTAATTGGGCTCAGAGCCCAGGGAGTCTGAAAACATTTGTCAGCTGCCATCTGTCCGTCTGTCTAGACCCCCTCCTTGCATCTCAAGACCTCCCGTCTCTCCTTACCATGCTTATCAGCGCCTGACACCTCATAGCGACACACACACAAACACACGTACACACGACTGTAGTAACACACCACAGGCTGGAAATGCCACAGACACTGACGTCTTGCCGGTTTGTCCCACCTCAAGTACTTAACGAATAAGAAATGCAGTGTTGCGCAGGATTGAAGTATACAGATGTATACAAATACTAGGTTACTGTACTTTTAAGTATCCCTACTTCTCCCAAGGGCTTTTTACATGTACTATAATTCTTTGTACTCCTTACTGAGTCAAAAATAGTTTTTTTCAGCCACAGGGAATGACAAAACGATGTTAAAAAAAAAAATTGTAAATGAAGAGAGGTTACGTCAACTGTAGTTGAGATCTTGACTGGTGGAAAAAAGGAATGCGGCAACATGGTGGAACCAGGGAGCATTAATGACAGCGACTTGTTTGGAGAAGCAAGCTATTCCCCATCCATGGCCTTGTTTAAGAGAATTGCTTGTTGTCAGATGCAAGAATCATCAAGGCCGAATGCGATGTGTCAAATCTGAAAAAACATACGAGTAAGACGTCATGTTTGACAATTTTTTTGTTAGTCTCTTCATTAGCAAGGCAATGGGAGCACTTTGTTTTGATAGCATAAAACGCTAGCTAGCTAACACCACGCGACCTGATCACGAAAGAGGGAAACAAGTTCGGATGACAGAAGCTTTTTTTTCCCCCTTGATGTTATCCAAATGTCACGGCTAAAAATGTCAGAATTCATCTTTTTACATTTCAAAGTCTGTCAGAGTTTGTTTTTTTTTTTGTTACACAAGTATCTGTGTGAGTACTCTGAAAGAATAAGAACAAAAGTGTGACTTTTCATTCTTCGGTTGTAGGGACTTGAGTCCAAGACCACGAAAAAAAAAAAAAAGAAAAAAAGAGAAGCTTTTTGGAGATACATTCCACACGTCTACTTCACAATTGGTCCCTTAAAAGTTCTTCAAGTCAGTAGTCCCACAAAGGGTCGGGAACCCGTAAATAAGCACCGAGCAGTGACGGAGTCCTCCAGGCGCGCTAGACCTTGGTGGCCAGAGACTGTGCCTCCGTCTTCTGGGAGGACAAGGAGCCGGCGGGGCTGGCGTGCAGGGACTTCTTGAGGTGGAGCAGGCAGAGGCACTGCGACCTGAAACGCAGGTCGAAGAAGGCATAGAGAAATGGGTTGAGGCAGCTGTTGACGTACGCCAGGCAGGTGGCGTACGGGTGGGCCAGCAGGAGGAAGCGCAGGAAGGCGCAGGTGGCTGGGAACAGGTCCAGGTAGGAGAGGGCGTCCGCGCTTTTCACCACGTGGAAGGGGATCCAGCAGGCGGCGAAAACCACCACCAGCGTGGTGATGATCTTCAGGAGCCGCCGCTTGCGCTGGTCCTCCTTGCGCAGCGTGTTGAAGTGGCGCGTGACGGTGCAGCCGATGAAGCCGTAGCACACCATCATGGCCAGGAAGGGCAGCAGGAAGCCCAGGGCGGAGGACGAAATGCTCAGGCCGGCGATCCACAGGTTCTCCTGATGCTTGTTGCTCACCACCAGGCCGAAGTCCATGGCGCAGGACGTGCGGTTGCTGCCCGGGTCGTGCCGGGTGGTGCGGAAGACCAGGGTGGGTGCGGCCAGGATTCCCGACAGCATCCAGATGGCGGCCAGGGAGGCGCGCATGTGGCCGCGGGTGCGCAGCTGGCTGCTGGACAGCGAGTGCACGATGGCCAGGTAGCGGTCGAAGCTCATGCAGGTGAGGAGGAAGACGCTGGCGTACATGTTGAGGAGCACCACGTAGCTGCTGATCTTGCACAGGGCCACCCCGAACGGCCAGTGGTAGCCCATGGCCGTGTACACCGCCCAGAGGGGGAGCGTCACCACAAAGGTCAGGTCGGCCAGGGCCAGGTTGCCGATGTAGACGTCGGCCGCGCGCCGCTTCCCTTGCGCCCGCCACACCGTGAAGATGACCACGCCGTTGCCCGACAGGCCCAGGATGAAGATGAGCATGTAGAGCACGGGGATGACCGAGTAGGACGGCGTCCACTCCGAGTAGTCGCACATGGTGGAGTTCTCCAACTCCTCGTATTCGTAGTCGTAGTCGTCGTACGGGTTGGCGGTGGGCTCCATGGCTTTCGACTGGTGGGAGTGTGACTTGCTGCCTGCGTGATCTGCCCGCTCTTATATACGGCGCAACCAACCGCCCGCCCCCCACTACCCCTGCAAAGCGTAAACCCACCCAGCACGCACACCCTCCCTTCCCCATCCTCCCGGCACAACACGACTTCCCACTCTCAGTGAAAACAAACACGCCCGCTCATTTGTAACTCACTGAAACATGGCAAATGGCAGGACATCATCGCATCTACGATGTCTCTCAAAATCGAGACAACTAGAGAAAAGAAACTAACCTTATAGCTTGTTATAAATTATACAACCCGGGATTTTACAAATCTCATAATTTCATTCGGATTATTTCTTGATGTATATTTTTTGGAGTCATCTGATTTTCTATACACAATTTTAAGAGATGCAATCTGCTTCCATTTTGTAAAACGCGGATCAACACATTGGCACATTTTCCGACACGCTACGGACAAAAACAGAAACTGCGTCATGAGTTTGTTTGTACGTTTTCTGCACTGTAAAGTTGAAAATAATGCTGTTTTAAAATAAAGGAATGGGGACATGAAATATATAGCTGATCCATTGGCTAATTGCAAAAATAACTGATTAGAATGAATGATTGGTATTGGTAATGATTACTATATTACAGTTCACAGATCATGAGGTTTAAAAATATATAAATCGCGCTTCACATGCTGTAATGCAGCAAAATGAATAATAAAAAAATGTGTATTATAATTTTTTTTAGGAATTTAAATCAGTATAAATTAAAACGATATATATTTAAATGAAAGGATAAGAGTAATTTTTACAATAAATGTTTGAGTGCAGGATTATTTGGATGGTGTCAGCACAAAAAAAAAAAAAATCTCTCTCTTGCACAACGGGGATGAACAAAGGATTTATGTTAACGTTAAAGTGAAAGCTGGTGTTGAAAAGATTTTGTGTTATTTTGCCTCGAGCCAACGAAAGTAGACGTGTGGACATGTTTAGACAGTCAGCCGCAAGTCATGCCCAGGCATGACAAGTTCCACCATTGATTTCAATATCAATCGAAGAGTCGTTCGGGTACCTGAGCACTCTGCAGCTCAAGGCCAAAATACTGTGGCTTCTTCTTTTTTTTTTTTTTTTTTCAATCTTACGACAGCTTGTGGACATGCTCCAACGTGCACGGCCCCGAACCAACATGGTGGCAAGTCAACCAGACCTTCAATTAATCACAATAACGACACATTAACGCTAATTAAATCACGTGATGGGCTCCTCGAGGAGAATGAAAATTAAAACGCTGAAATCTGCAATAAGATAAAAAGGTCATCTTCAATCTGTTGTCCTTTTCGTCCCCATTTTCCGAGACGTGGCAATCCCCCCCCCCCCCTTTCTGTATCCATGTCTGTTGTGCTGTCCCAGATGGGCCCTCTCAGTCCACAACTGACTGGGGTGAGCAGCAGTGGCGCCGACCCGGTGACTTTTAGACACAACTACTGTATCACTCAACAATGTCCAACCCTCAGCGCTGATCCCTTCCCCTCCTCTGCACAGCCACTTGTCCTTCCCCACTGCGCTCACCTTCCTCTCATTATGAGGCCTTTGCTCTCATCTCCGTTGCCTTTACCGCCTTTCGCTCTCCCGGGAGCTAAAAAAAATAAAATAAAAAATAAAATTCAATATATATTTTTAAATTGTGACGCACACTTGAGGTATTAACTTTATGCCTTTAATTGTGTATATCAAACCCCACCCAACTGGTGTCCTATCCTGATTGTTTGTCCATTCTGGCAAAAGCAGGAAAAAACTTAAATAAATCAAAAAGAACTTCCCATCTGTCCTTTGGTGGCACCGCATGCTATTTTTAGCCAAGAGTTGGGCAGGGATGTCAACAGGAGGAAAAGAAGAACATTATTTAGGTAGGTCGTGTTTTGTTGTTTGTTAGCAGGATGAAACAGAATTCCAAATTTGGTAACTATAGATTGACGAGATTAATACAGTCGATAATCAAGCTTGTAACTCATTACAAATACTTGTACTGTATACCATATCAATTTTTCAACCCATATTTGATTAACATACCAAATTAAATAATTTCATCCAGCTCTACTATCGATCTCCACTCTACAATAAAAAATGAAGTATTCCGCGTGTCTATTTGCAACATGCGAACTAGCATGCTAACTAACAAATGGAAGTACAAAAACATAAAGATAGCACTCCTTTCTTTTTTAAATCTTGAGAGAGGAATTTGTTATTTTTGCCACTTGAGTCATGTCAAAAAAGATCCCATATGCTGCAGAATCAAAAAAGCTACGGTCCATTTAGCATCCTCCATGACGTAAAAATAGTAGCTTGCTAGCTAACGGATGAACAAACACTAACAAATATGGTGTTCATTTCTTTATAAAAAACTTTTTTATAGATGAATTGATGCACTTGTTTGGTTACAATGGAGAACTTAAAGAGAAATTTCTTTTGCGATTGTTGTTGAGTCATGACAAAATTGCTCTCCCTGCCCCACAATCAAGAATGGAACGGTCGAGGAATTGTCCTGCTTGCTCATAAAATGATCTGAAATCATGTCCCATTTGTCTTGCGTCAGCTTTTGTGAACCAGGAATTAGCTTGCCGACTAACAAACCATAATTTGTCATGATAATTGAAAAAAAAAACTACAGTCCTATTTGTCCCCACTTGATATGTTATTTTGACTTACTTGTCCACCTGTGCCCACTAATAGTTTTTTTTCGTGCTGCTGTCCTCCTGTGTGGCCTTGCGCTGTAAACCACACACTATGTTTGCCAGTCAGGCCACACTGAGGACTTCTTTCCACCTTTCAACCGTGTCCATCATCTACATTATGGGCAACAAGTTAAGAAAAGACAGCAGAAGGAGATGAGAGGCAAAAACACACCCCGCTGTGCGAGTTTGCCTGCGTCCGAGCGAATACCTTTGATGTTTGATCCGGACCTTGCGTGTTGGAGGGCCACTTTTTTGGTGATACTTGTGACGCCTAAACAGTGAGGGGGGTGTGCGCTGGGAGGTAGGTTGGCGATTGTAGCAGTTGTTTGATGTGCGCGTTAAGCCGTTGACAAGTCGAATTGGTGCCGTTTTAAAATGCAGTGGCAGACATGCATATTTGGACAAATGGTCAAGGAGGTGATGGGTTCATAAGCCTTGTCAATTGGCCTTCGTGATTTTTTTTTTTTTTAACTCTGATTGCTATCTGGATATTAGCATTAGCTGTTAGAATTCCAACTGCTGGTATGCTAGCATCTTTATTTCCCATTAGAAGTAGTGCCACAATTGGCATTGTGTTATTATTATAATTCGGCTTTTCTCAGTCTTGCGCTTGACATTTTCCGACATTTCAATTAATTCTACGGGAGTTCAGTGTTTCAGTTGCTAGCTTAGAAGTGCAAAAGCAGACTGAGTGCAGAGTGACAAATACTTGCTTTCATCAGGCACCTAACTACATGAATGCTGCCAAAACCGACACGTCAAGCACTAGTAATTTAGTACTGCCAGACATTTTGGCTGTTTAACTGCCCCCCCCAAAAAAATCAGGTAGTTGACACAAGCTTGTTAAGACACAAAAGCCTCACCGGTAGGAGATGTCCACTCCTTTTGGTAGGTCCAATAAATTTGCCCTCAGTTTCAAAGACAAACGCATGGCTGCAGTACGTCTACCTTAAGTGCGAGCAAAACTAATCAATCACTCTCTCAATAACTCAATAAGAGCGCAAAGCATAACACGGGAAGGTGCTGGGTGAGGCCGAGATGATGCGCAGCCCATCAGCTCTTGTGAGGATAAAGCGGTTCAGAAAATGGTTTGGAATATTGTATTTTGGAAAAACCCGCGAAGCACTCAACTCACAAACGATGAAGTGCGAAGTGACGAGGGATTCATGTATACCGAAATCCGGGAAAAGTATGCTTGATTAATTGAAAAAAAAAACACTCTTGGTGCCTTAAGACTTAAAACCAAAACTAAAAAGATATAAATTAAAAGCCGAATCCATTGTCTGAAATTGACACAGTAGGTATTGAATTTTGATGACCCAAGTCGAACTCCGATTCACCTACTATTGTCTACAATGGAACAATGTCTTCACTGTGGACTTCCTTCGAGGTCGTCAAGCACATGTTGCATGGGGTGTTTGTCTGACCTTCTGAACCACGTAACCCGGAGGAGACATCCACAGCTGAGCCGTGGCAGCTTTTCCTGATGAGCTGCTCACCTTACTGGTTTGGGGGGGTAGTCATGGTGGTCCAGCTTCTGTTTGGCGGTTGGCCGGGAGACTGTGTTGATAGCAACCTTCCTGCTTTTCCACTTGTTGTCTCCTAAACCAGAAGTAGCCCAGATGAAATGTTTATCCGATATAAGTAAGAGGGGATGGAAGCTCCCGATAAGTGCTCATGCAAAAACTTATAAATAGGTCTGACGTGAACTTACGTGACAAAAGTTGCATTCAGAAGCAACATGTATCCATTGAGCTTGTTTACACAGGTGAAGTGTTGGGTCGGTGTTTGCGGTTAGCGCTCACTTCCTGTCCCAAACAAAAAAAAACAAAAAACAAAACGGGGAGCCGAAGCGAAGAAGAATCACGTACAACCTGCAGAAAAAAGAGACATGAATGCGAAACAGACAAAACCAAAAGTATTTTTCAACTTTAGCTAACTAGCAGCAATCCGAGCTCAGTCAAAGTCGAGATACTGTATTTCACATGGGAAAAGGTAGTTTAGGAAGTTGAATACGTTGGGGAGCTTCCACTGTATTTTATTCCCTAGAGACTTAGTGCAGTGCAAGTAGGATTCTGTGCACCAAATTAAAAAAAAGAAAAAATAACTTATGCAGTATATACGGTACCTTCTGCAAGCCATGACATTATCCCTGTGGGAAAGTGTGACAAATAACCCCCCCCCCTCCAAAAAAAAAAAACGTGTGAATTATTTTTAAATGCTCTCCAGGATTTAGGAAGCTTTCGAGTTTGCGACTCCATACGTAACATAAACCGTTTTATGGACCTTGGCGGACGTCTAATCTTAAAACTCGAAGGGAGTTTGGTTTCAAGGCTCACACATGGGAACGCACGTGCACTCAAACGCAGCCCTGCATCCAACACAAACACAACGCAACACCCACACACAAAGTGTGTAACGCCGTCTGAAACACAATAAGCTATTGTAACCTCAAACCCAGAGGGCTTGACTTTGCATGTGCTTTTGTCATTAGTTTCAATTAGAAGGCCATGAAGTCAGCCTGCGATGACACGTACATCCCTTGCTTTTGGCACACACAAAAAAAAGTGTCAAACTAGTTTACTATATGATGCAAAACTTTGTCATTTTATTATTATAATTTATTTTTGGTGGTTGGGGGCCACTGTCATGTTTTCAATCGATAAAATTCTGTTTTATTGTATTTATCTGATAAAATAAAATATGTGATCGTGTAGTTTTAATACGCAATGAATACATTTCAGTTCATAAACTCACTTTATTTTATCTGGGAAAATACACGATTGGAATTTGAATGACAAACGCATTCCCCACCACCCCCCCTCGGACAATTGCCTGGTTGATAAATGGTTAAAGCTAACTGCAAAAAGCCGACATTTCTTATTTTGGTTGCCTAATGGCACCGTTATCTTTATCAGGCCACAAGGCAGACTGCCACACCCACTTCAGGATCGGTGTTTATCAGGACTGCAACAGGACTTTTGCCTTTTTTGTTTTTATTTTTTAGCGCCCCCCCCCCTCCCCATTCCTCTCTGGGCTGAATCCAGAAAGAATGAAGTGGGGCCACCGACAGCGCACTTAATTCGCTCTTCATTTGCGCCCGCAGTTCGCTCCGTCTATTCACAGAGGATATTGCGCTACTGACATAGCGGCGCACACATTGCCTACGAAGTTTGACAGCTTAGTGCAGTTTGCACCTGTTATGGCCCTCCGATTACGCACATCGCAAAGTGTGAACGGAATTTCGGAGGCAAAGTCTTGTAGATCTCGCCGCGTCCCCCCACTCGCTCAAAAGAGGCTTGGGCCGAGTGGCGCCAATTTTACACCAGCTTTCCGTCGACGTGATTTGCTCCCTCTGCTTGGCATCTCAGTCAGTCAAATTTTGAACTATGTGCGCGTGCTTTGCGGATTAGACGCTATCCGCCGGATCCATTTTTACCCTGAGGTGAATTCGGCCCTCTCCGTATCCTCTCCAAGTCCCCCATTTCCTCATCACAAATGGGAGGGAGGGGATTGGATGGACGGGAAGAGAGGAGACAGTGGGGATGTGACCCAACAATTGCAGGAAGTGGCTTCAGATCAGCGCAAGATTAAGTGCAATAGCTTAAGTGCTCAAAAGGCCAACATGCAGCCCCAACAGAAATGAATGGCATCATCACACTTTTTACAACTTTGCGATGGGCCACGAACGTGGCACGCATGCTTTCCTCATGCTGATGACCATTTCAAGGAGCCTCAACAAGAACAATAACTTTGCGGACTGTGCCAAGCAGAAAAAAAAAAAAAAAAAAGCAATCATTCATATAAAAGGAGGGAGATCCTGGCAATGACGTTTCATATCCTACCACAAATCTTCATAAAAGAAAGAAAGCTGACGTTCACGATACGCACGGCCGGCTACCGTTATCCTGAGGAAAACCATTAAAGGACACACGCGCTTCCTGATCGGCGCGCATTGAAAGAGCATCTGTGGCACCGCTGACCTTCGCTGCCACTCCACTTCCTGTCCCACACGTGCAACTAACTCTCCCCTTCAATTTGTGTTTTCTGACCAAACATGGAAAAGTACTATAAGGAAACGCGCGGCGTAAGAGCGCGACTCTCCATTGCAGGCTCAATCCATAGCCATCGTAAAACATTAAATCACATTCATAATTTATGTACACTTGTCAAGACGAGTTAACCACTGTGTACCGTGGACATAAAACGGCGACACACCCCTGTTCAAAAGAAAAAAAAAAAAAGACCAATACAAATTATTCTAACCTGGTTTGCAGCTTTGACCGGGTCGGGGAGTCTTATTTTGAAGGATTCCCAACACGGTCAGCTGTGTTTTTTTTTTTTTTTTTTTTTAGACATGTCACAGGGAAGGAGTGACAGCTCAGGTGAAGGGACAGCCGAAACTGGCAGCTAGAAAAAAAAAAAAAAAAAAAAAAAAAAAAGACCAAGCTTACAATTCAACATGGCTCTAATCCACTTTTGGGTGGAGGGCAGAGAGAGGGCACCGAGGGGATAAACAGTACAACTTTGTTACCAAAAAGCTTGAGACAAGCTTTACAGCTCACCACGCGCAGACTTTAATCTCCCAGACACTTCACACATATGGTCACCGCTTCTCCCAATATTGGCCGTCCACCCTGAGCTAAAAAACAAAAAACATGAATTATTGGGGTTGTTATGAAGTTTAATTAGATTGTTAAAATATGAGAAACTGTAAATTAAAAAAAAAAAAAAATTGCATGCGGTGCTATTTCAAACTGGCACATCTACAAGCATGGTGACAAACGTCCAACTAGGTAACCCCGACGTTGTAACATGATGTTAAACAGAAAACAAATACCATAGTATGAAATCCCAAGCAAATTTAGGACTCATATGTCTGTTTTGGCGATCTTGAGCAAATGATGACCTCAAACCCAAATGCTAACGTTGTTGATTCCAATGATGCTGGTAAACAGCTTTGCTTTCGCTACAGTATTTACGCTATGACCGCAATTCCTCGGCTTGGTGGTTATCGGGCCAGGGTCAAACTGTCACCACTCTAAAACCTTAAACATTTTTCTTCAAATATTCCCTGTGCATTTTTTTTTTTTTTTTTTTTTACAAAAAGTATCACTACTATCCAAATTAACCCGTCCATTTTTCAAACCACTAAATGGTATACTCACCGTTTGATGACACGTAGTAGCCTGTAGAAAGAGGAAGGATTGCTGAAGGTGAGTCACTTAGTTCATGCGTTGACCTATATTACACTATAAGATGGCACAAGTGTAAAAAGAAGTTAGAAACACTCACCCTTTGATGACGAATGCCGCCGCACATGGAGATGGCTAGCGTGCCGAGAAGTTAGCAAAGGCCCGATTGTCAAAATGCCAAAGATGATCCTGAGCAATGATCGTCAATGTTCAACCTGTTTGCTATTCACGACGGCAAATCTTTCCGTGATGGCGCAGTGGTTCACGTGGCTGACAAGCAGCGTGGGATCAGTTCATATAATGTAACTTGCGTGCGTGATCGATGTTTGATTTGAAGGCGGGCGTGGGGCCTTCAGACAGGGGTGCAGCTGATCTTTGTCACTCAGGGACATGTAAACGTGACGTTAAACGGCGCAAAGTGAGGCGCAATGAATGGCACTGTGGGAATTCCCCCCCCCCTCCCATTTGAGATGCTAATTCCTGTGCGAGCTGAAAGAGCCGGAGAAACAGGTGTCCGAGGACGTGTGCTGCTGCTGCGAGGGTGCGGGAAGGCAGCGGGGTGAATGTGAACCAACACAGGGGGGTTCTGTATTTCTTGAACTCATTTGCGAGTGCCATTTTTCTCTCGTTTTATTGTCTTGATTCAGGATTCAATGGGAGTCATTGTGTAGGGACAGTGGACAGTCTGCACAATCAAATCACTCGACAAAAAACAAACAAAAACAAAAAAACGTGCATGGATGGACATGACACCGTTTGTACACTAGTTACAAAGCCGCAGCTTGATCCAAGTGGCCCATGATGGTATTATGCAAGTTTGTAAGCCTTATTCATGAGTCAGTTGTCTTGTTCAGTAGCAGCTAAGTAGCGCCATCTATAGACAATCCAATGCTTTCCAGCTGAATTCAAAAAATGGGGCGGCATTGTTAAAGCGTAGTGGCTGGCATGTCTGCCTCGCAGTTCTGAGGGTCAGGTTTAGGAATCGTGGCACAAGCCTCCTTCCCGCGTGCAGGTTGCGGCTTCCTCTCAAATTTCAAAAACACGATTGGTGTGTTCGCTGACGACTCTCAATTGTCCAGAAGCGCGACTGCTCGTGAATGTTCTGGACTCGTATACTTTTTGTTCTTCTACTTTCTCCCTTTCATAATTTGGTTGCTGTGAATTGGGAAGTTCTCCATTGTGAGACAAAATCAAGGTTTTCTTGTCTTATCTTATCTTATGTTCGTTTGTCTGTGTGCCTTGCAAGTGGTTCGCCATCAGTTGAATTTCACCCTCGGCTCCAATGAGGACAAGTGCTGTAAAAAAATGCGGATGGATGAATTCTAACATACTCAATAATGACTAAGAGAAACACAGACGACACATTGGAAATGTCATATCCACCACGGTATCCCTTTTATAAAGTTGACTGCAGACAAAAAATAAAAACCGCATGACGCTTTTTTAAATACATTTCTCATATCGTGGCGATCATCAAATGTTTCACCTCTGATTGTAATTACTGCTCTTCCCCCTAAAAGGGGCAAAAAAAAAAAAATAGAGTTTGAGCATACATGCCATTGTTGAAAAAAATAAAGTTGTACATTCATTGGACTGCATTAGAGTTACAATTCCACAAAAATACACATCATTTTATATCTGGCTCAGAAAAGGGGGCTGTAAACTGTTGCGTGACACCGACAACAACAACCTCCCGATGCGGCTGCTTGGTGGAGTGTTTATTTATTTATTACGCCCCCCCTGCACCCCCCCCTCCCAGTAATAATCAGCAAAGTCTTTCTGCCCAGCAACACTGATTTTGCATTCCCGCTCATTTCATTCCCAACATGAATAAACACTCCTGCACTCCCGGTCTGACGGATACAACACACCCAACGTAAAAATCTTTGGCTTCGTGGCACAACAATGTCCTTGAACAGTTTTCCTTCATTAAAGGAGGTGGAGTCAAAGTAGTGTGAAGGTGTTTTGCGCTCATAAAAGGTACAACAACAGTTGTTCGGGGACTGACACCGAGGCTGTCAAAGTCGGAAAAATAAGATTTGCTGGCAATGTCGCGTCACGTAACATGGCCGACAACTAGACACAACATTAGGTACAAATGCACAATCTCATGATCAACCGCACCAGCATACAAAATTGGCATTATTGCCTTTATATAAAGGTCATTATTTCTTCAAAAAAAAACTAGTATAGTGGATCTTATTAGATGATGCACCTAATATTGTGGCTGGTGAGTAATTCTATTTTTTTCTGCTCGGACACGATCAAATCGCCCCTTTGCATTAAATAACAGCACGAGCTAATTCAAGTCAGATAGCATGTTAAATCATGCACACCAAAGAGCTGCTCCAGCCTCTCACTGACTTATCAAACCTCACAGGGGGAAAAAAAAAAAATAAAACAACTCATAAAAAGTGCAAGCAATTCATCATCGCCACCTTCAGTTCATTTGGGAGATTACACATTCGTATTCGATTCAGTTTAAGGTCCTCATGAGTAAGACATCACACTGGAGGAATGACTTGTCTTCATACGAACGTTCTTTTCCACTGCTAGTACGACCATAAATAAATGCTCCAGCGTCTTTCATAAAGCCATTTGAAAATTCATTCAGTATCCGGGACAACCAACTTCAGGTCCATGTACCAGCTCAGCCATTGTGTCCTCACGACTCCGACAGCTTTCGGCACACTATCCAACGACGCATTTTATTAGCGAAGCAAAACCGTGCGGACCTGTCCGTGACTCGTACTGTAAATGATTGTCGACGATAATGATAAAATTCTACTCGTCAACAACTTGCCCTGCACTTGAGAAATGTCACGGGGTCGGCGAAGGCAGGAGTGGAAAAACGTTACTGCAAAGTCATTCTACTAGAGCGCTAGACTGACACACCTAATAGTGAGGAAAAACCACATACTAGTAATCTGGACCTTCAATTGGACATCAAGGAGATTGAATAAATGCTCATGCGGCTTTCCGCCGATGTCCCACACTCTTGACTTTCCCAAATGACTGAAAGGTGTTCTACAAATATGTCAAGTGTTTTGAAATTCTCCGCATTTTAAGAATCACCCATTTCAATGAAATCTCGATCATCTCTGCTATGGAATGACTGGCGCCGTGCTACAAATACGTGTCGTGCTCGGCACTGCTCACGCTCTCTCTGGACGCGTGCGTACTCACTGGCTGCAGGAGAGGCGATGGTACCTCGAGAGACGGCGGCGTGTTATCCGTCGCCTGCGGCGGCAGAGCGCTCTTCTTCCGCTTCTCTCTTTTGGCCTTGCGAGTGTCCCTGGCGCCGTCGACCTCCGAGGGAGACTCCACGACGATAGTGGGCCGCTGCCTCAAATCCTGTCGGTCCGGCGGCTCGGCGGCCATGACGGCCTTTGCGCCGTGCATCCTGGGAGGGGATCTGTAGTGGAGGTCGCCGTGGGTGTCTTTCCAGCGCCGCAGCTGCGCCAGGTGCTCTTTCTCGATGTCTTTCTCCGATACGGACAGCTCTATGGTCTGTATGACAGTGTATACATTTGATTATGATGGCACCGTTTAATGAGAAAATAATGATATACTATCGTGGGGGGCCACGAGACAGAATGATGCTCACCTCTTGCACCAGGAAACGCTCCTGCATGTATTGTGGCGGTATGGCCCGGAGCCGCTCCATCGTTTCGTAAAGACCCGGGCAGGCCCTCACCTTCTCTTGAGATCCCAGCATGCATTTGAGCAGGACCAGGCCCACGCGGAACAGGATCTTCACTCCTGAGAGGAAAGAGGAACCAATTACTCGGAAAGAAGATGATACGGCTGGGGAAAGGGCATCACTATGTGTCTCGGTTCAATCTAGGTCGATGTGTCGCACCCTCGCAAAGGAACATGTCCCACACGCGAAGCACGGAAGCCCAGGGCAGCGTGCGGGAGAAAGCGCACATGAACCACTCGGTCATGTACAAGATGGGCTCCAGCTTGTGTTGCTTGAGGTGACGGTGCGCCACGGGAGACACCCGCCGCAGCAGAGCGTACAGGATCTCTCCGTCCAGCTGGATGGCCTCCTGCGGGGGGACGACGTTGAAACATTGACGTGGGAGTCGAGACCAAAAAATTAAAAATTAAAAAGTTCTTTGTGGCCCCACTAGTCTAAACATAGCGCTCCGATTAAGGTTGTGTTTGTGGGATATGGATGAAGCCGCAAAATCCATCCGCTTTTATCCATCTCATCTCAAGGGGAGGCCATTTTGCCACTTGCTGTCAACGGAAAATGACATCACAGTTGCTCAGGTAGCGGCCAATCGTGGCTCACCTGTTTTTTGCAGTTTGGTGCTGTGACATTCGCAAAGCTGAGGTGCAACTGGTCGTCACACGAGCAATTGTACCGGTAACGTCATTTTCAATCAACAACAAAACGGCCACCCCATGAGATGCTTCTTTCATTTGAGTTGACTTCCCCTTTAAGTGGACGGCTACAAAGAGAGGAGCAACTCATTTCGTTCTTTTCCTTAATCTCTTTATCTCATCACGCTATATTCGGCGGTGGGCGTATCAGTGTCCCTTCAAGGGACAGACACGGCAGAGAGTGGGAAATGCTGGGAACGCCACCGTGAATTACGTCTAGACTTTAAAGATAAAAGAAAAATATCAAGGAGAAATGATCAGGTGAACACTGTCAACGTGTAACCCTTTGACAGTGGTGTCGATGCCTCTTGTTAAAAAAAATACAGGGGGAGTGTGCATCTTACCAGCCCTGAACTGTAGTATCCAGGAAGGTACTTCTCACAAATCTGGACAAGGACCCAGAACGCGTCCTAGGAAACAACAACAACTTTCAAAATATGTTTTTGTCAAGCCAGCCTCAAATGTCAACGCTTTTAAGCCACTCTGTGTTAGGATATCAGGTTAGAGCGTTGATTTCAACATTGTCAACAACGAGACCAATGTTACTTGTGTTTTAACTGCTGTAAATGATTACAGTACATGAAGGGAAAAAAAACAAATCAAAAGCATCGGCCATTTTTTGGGAGATGTTACAAAATGGCAGATTTCATCGGCAGGCCGATTTGAGTCTTTTTTTTACCTCCGCAGGCATGTGCATGAGGAGCACGGCGGCGATGGGAGCCTGAGCCTGACAGTAGCCCTCCTCGGGACGGTGCAGCGTGTACGCCTTCAGCACGCGGAACAAGTCTTGCTGCCTGCGTATGCGGAAGAACGGATAGTTCGATAAATTGATGTTTTATTCATCCTGTGAAGGAAATGTCATTGTCAAATATTTTTTCACCGCCCCATTTTTCATGTCAAGCGCATATTCAAAGTTTATTAGCATCTGTTGAATTTTTGGTTGGTCTGTTGAATTATGGAGACAGACAGCCGGACGGCGCTTACCCGTGTCCCCCCCTGGCTGAAAACATTTCGTGGAAGGGAAACTGTCGGTGGAGGTCTCGCTCTATGACATCGACCCATTTGGGATCTCCGGGTTGGCTGTCCAGTTCCTAAACATACAATTTTGTAACGTTACGCATTTTTAAAAAATGGGTCAAAACACTAAAGGGAATATGTTATAGAAAATTGGACCTTTTCATTGCTAATATACACATTTTTGGGCATCCCGAGTGAAATGCATTGTTAGACCTGTGGAATTAACATTCAAAGCACTCCAAATTCCAGTTGCACAAAACAAGAAATGTTAAGCTGACCTGGAACTTGCCCCGGTTTTGCTCCTCCTTCACTTTTCCTCCCGTGAGGTAGAGCCAGGCGCGACCACGCAACGATGGCGGGATCCCTTTCTGACAGCGCGCTTTCACCTGTGGGGGTTGACGGCTATTTTGAACGGGTTAAACGTTTACATGGTGTTGAAAAAGGGGGCGTATTCCCCAAGAAGCACTTCTATTCATATTAAGTGTTGAAAGCATGGAAGTTGCAAGTTGTTGCTTGAGGGAAAAAAAAGGTTTTGTTTGGTATCAGGGGAAACAAAGCAAATCCCAGGCAAGCAAAGACCTTCTTGTGCTTTTTAGCCATCCACTTGTCCCAGCTGTTGAGCATCTCCAGCCATTTGGCCTCCCGCTGCCTCAGCACCTCCGTGGGGATTTCTTCTGCACTGTGAAGTAAAACTAAAATTATAATGAGCTACTTTCTCACCAGTTCTAACAGTATTCTGGCACATATAAATGGGGAAGGCTGTGACATGGGATTTGACTGATCTCGTCTTTATTCTTTCATACAGGAAATGGTTCCAGGGATGAAACGCCAGAGCAATATGTCATGATCAGCAGCTAAGTTTCCTGAAAACAGGATGCTGCGGGAGAACTTTTGCCCTAGTTCCCTTTCACTAATAATGTTTTACTTCACTATAGTGCCACTAAAAAAAAAAAAAAAAAAAAAAAAAAAATCTCACCTTGACATATTTCAATGACATGCAGTCATTGAAAACTGCAGTACTGTCTCTGTGAGTGAATATTTTAATGCAGTTATTGTATTAAATCTCATTAGATTAAGTGTATCTATTGTGCCTGCAAGGTACAATTAACCTGCCTATCCACCTTTTACCATTCACAAAACAGAACAATGGCTTTGTGTTCAGACTTACTGGAGTCCTCGATACTGCTGGGCTCCACCTGTGAATCCGTACTTGTCCACCTCTTTCTCCCTAGACGTTTCAGTGCCGTCGGAGTCCAGTGTGACTGCATCGGAGCCAAACGACCGAGTGCTCCCGTTGCTTGTCAGCTGCTCCGCGCTACCCTGAAACTCAAACTCTCCATCGTCCCTGTCGGGTTTTGCCATTTAGCCAACATTTATCTTCGCAGGCAAACCACCTCGGTAATAACTTAAACACCCTGGCCTTGTTTTGTACTTGCGTAAGCCTCCATGTACTGTATCTCAACCACAGGCACGGGCTTATGCTAACTCGCTACGGTTGCTAGGGGGGCGGACGGATGCGTCTTCGCTTTATGCTGTTAAGCCCCCCATACTTAAGTCACATTGTGCATTTAGCGTCATTATCCCTCAACGAATTCATTAATAGAGCTCACTAAAGTTATAAGGGGTGTGCGGATTCGGAACCAACGTGCACATATCACACGCACCTGCCAGCTGAATGACGCCGTCGCTAACTCTGCTACTTTCAGCAAGAATGCAGACTAGCACGTTCGTATAGTTGGGAGTACAAAAAAGAAAACAGCTCTCTAACGCCCCCTATTACGCTGAAAGCCACATTGCAGCTTTACACGCTCTCTCTCTCACACACACACACACGCGTTTTAAACTTACCTGTAAACTTTGGAAAACGAAGAACGGAGAGGAAACTGTCGTTGGAATTTTTACCAAACGCGACCAAAGACGGTCCAATTTACGGACTACAACGGTTCCCAGGTGTCTTCTACGAAGGCCGCTTTTTTGCAAGGGCAAGCATACCTGCCCCCTGTGGATCGTAGATGTATTACAATAATAAAAGTCACATGGTACCGTCGAATCCATTCATTCTTGCCACGGTCGATTTTTAGAAGGCACAGGTTGACCAGGTCATTTGTATTCAGGGTATGAGATTGAACAAAAGGTCAAATGTGCATGGAAAATAATTCATCACCCAAAAATTTATTAATTTCGTGGAAATTTTCATAAGGTGCCAGCTCACTGTCCTTCCTGTGTCAGTGGCACATGACCAATTAAACCTTAAGTGATTGGCCTGATGTGAGACAGATTGTAACCTCTTGGGTGTTTTTGTGCAAATTGAACTTAAATGTATACATTGAGAGCTAATAATGTAATGAGTAAGAATGAATCAACTCAAATGCTTTTTTAATATAAATACTATAGACTTTTTTATTTAAATATTGTACATTTTTGAAAACATATTTACATAAATTAGACTTGCATTGTTATACTGTGACAGACATAGATGTACCGTTCATTCACCCATACAAATATCGCTTGTTGGAAAAAGGACAATCATACCAATCCTGGAGATGGCAGAAGCACCTTTGCTCTGAAGGGGAGAACACACACCGGGGTGGGGGGCAGACCTCCCCACCCCGCCCACCCATCGGCGTACGCAGACTGCATTGAACTAACACTGGACAACATGGACGAGACAAGCTTGCAAAGACATGGAAGGCCTCTTGATGACAGGTGTTAAGGCTGAAACTGTGCTCTTCCTTTTGAGTCACGCGCTTAATTTCACAGCAGTTCTGCCGTGGTCTGCATATACGTTACATATTTCCAGAACATATGCATTATAAAGACAAACTCGAAGATTGACAGAAACCATGCAAAGAGAACACCACTGACAAATAACACGGGGGAACAATTTTTTTTTTTTTTTGAGTTAGGTCTGACTTACAGTACTGACGTATTGGGAGCCGCACGCACCTCTCCCAGCACCGTCACAATTGTGACTGCACAAACAAATGACCACATAGCTGTACTGTAGATGAGTCACAATATGACTCAGTTCTTCTTGCTACAGTTTTATTCCAGCTAATCGGAAAATGTTGCTAACCTGAATGGTAAGCTGTAGCGAGAGAGAAAAAAAAACAACAAAACAGATGCAATTTTGGAATCAGCATGCCAATTTGAGTTTTAATCAGCATAAAAATCTAACTCAACAGATTGTTTTTTTCAAATTGTTCCGCAGCGTAATCAACTACTATGTGAAGACTTTTCCCATGAACCCTTCCACCTCCGCCCCCAACAGTACAGCTCCTACAACATTTATAATACATACATAAAGCGGTGACATTATTGGCCTATTGGTCTCTACCAACACATTGCTTACAGAAGAGCCTACAGTACAGAGCAGGGTTCCCTAATATGCATTCTATATATGGCTTTCCATCTTTGGCTTGCGAAACCTGTCATGCACGGGTGCTACAGACAATCACACATAAGACAAATTCATCAACATTGAGACTTGAGACAAAAAAAAAAAAAAAAAAGACAAAAACTCTCTTCAGAGACCCATCTTGCCATCACACGATATTCCGAGCACAAATAGTGTACAGTATTGCTGCATAATGTTTACAACGACAAGGCGTACGGATGAATACAGAAAAGTCAAATGTCTTTGGTGCGCCCACTTTGAAAATGTCAAGACATTTTGTCCAGAGTAGTGTTTGCTGAAGGGCATCTTGCCACGAGCGCAACGGGAGGACACGCGTCTTGGGATTATTGACGTAAGGGGATTAAACGCTGCACGCACACAAGCACTCTTTACAATCACGGTGAACATGTTTCATGTAATTCAGCTCTCTCACACACACACACACACACACACACACACGCACACACACGCACACACACACACA
>NW_017805705.1:760912-779114 GCF_001891065.2 Hippocampus comes | reverse complement strand
ACACACACACACACACACACACACACAAAAAGCAGCAAAATGCACAATAAACGCTAACAGGACACAATACAAAGTAAAAAAAAAAACTACAACTTTGTCATCAACCATACACATACCGTATTTCCTCAAATAGTTCCCTCATGCACTTGAAAAAATAAACACCTCGCCTTAAATAACATCAGTAAAATGTAGTCCCATAAGGTGGCGATGTCAGAACAATTACTGTCCTACAAAAAGGATGAATTGCTAAATTTTGGGACGGTTTTTATTACATACGCATGTGTACAAATGAAGGTCTCACCCCAAGAGTTCATCAAGTGAACCACAATCGGAGGAAATACAGCATTTCATCAGGGCAGACGCTTTCAAATATCACAATTTTAAAAATATATATACATCTTTTCATCCTCACACATGACCAACGTTTGCAACCGCGAGCATTAACAAATGCTAAAAGCATTTCTCGTAACATCAAAACATGACAGACATTCGTACTCAAGACACACGCACACTTACTCCCTTTCCTATCTCGGCAAATGTTCGTCTCAGCAAGTGGAAGTGTGGGGATTAATCAAACGCCTGTGAACGCATTGCTCACAACAGTAAATCGAACAAAAATAAATCCAAAAGTAGCGGAGACAGTCCCAAAAAAGAACAATTTACAACCGGAAAGAGGCACATCCTTCCCTCGGCCCCAAACCTCAATGACATTTGTATGTTGGCTCAACTGAGTCTTGTGGGCTCTGTTTCGTGCCCTCTGAGCGATTTTAAGGACTACTTATCTCATCCGTCATTCACTTTCCCAAAGCATACTCCTCTGTCATCGGACTCAAATGGAGCAACAAAAACACATTCGAGCCCCAACTGTAGATTATTTTCTCAAAAACCGGCAAAGCCTGTCTTACTCCTCGTCCTATGTCGCTTCTTACTCACAGATGTGCAATTGAGACGCCGTTATGTGCCGCGTTGCGCTACTCCTGCGTCATGATCAACATGGAACTATGCTAGCTGCCCGCTTCCCCCTTTGACACTCGAACCAAACAGAGGAAGAAACAAAAACAAAATGGACACGGGTGGACGAGCGGGCGTCGTGACGGGCGGGCCCGCAGGACGGAGGAAGATTCGTGCGGACGGGAGGGGGAGGGGGTTAGCGAGCCCCGCACACGAGCGCCACGCGCTCCCACCGCACACAAATACACATTCGAGCACGCACACTCCCTAGTCTGTATATTCGGCCACGATGGACAGCAGCACCGTGATGTCATCCGGCTTTCCTCCTGCAGAATAGACACGAGACAGATAGCGTAGCAAGTAAGCAGCCGGGTTACATTTCCGGCACTTGTGGTGGTGCAGTGGTCATGTGACATCAACAGCGCCAACTGAAGCAATGCTTCAATTTCTCTACTCGGGCACTCGACTCCACACTCGGGGCCTTTGCTTTAGCAAGTAGCCGGCTGCTCACACTCGCCACCGAGCGACGAGAAAGAGGAGACTATCATTGATTGAATCAACTCGATATAATGTTTGTTGCCAAGCAACTACTGCATAAAATTTTCATTCCCCGTGTCTGAGGTGAACACTTACCTCTTACATTCAGCCCATTGTCACACGCAAACTGTGCAAACGGCGACATGTAGTTGGGATCGTAGGCCAGGTCGTGAGCTTGCTTTGCGATACTCTGCGCAGTCTGCAGAACGCTGTCATAGTTTGTGGTCTGAATAGGAGGGCAAAACATGAAAGAGGGGCGGGGGGGAATGTTATCCGTACAGTATGTTGGATGCTGATGTAAAATGAAGTCACACCTTGAGCTTCTTGAGCTCCTGAAGAATCATGTAGTCGGGCATGTTGTCAAAGAGGCCGTCCGTGGCGGTGAGGATGATGTCGCCGAGCTGCACGTCAAAGGAGGAGCTGTCAGCGGCTTCTGGACTGAAAGGGGTTAAAAAAATGATTAAAATGAAAAACTGGAGCTCTTGCACTTCACCATTGAGAAAAAGATCGCTTGGACGCTGTGTTTGTTAACTCTTAACCGTTGCACATGGTAGCTTGCTAGAGAGGCTTGCTGGCGCCACGGCCGCAGATTAATTTACAGATCTTATTTGTTGATGGGTTATTTTTTGAAATGCGCGTGGTCAAAAACCCATTTTCGCAGTGCAGGGCGGGTTACCGGCACCCACCTGTCACTGAGCACGACGCCTTCGGCCCCCGGCGGGGCGATAGAAAGCTGGAAAGGCGTGTTGAAGTAGTGCTGCTGCTCATCTGAACGGTGCACCACCTCGCCTCCGCGCACCACCAGGAAGCCAGAGTCGCCGAGGTTACACGTGTGGAGCTGGTGACTCCGTCGATCCAGCACCACGATGCAGGCGGTGCTGCTCCCTACAAAATGAGCAGTGTGGCGTGACGTGCACTTTACCAGGACCTTGGGGTGTTCAGTTATTATTTATTCTCCTGGGCGACTGTAGCCTTGGGAGGCAAAATTCGGAGCAGCCTTCAGCACTAGAGTCCAAGTCCACATTTCACACCACCATTTGTCACCGCTTATTTGACAAACGCGGTGACAAGAGCGAGGTTCCATTACGTTAGCCATAGCAGATGGACCGCACGTCTTGAGACGTGACTCGGGTATCGTATTTGCCTCCTCCTGCAATATTGACTTACTTTCTTCACCTCATGGAGCTCTGAGCCCAAGAGACATTCTCATCTTACACACCTTCATTAAAGCTTTTCATTTCATTTCATTACTCAAAGTCTGAAACTCTGCTGTAGCTATGTTATGTGTGTATGTGTTGAGGCGGATCGAAACTTTGTGGCGGCTCACCTAAAAGCGGAACCTTGTTCTGCAGGAGCTCATAGTAGCCAGACGTCAGGATGCCCACTGGATTGCTGGGAGTGAAGCGGCCCTCCTTTACCAGACGCTCGCACGTTCTCATCAGCGTGGCGGAAAACTGAGATGGGTCTACGCCGTAGTCCCGCCAGCCACCCACGCCATCCGCTACGCCTGTTAAGACAAACAGGAAGTTACATTTGGCACACCTATCTTCAAAGAGGGGAACATGATGCTGGGTAATGACAGGCTTTACGACTTTGTTTTTGGCCTTTCAGAGATGTCACAAAGTTAGAATTTATGTGAATGATGAGGAGCGGTTTTTGGCCTTTCAGAGATGTCACAAAGTTAGAATTTATGTGAATGATGAGCAGCAGTTATTGTCAGGTAAACAGTAAACCAGTCAAGGCAAGCGTCCGGGACAGGACTTGGAGATGAAGCCAGGGTATTCTTTTGGGGAGATGATTTTAGAACAAAGAGAACATGAACAATAAAATGCATGTAAGTGCAGAAAAAAATATTCAAGAGTAGTGGGGCGTGTAGAGGAGTTGACTCTAGGTTATAAAAGCATCTAATCAAGTCACAAATTGAATATCTAAAGCTGACCTCCACATCACAAAGGCGGGTATGTAACCATTATGTTTCGCCCCGGAGACTGACTGATGCAAACCGTTCACATGTTTTGTAATATTTTATGTAAGCGCTCTTTGAATGTTGTGACATCATTTGCTTTCATGTTTAATCGCACCTTTCATGACCAGAAAAGGGTTGAATTGCACACAAGTTACGGAATTTATGCACTTCTCACCTAATAAGTACATGTTTAATAAAGAGCGAACAATTTTCAAGGCACGTTTGCAAGCAGGCTTTGCGTGTTTGTTGTCTTGTACATTAAAACACCGTGAAATTAGAACAAACGCCTCGATGTTTACAGGAAAGGCATTTTTAAAAGAACAGACTCGCTTATTAGACACAGCCGTGAACAAAAGTCAATTCGAACAAAGCTAAGCGGCGCTAACGTCGCTGTTAGCAAAATGGCCGCCTCCATACTCGACCATTCTGACCTTGTTGTTTTCTCTCACGGCTTCGAATTTGTCTTTATTTCATCACCAGGGGTCTTCCAACGAGTTTATATATCCTCACCCACTCGATTTAGTAAATTATCTTGCGTCGTTTTTTTGTCGGAAGGTATCTAGGTGAAAGGTCGTTTGGTATCCGGCGTAAAAACCGCACCTCCAGAACATGTTATAACAATTAAATGACGCCGTTGTAGGTCCTTTTCACAAAGTGAATGTATGCCAATGAAAGAAACAAATGTTGTGAAATACCAGCTAGGAGATAACGTTCAGCGATTGTGACCGGAGGGGGTGGAGGCTGTTGTGTTTTCATTGTGAGGTCAGTCCACGTGCAGGAGTGGACAGACCACTGAAGGTCAACCGGGTATAACCGGAGCCTGGAGGCTGGTTGAGCGTGTGCACGATCGAGGTGTGAATCTTACCCAAAACGTCTGCGCTCTTGTTCCTTGCGATGAAGCAGGCGTCGTCCCCATAGCACATCCCTTTCTTAAGAATCCCCTTCCGAAAGTCCTTGCCGAAGCCATAGCTGGCGGTAACGAGGCTGTAGTCGTGCCCGTCCGTCTGCGAGAGTCCACCGAGGACAGCCCGGGCTACCAGTCTGCCATAAGACAGTACGGATAACATCCCCCAACCCAGCGAGAAGCCGACACAGCACCCCTGTCCCGGTTTAAGCCCTCTCACGCCGTCGCTTTTCTCGATTCGTCCCGCTCGGTCTATTGTTCGGATTAGGGCGGTTTTAGCCACCCATGCAGACCAGACGGCTCCTCTTCAAGGACTTACTAAAATAGCCTCCTACGTTTACTTAAAACTAGCAATGAACACCGCGACTTTGGTGCTTTGTAGCTGGTTTCGTGTCCGCGGTTCCCCCACTAGGTACTCTCCTTTTCGACATGTTTCCACGGTGTATCGCGAGTTCATCCGGGTATCTTTGCAGTTTACGTGATGACGCCACAGCCACGGTGACATGAACCAACGAGAGAGCCGCTCGTCGGTCCGCCCAGCTTTGGGTCCTGAAACTGCACATGCGTAACAGATGCGCTTGTTTTGTAAACTGGGCGTCACAATGGCAAATAAAATAAAACATTAAAATAAACGACCTTCCAAAATGTTCACATTGTATTAATCACAGAATTACATTAGAACAATATAACGTAAATAGTACAACCAAGCAGAATTGTGTTTCTAATAACTAATTGTATCCGGCCTCAATTCCTGTGTCCGGTCTGGGGTGTGTGAAAAAACGAGTGCACTATCTGCAGCCAAAGACCCAACCCTCACAGCTCAGAACGGTGCCAAGGAGAATACTGTACACGGACGACAACAAGGCGTAATCTTCCAATCTAACGACGACTAACGGAATATAGCCGCTAACACTCGGTGGGACATTATTCGGGTACACTCAATACTAATGTTATATAGCTCCGTTAGGGACAAGTCGACAAAGTCTATTCCGGTATTCATTTGTTTTATTCTACTGGTTAATTGCTAACGGCCAAGTTGCCTGTTGACAATTTATTTTCAAGGAAAAACAAATCTTTCCGTCCCCGCTTGTAAATCTTGACGTGGATTATTTATTTATTTAGTAGACCATATGATGAGAGGACATTAAATCCCGATTGCTAAACCATCGGGTGAAAAGCTCTCTGCCGGATGACCAATTCATGGAATGGAATACGATGTAATTCTTCAGTTGTTCCCCGTCATTGTTGTTGCTATTTGAGTTTATTTCATTTAAAATCAATGATTCTGTTTATTTTATTCTTAGGGCCATGATGAAGAGATGGCGTGAGGCGGCTTTGCTGTCTTTCCTCCTCATATGTCTGCTAAAAACCGACTCCACATGGGCCAGAAGAGGAGGGGGCAGCAGCAGCAGCAGCGGCCGCAGATCTTCCACCTCCACTTGGGGGAACCGAGGATCGCAATCCAAACCGTCCAGCTCGAATCCGGGAAGCACTTCCAACCGGAACACCAATCCATACCCCTCTGGTGGAAATTACCCTGGAGCAGGAAATAGAAACCCGTCGAGTTATCCAGGAGGCGGGAGTTACCCCAACCAGAATCCTGGCCGAACCAATCCTGGTGGATATCCAGCGGGTGGTAGTTATCCAAACCAGAACCCTGGCCGAACCAATCCTGGTGGATATCCAGCAGGTGGTAGTTATCCAAACCAGAACCCAGCAGGTCGTTATCCAGCTGCTGGTGGGTATCCCAACCAGAACCCTGCTGGTGGTAGTTATCCAAACCAGAACCCAGCAGGTCGTTATCCAGCTGCTGGTGGGTATCCCAACCAGAACCCTGCTGGTGGTAGTTATCCAAACCAGAACCCCGCAGGTCGTTATCCAGCTGCTGGCGGGTACCCCAATCAAAATCCTCCTGGCGGTTATCCAAACCAGAACCCTGCAGGCCGTAATCCAGCTGCTGGCGGGTACCCCAATCAGAACCCCGCGGGCGGTTATCCAAACCAGAACCCTGCAGGCCGTAATCCAGCTGCTGGCGGGTACCCCAATCAGAACCCCGCGGGCGGTTATCCAAACCAGAACCCTGCAGGCCGTAACCCAGCTGGTGGTGGATACCCCAACCAGAATCCAAGCAGAGGCGGTACCAACCAAGGATACCCGGCTGCTGGAGGTTATCCAAACCAAAATCCTGGAAGGAATTATCCAAATCAGAACCCGGCTGTTGGAGGCGGCTACCCAAACAGGGGTGGCTACCCGGCTGGAGGGAGCTACCCGGCCGGCGGAAGCTACCCAGCCGGAGGGGGGTATCCTAACAGGGGTGGCTACCCAGTTGCGGGAGGATACCCAGCTGCAGGGGGCTATCCCAACAGAAACCCCTACCAGTATCCAGCTGCAGGTGGTTACCCAGGGCGTGGTGGATCATTCGGCTACCCCCAAGGAAACCCAAATAACAAGATTTTGAGTCCCCACATTGGCGGGGGCGCTTACGGATACGGCGGTACCGGAATGGGAGGGTCCCCCTTCTCCCGTTCTGTGCAGAGTATGGGTTACAAACCCAAATCTACGGGGTTCGCCAAGAAGGCCATGCTGGCAGCGGGCGTAGGCGCCGTGGCGGGAATGGCGGTGGGATATGGACTGGGGCGCTTCCCCCGACCGCACTTCTCTTTCCGTAACCCCGAGGAAGAGCATTACTATAACAACTACATGTACCGCCGCTACGGCTCACGATCCACCGACGAGAAGGACTTTGGCCGCGATTACGTCTACAAGCCGCCGCCCAGAGCCGAGACCTACGACGCATTCATGGCCCGATGTATGAACAGAACGGATCTTCTCAAGGAGCAGAAGACCAACTCCTCTGGGGGTATCCAAGATGACGATGACGACACAGTGAGTATTGAGGAGATCGGCTATCCGTCCCTGGTGGAACAAATGAAGGCCCGGCGCTGCGTGGAGAATTACATGGTCTACTCCGAGCAATTCCTGCAGGAACGCAAGCCCGAACATCAGGTCCAGACAGGTCGCAGCGGCCCGCCGAGCGTTGGGGTGGCGCAGTTTTTCCCGTCACTCTTCATGCTGCTGTTCAGCGTGTTCCTGTTCCAGTAAGAACAATTAGGCCCTCCATTATAGCTGCACGTGTTCATACAGTAATGCTGTTAAAGTGTACCCTATATACTCGATAACGTCCATGAATTTTGCACCTTCCAGCTCATTATTTAGTCAATCACAGAATACACTACTCATAAAAGCTTAGTGACATGAAGCTTTCAAAAATGCACTTTGAACTTTAGAGGTGAACTCATTTTGAGCGTCTCTAAGCTTTGATGCAATGGTTTCTAATACTTTTTACACCACTTGTTGTTCTCTAACATGGAGCCCAATGCTGTTTTGATCCTTGAATGGACAACCCACGTCCCGGTTCAACCAGAATTGGTATTTAAACAGTCGTCTTGCTACAGCCCCTTCGCACCCGTTGGCATGGTTAAACCAAGACGGCACCGAAGAATTGATTCGCAGTTCCTCGCCAAGAGATCCGAGATAACAAAAAGACTGAAAGAAAACACCCGTTTGGAACTTGGCTATTCAACTCCTTGTTAGAAAATGGCACATGTGTATTCAAAACCTTGGATGTTGAGATTTCACACACGTACCTAACTTTTTTGAGTAGTGTGTGTATGTGTGTGTACATATACACACACATACGTACGGGTAGGTGCATCAAACTAACACAAGGGTGACGGAGTCCCATGTCTCGTGCATCTTGCTGAAAAAGGATTATAACCCGAAGAAGTAGTTAGTCTAACATGCACTTGTTTTTTGATTTGCACTCCATGTTGTTGATCACTGAATACATATGTTTTTAAATTTGCGCTTATATTGCAATTCATGATGATAGTATCGCTCGTATAACAATGCAAACCGGGCTTTAGATGTTGAGCGCAATCAGGTTTGGCGGGGGTGTCGTGTAAAGAGTGTGTGCCAGCTGTCGGCGGGCATTTTGATGCAAACGTTTTCCCTGGCGTGATTCAGTTAAAACAATAATATGATGAAAAACAATGAGGAAAAAAGTTTTGGAGTTGTAATATAAGTTTAAATTACACGGGCAATTCTGAGGACCCTGGAAGATTAAATTGAGAGGGCAACGCAGAGATTGAAATTTGGTTGGACCGAAAAAAAGAAAAAAAACCCCATGATGTTAATTTCCTACATGCAAATATCTCAATTCCGTTCAGTTGTCAGACGTTTTTGCTCACCATGACTTCCACAACAGCTAATTGTCATTTGACGTACATCAGCGCATCAGGTTTCATGGTTGAACTCGACGGAAAAACTGAAGTTTTGGAATTGTAATATAAGTTTAAATTACACGAGCAATTCTGAGGACCCTGTGGAAGATTAAATTAAGAGGGCAACATTCCTTTACATTGCTGTTATTTTACACATACAGTATATGCTTTGTACTCTGTTTAAATCACTCCATAGATTTTTTTTTTGTGTTTGGACTAATGCATTCATTAACGTAGCTATGATGTTAATTTCCTACATGCAAATATCTCAATTCTGTTAAGTTGTCAGACGTTTTTGCTCACCATGAATTCCACAACAGCTAATTGTCATTTGACGTACATCGGCGCATCAGGTTTCATGGTTGAACTCGACGGAAAAACTGACGCAATGCTTTTTTTGGGAGCCTGCACCTGTCATTTGACTTGGATCGGTATGGTTCCTTTACATTGCTGTTATTTTACACATACAGTATCTGCTTTGTACTCTGTTTAAATCACTCCATAGATTTATTTTGTGTTTGGACTAATGCATTCATTAACATAGCTCCAGAGAGACCATTGTCAGATAATCTAACAACTTTTTTTTCCCAGTAACGATTTATTCTTAAGTAACTTGTGAAGTGAGTTTTGTTTATGTCTTTTTAACTTGTATGAATTCACAAATCATTCAGTTTCGGTGATTCAAAATAGAAATTAAATGAATGTTTGCTACCCCCCCAACACGTTTGTCTTTCCCGTATGGAAAACAAGTGCACTTCTCCTTTCCAATTGTGACATTCTGAAACTACGTCATTCAATTCGATTGCATCAATCTTTTTTTTTTTTTTTTGCCAGCAGCTGATAGTTCCTACCACTATGATGTACTATAATTTGCCGTCAATGTGTATGTAATCAAATAAATTCTGTGTCCAAAATCCCTCTCTCTGACTCACTTATCTGCCTTATGACTCTACGTTTCTCAAACATTTTAAGAATGATCGGGTTCTTAAAAGTGAGCCATGATGCTAAATTAATTTAATCACACAGGGTTCGGAAAATGGTCGTGCCGACAGTTGTGTTAAACGTGTTCAAAATGTATCACTTCAAATCTTTGCGTGTGTGGTCACCACCAAATTTGGATGAGTTATAGATTGACATTCAAAGTCATCCAGTGGCAAAAAAAAAAAATCTCACGACACGCCAACAAAATCGGAACTATCACAAAAAGCATTTCACTCCAATCATGATCTTAATTTACTCACAGATGTACTTCATGCAAACTCTCGATCCTATTTATTGAACACAAAGCCGATTTACTTGCGGGAATCATCTCGTGACATTTAATAGATTTGGGATCATGGTTACACTACTCTATATTAATAAAAGGTAATTAAAAACTTTGGGGGAGGGGGAGGTTCTGGCAGATCTTGTTTAACCACCTGTTGCCACCCATAAAGATCAAACAGAAGAAGCGCTTTGTGTTCCAACGAAACAGACCGCGACAGACTAAATTAATTTGCGAGTAAATTTAGATGCAATCATCATCATTGTTTACACTTTTTGTGGCAGTTTGGTTTGGTGGTGTTCCATGAAACCACAAACGTCAAGTATGGGCCTCACGGGATTCAGTATTCTTAAATAAGTAAGTAAACAACATGAATCGAAAGGGAATATCATTTGCAAACTTTTATTCTATTTCCATTTCCACGAGTCAAAGTGCACCCATGCAGAGCCCTGTGAGGAAGGTGAGCGCGTGTCCCAGCAAAAGTAAGGAGTTACTCAAGTGCGCAGGGGCCGCCGCCTTCAGAAAAGCCCTCCATCTCGACTGATTGCGAAACGTTTGGCCATGGCTGTCGTGGCGCCCGCTGGATTCCGTCTTTTGGCCGGCGTGCCCCCTGGAACCGTACTTGGGCCTCCCTAGGAAGCCCAGCCCGTATCCGGTGCCCGTGCCCCCCAGCATGCCGGCCGCTGCCGCCCCCGCCCACTTGAGGCCGGGCTTGGGGAGGCCGTGACCCTTAGAAGCAGGTACCTTGTTGCTCTTTCCGCTCTTATGTGTACCACCGCCACGCTTGCTGTATGTGTACTGCGCACCTGGACACAGGGCTACTACGAGCAACAACAAGAGCCACAGTGACACAAGCTTCTGCTGGCCTGTCATCACAGCCTGGAGGTCCTGCAATCACACAAGGATCAAAACGATTATTTTCTATACGGTGTGTAATAGAACTGACATAATTACATAGTGCAATCGTTATTGCTGATATGTAGCAATGCGTCCATAACACCAAAACAATATCAAGGAGAGACAATCGTAAATTCTACATGATATAGAATATTAGTTTTAAGAATGCTGTTTTATGTCATTACACATATTTCATTATACCGAAAGCATGCATTGATCACTGTAGTACTGTTGTAAGTGCGGGTACATAAAAGTTTCAGTGAGTTGATGTAGCAAGAATTTTGTGTTAAATAAAAAAATAAATATAAAAAGCACGAAAAATAGCTTATTTTGCTACTGTGGGAAGTATAATAGAATACTACAGTTAAAAAAAATACTTTGAGGCCTAATGCGCTAAGTGTTTAACAGCTGGGATAGGCTCCAGCACACCGGAACCCTTGTGAGGGTAAACGGATTAGAAAATGGATGGATGGATGTTCCGTAAAGTGCTTTGTTACAGCTGCAGCTGTTGTGAAAGTGCTATATGAATAAAGATGTATTGGATTGTAGTAGTAGTTTGTTAACAGAATAAAATGCAAATAAAAAAAATTTCAAAATGTGCGAAAAAAAAAATCAGCAATTATTGAGTGAAGGTGTAGTTTGTGGAGTAGGAGCTTGAATAATAAAAAATACATTTCTTTTAGACTCATAACTTTATAAAATAAAATCTTTAGACTGATGTGGCAAGTACTTTGAAGTCCTCTCATAAAATAAAAATAAAAGATACATTAATTTTAAAAACTGACAATTGCGTCTGTAAACTAACGTGACATGAATTGGGTGGTCGTAGTTTGGCAAAATAAAATAAATGGAAAAAGTAAAACCAAAACATTAAAAAAGGGAAATTTTGGGTTTTCTTAGGGTTGACGCGGCAAGAATTTATTTTTCTTAAATAAAAAGTTACATACGAAAATAAGTAAAAATAAATGAGATTGATTTAAGTATTTAGTAGTAGTTTCATAAATGGAAAAAAAAATTAAAATAAGACCTAAATATGAAGACACAATTACAATATATTGACTTTGTCTACACTTTGCAAAAATTGCCAATGTTCTTCACACAAAATAAGAACCATCAAAGAGCAACAGTGTGTTTACCTTTCCGTGGGGTCCCACACTGAGGATGTGATGCTGATGGGGCAATCCATTCGATCCAGAAAGTTGCCCTTTCATAATTAATTCGACACCGACAGGAGCTAAGCCCCACCCCCCTCGTGTTTCTATTGGCCAAAGAGGAATAATACAGTACAGGTTGAATGATTTTTGCTGACCTCCCACAGCCATGTGCCATTATTCAGCATATATGCAGACAGGGGACGGTGTGACACTGCACACGTTTGCGATCAACAACATATACTGACATGTTGTTAGCACTAAGGCTAGCTGATAATTACACATGACGATTAGGATTAAAAAGACCCTGTAAAGTGAATTTGGCACTTCTGTTGTGTGACTTAGAAAACATTCCTTTTCACTTGACAAAGCAATGTACTATATACCATAAACATCTTTGAACCGTGCCCCATGTTCCACAATTTCCTATATATTTCCCAAGAGCAGACTGTAAAATGTGGTCTTCGTTAAGTTGTTCAAGGACAAAACCTTTCCCAAGGAAACTCGGAAAAAAAAAAAACATGCACGCTGATTAAAATGGAAAACTTTGTATAAAATTATGTAAGTGTTGCTCATTAAATTAGCTAGCTAGCTTTCCTACTCCATATCCACCCACTGAAAAAAGACCACTTGCTGGTTGTTTGATATTCTCTCTTCATAATCACAAGGAAGTCTTGAGTGGCTTCAGGGCCTATGATTCATCTTACAGAACACAGCAGACAACCATGACTTCATGAATCAGAGCTGCGTTTGCACGGCATGTTTTGCTGCATACAGGATGTAAAACAACAGAGTTGATTGTTAACAGACATTTCTGTTCAATAAAACACTAGTCTGTGCCCCCCCCCACCCCTTTTATTGGCAGTGTTCCTTAATATCTATCATCTTGCCTCTGAGGGGAAACTGGCGACAGACACACACTTGTTCATGTCATCATGTGAAGCCCCTTTGTCACAACAAAGACTGCATAAAGATCAGTTGTATTCATTTTTAGCTCTAATTACTTGATTGTAAAAATGAACATACGATTCTGTGTTGTGCACTAGGGAAGAGAGTGATTTGATCTCAAATAAGTCTACACACATTTATTTATGCAGCTTGAGATGCAAAACAACAAATCAGTGCGAAAACAAAGAGACAAAAAAAAAAACTTTGATTACATCCATATTAAATGCAAGAGGTAGATGGCACCAGACGGCAATGTGACGAAGAAAAAAAAACCCAACAGGGCAAAAACTCCTCTCCAACTAATCAGTACATGGTGACCTGGGTTTACGATGGGATTCTGTTCCTACAATGGTGATGTAACCTGAATTTGTATTTACCGACTCACTAAACTACCCTCATGCAGTAGTGAAGTCACAATTACAGGAAATAATTTGTAAGCCATACATACAAAACAAACAAATGAACATAAGTAAGGTAATCACTGAGTGTGCCTTCTTGTTCGGCTTGACCACATATTCTTACGCTGCTAGATTAACACCTCGGACTGGTTGCCAGTCAATCATAGGGCACATACAGACATATGTGATGTCATGAATTAGAAGTGTCATTTAGTTGTCAAAGATAAAATTGAAAATAAAAGTAAAGTTCTTCTGCCCTAAAAACACCTGACTTCTAATTGGCACCTAGTATTCTCTGCAGCTACTACGGCCAATATATGAGGGGGGTGGGGACCTACGGTGATCGCTAAGACGTTTCCAGTTCCTCCTGAAGCTAGATGACGTTTTCAAAGAGTTGCATGGAAGACATGATACTCTCATCCTGTTACAAAGACAAAACGCCAACGAGATGTAATGCGCAACGCCGCATACGCTGACTGGTATTGTGGTTTTACCTTCTGGCAGGTGTCTATGAATTCATCCATGGTCACCACTCCATCACGGTTCCGATCCATTTTCTGGAAAAAAAAATATTTGTTTACATGTATTCATTCAAAACAAGGATTCGACCAAACAATCCAGCGTACCTGGAAGAATTTCTCCACATGCTCATATGGGGAATCTTCTCGTACACTCGGTAAGGTGTACCTGCCCATCATGTCATAAATGGATGTCATGATTGCCAACATGTCCTGCAAGAAAAACAATTGAAACGTGACTCAAGAAATCATAACAGTCTCGGTAGTAAGGGTTTCTCCACGGAGCTAGAACACTGCCATTACATTTTGGCATTGAAAAGAAATGCATCATATATCAGAATGATGCCATTTGGAAGCAAAAAAAAAACAAAACAAAACAAAACAAAAAAACATGGAATTGTGTCACTTGCAAATGCAGCCTGTGGCCAGCAGAGGGTGCGCTATTCCAGTCGGCTTTTCCTGACACTCTTTCATGTCACATTTACGGTGGCATTTGAACAGCAGTGTGTAGACTTTTTAGAACTAATATATAATCCTAGATACAATAATTCATATATTCCCAATGCTGGAATTGAGTAACCGTGTTTTGGCTCCACATTTCTCACACAGGGTAGAAGTTGCATCAACCTCCTTAGTGATGTAGCCGTCCTTGTTGATATCATAGAGATTGAAGGCCCAGCGCAGCTTCTCCGTCACCGAACCTCGAAGCAGCACGGACAAGCCCAGCACAAAGTCCTGCGAAAATAATTTGTTTAGCTCATAAATGTCTTCAAAATTGTAAATAAAAAGGGGGCGCGAAACTCGCCTCGAATCGGATGGCGCCGCTTCTGTCCATGTCGAAGGCGTTGAACAAGAAATGTGCGTACATGGTGGCATCTGAGAAACGAGGCAAGCAAGAGAAGGTTGCACATTTTAATACAATAGGAAAAAAAAAACCCCAGCCCTCAATATAATGCAAACCAATCAATAAACCATCGCTGATGATGTCAGTCAAAACTAACATTTATCATCACGTTTACCTCCTTGAGGAAAGAACTGTGAGTAAATGGTCTTGAATGTTTCTTCATCCACAAGCCCACTGGGACATTCCTTTTTTTGTGGAAAGAGGAATGATTAACAATAAGTGAAATACACAAGTGGGAAGGGAAATATTCAAATTTTCTTGTAATGTGTGTCGAATCTCCGCTAAAAGCACAGGCTAAACTTACCGTAGCTCCTAAAGACTTACAAAGATGTTAGTCTCTCGCTTGTCATATTACTTCAATATACTTTAACAGGAAGCCGGGATTTGGCGCCATCTTGTGGCAACTTTGAGTGCTAAACTCACTCAAAAAAAAAATGCAGGTGTCTCGGTACAGATTGCGTCGGGCATTAGAAATTCCACTGTATAAGCAACGTGGTTTTGCTTACGGCAATGGTTCCTGACCACAACTCATGACACGGATCCTTAATGTATTTTGGCAAAGCTGACTTGTCGTCTTTGTCTCCACGTTAATTACAGTTTAATTCATTTAAAGTGCACTAAAAACCTGCAACTCCCCACATGCATTAGCACGCACCGCGGACGGTTTTAATCACGTGAGAGCTCAAGCTCAGCATTGTAGTGCACATGCAGAAAAGAGAAGAAACCTTTGATTACATTTTTGAAGCCCCTGTAAAGGGACTGAAGCTCCTTCCTGGTGAACTGGGTCTGCGCCTGGAGCTGCTCAAGACCCTCGGGTTGATGACGTACCATGGAGAGCTCGAGGTCACTGTCGATACTATCTGCCAGAGGGAAGGGAAGGGAAAAAAAAGCCAAAAGGGGGATGTGAAGACACGGCAATAACAGGAAAAAATATTATCTACCAGAGGGAAATGGAAGGCAAAAGATGGTAATGCTTTCCATCCGGATGCAAAACATAAGGTAGGGAAGACGATGTGAGGAAAGTGTGTGGAAAATAGAAAATAAGATGTAAAAATAAAAGCTGGGAAAACAGCTCATAGCATCTGATGCTAAAGGAATAAGCGACTATTCCGAGTAGTTTTTACTCGACTTTCATTTTGGACACTTTGGATGCAGTTTATTATTTAGTTGCAAGTCGTGTGGATCGTTCTCACTTAGGATACCTGACACTTGAAGTGGCAAACAAACCCCCCCCAAAAAATTCCATGACTACATACCCCAGACAACAATATTTTTTCGTTTTTCCTGTAAATTTCTGCATTGTGAGTTATTCAAGAATTCAAAATGTCCACCATGAAAAGTGAGAATTGTGCCAAAAGTGCCAAAATATCAACTCAATATGTGTAAACATACTCACCATCTTGACAAAGAGCGCAACACAAATGCACAGTGGGAAGAGACAAGACCAGGGGAGAGATAGAGACGATGAAAATAAAGGAATAACACATTTATATTCATGCCGTTTGGTACTGCGGGAGGACTTTAACATATCGGACTTCACTACATAAAAATGAGAGCTGTTTCGAGCAACAGTTGCAGCAGCTTTACCAAAAGCAAATCAGAGCCACGATAATAAACATAACATGCAACATTTGTAAAAAAACAGATTATTATTATTATTATTATTATTATTATTAATAATAATAACTTGAGAATGCAATTTCTGGATAAATTGCATGTAAAGGCTGAGAGGCTGAAGTAAAATTTTTGGAACGATATTGAATGATGTGCAAAAATATTGAATGACATCAAATGATCAAATGAACAAGAATATGCAGAACATGGCGAATGTGTAATGGTTTGAATATGTCAAAAACTGTTGAAAAAAGTGGATCAAACAAAAGAGTGTGAATTACTGGCTTTTATTTTGGAATTCTGAAAAATGTATAGTGTTAAGAATAGGCTGAACAGTTAACATTTTGAATGGCCTGCATTGGTCAGAAAATGTGGAAATAAGAGGAGTAAAAACAAACAAAAAGAAGATAAGATAAGATAAGGTATCCTTTATTTGTCCCACACTGGGGAAATTTACAGTCTACAGCAGCAAGATTGTGGGTAGAAAGAAGAAAAAAGAAAAACAAAGTGTATGCATTCACAAATTCACAAAATAAATGTTACAGTTTCAATGTACACCGTTCAATTAAGTGCAATATAATATAGATGATAGATAGAAATAAGATGGTAATATTGGGCTTTTGACATGCATATTGAAAAAAATTGTGGGAGGAAGCAAGCAAATAAGGAAGGAAGAGAGCAATGAAACAAGGAAACTAATAAGCAAACGAAGCAAGGAAAAAGGAAGTAAGAAAAGAAACAACCATGGAAGCAAGGAAAAAGGAAGGAAGGAAGAAAAGAAACACGCAAGGTTGCATCCTGGGTCTCCTTAACACATTGGGGAGGCTAGCACACATTAAGCCGGATTGTTCCTAATAATTTGGCCAATATAGCCGCTCCATAGGGGATGCCTACGAATGAAAATCCCGGGTATACTGAATATTTTGGCCAATAAGGCCTGCCCATTGGGGATGCCGAGGGATGAGGAATTATTTTTTAGTCTGTGATATTTTTCCTGGGACACTGACTTTCAACTATGGCGATAACATCTTAAGCCCTGGGACACCAACATGGGGAAAAAAAAAGAGTTTGTAAATCCAATATGACTGGGGTGGGGTGTTATTGCAAAAACTGTGTTGCCTGGCAACCCGCTGTTCACTAAACATGAACAAAAATTCATAAGTCTGCAAACACATCAGGCATAACAGTTTTATTTGGTTATTGTGTGATTTTTAAGAAAATGGCTCAACAACACCTGCTACAATTTTTTAGCAAAGCAGCCTTTGTTGTTTGTGTCACCAAGATCGATTAAATTTATCACCCAACATCGCCAAAAAAGTCTCCGGGAGTAAGATGCGAAAGCTAACAGGAAGTCTCCCATTTTGAATTTTCGTTCTCATTTGGAACCACTGTGGCCTTTTATTTTATTTTTGTAAATTTGAAAAACTCCTTGAGATTTTATCCAATTGTCTTTCATCCAAAGAGGTTCAGTACGACCAGGAAAGAAACGCTCTTAATTTTGCTGGATGTTGTTGCCGTGGCGACCCGCTGTTTCCCAAGAAAAATGACGCAAATTTTGATGGTTTTAACAATCGTGAAAACCTATGAAACTTGGCACACACATCACCCTTGGCCAAATATTCCTTATTTTATGAGTTCATTTTACGGTTTAAAAAAAACCCAAAAGGCTGAAGTCAGGGATGTCCAGACTCGGTCCGCAAGGCCTGCTGTCCTGCCTGTTTTCCAGCTCTCCCAGGAGTAACACACCTGATTCAAATAATCAGGAACATTCTAATGCTGCTTCAGAGATGGCTGACGAGCTGATCATCTGAATCAGGTGTGTTGCAGCCAGGAGAGTTGGAAAACAGGCAGGACAGTGGCCCTCCAG
>NW_017805705.1:748915-759918 GCF_001891065.2 Hippocampus comes | reverse complement strand
GCGCATCAGGTTTCATGGTTGAACTCGACGGAAAAACTGACGCAATGCTTTTTTTGGGAGCCTGCACCTGTCATTTGACTTGGATCGGTATGGTTCCTTTACATTGCTGTTATTTTACACATACAGTATCTGCTTTGTACTCTGTTTAAATCACTCCATAGATTTATTTTGTGTTTGGACTAATGCATTCATTAACATAGCTCCAGAGAGACCATTGTCAGATAATCTAACAACTTTTTTTTCCCAGTAACGATTTATTCTTAAGTAACTTGTGAAGTGAGTTTTGTTTATGTCTTTTTAACTTGTATGAATTCACAAATCATTCAGTTTCGGTGATTCAAAATAGAAATTAAATGAATGTTTGCTACCCCCCCAACACGTTTGTCTTTCCCGTATGGAAAACAAGTGCACTTCTCCTTTCCAGTTGTGACATTCTGAAACCACGTCATTCAAATCGATTGCATCAATCTTTTTTTTTTTTTTTTGCCAGCAGCTGATAGTTCCTACCACTATGATGTACTATAATTTGCCGTCAATGTGTATGTAATCAAATAAATTCTGTGTCCAAAATCCCTCTCTCTGACTCACTTATCTGCCTTATGACTCTACGTTTCTCAAACATTTTAAGAATGATCGGGTTCTTAAAAGTGAGCCATGATGCTAAATTAATTTAATCACACAGGGTTCGGAAAATGGTCGTGCCGACAGTTGTGTTAAACGTGTTCAAAATGTATCACTTCAAATCTTTGCGTGTGTGGTCACCACCAAATTTGGATGAGTCATAGATTGACATTCAAAGTCATCCAGTGTCAAAAAAAAAAAATCTCACGACACGCCAACAAAATCGGAACTATCACAAAAAGCATTTCACTCCAATCATGATCTTAATTTACTCACAGATGTACTTAATGCAAACTCTCGACCCTATTTATTGAACACAAAGCCGATTTACTTGCGGGAATCATCTCGTGACATTTAATAGATTTGGGATCATGGTTACACTACTCTATATTAATAAAAGGTAATTAAAAACTTTGGGGGAGGGGGAGGTTCTGGCAGATCTTGTTTAACCACCTGTTGCCACCCATAAAGATCAAACAGAAGAAGCGCTTTGTGTTCCAACGAAACAGACCGTGACAGACGAAATTAATTTGCGAGTAAATTTAGATGCAATCATCATCATTGTTTACACTTTTTGTGGCAGTTTGGTTTGGTGGTGTTCCATGAAACCACAAACGTCAAGTATGGGCCTCACGGGATTCAGTATTCTTAAATAAGTAAGTAAACAACATGAATCGAAAGGGAATATCATTTGCAAACTTTTATTCTATTTCCATTTCCACGAGTCAAAGTGCACCCATGCAGAGCCCTGTGAGGAAGGTGAGCGCGTGTCCCAGCAAAAGTAAGGAGTTACTCAAGTGCGCAGGGGCCGCCGCCTTCAGAAAAGCCCTCCATCTCGACTGATTGCGAAACGTTTGGCCATGGCTGTCGTGGCGCCCGCTGGATTCCGTCTTTTGGCCGGCGTGCCCCCTGGAACCGTACTTGGGCCTCCCTAGGAAGCCCAGCCCGTATCCGGTGCCCGTGCCCCCCAGCATGCCGGCCGCCGCCGCCCCCGCCCACTTGAGGCCGGGCTTGGGGAGGCCGTGACCCTTAGAAGCAGGTACCTTGTTGCTCTTTCCGCTCTTATGTGTACCACCGCCACGCTTGCTGTATGTGTACTGCGCCCCTGGACACAGGGCTACTACGAGCAACAACAAGAGCCACAGTGACACAAGCTTCTGCTGGCCTGTCATCACAGCCTGGAGGTCCTGCAATCACACAAGGATCAAAACGATTATTTTCTATACGGTGTGTAATAGAACTGACATAATTACATAGTGCAATCGTTATTGCTGATATGTAGCAATGCGTCCATAACACCAAAACAATATCAAGGAGAGACAATCGTAAATTCTACATGATATAGAATATTAGTTTTAAGAATGCTGTTTTATGTCATTACACATATTTCATTATACCGAAAGCATGCATTGATCACTGTAGTACTGTTGTAAGTGCGGGTACATAAAAGTTTCAGTGAGTTGATGTAGCAAGAATTTTGTGTTAAATAAAAAAATAAATATAAAAAGCACGAAAAATAGCTTATTTTGCTACTGTGGGAAGTATAATAGAATAATACAGTTAAAAAAAATACTTTGAGGCCTAATGCACTAAGTGTTTAACAGCTGGGATAGGCTCCAGCACACCGGAACCCTTGTGAGGGTAAACGGATTAGAAAATGGATGGATGGATGTTCCGTAAAGTGCTTTGTTACAGCTGCAGCTGTTGTGAAAGTGCTATATGAATAAAGATGTATTGGATTGTAGTAGTAGTTTGTTAACAGAATAAAATGCAAATAAAAAAAATTTCAAAATGTGCGAAAAAAAAAATCAGCAATTATTGAGTGAAGGTGTAGTTTGTGGAGTAGGAGCTTGAATAATAAAAAATACATTTCTTTTAGACTCATAACTTTATAAAATAAAATCTTTAGACTGATGTGGCAAGTACTTTGAAGTCCTCTCATAAAATAAAAATAAAAGATACATTAATTTTAAAAACTGACAATTGCGTCTGTAAACTAACGTGACATGAATTGGGTGGTCGTAGTTTGGCAAAATAAAATAAATGGAAAAAGTAAAACCAAAACATTAAAAAAGGGAAATTTTGGGTTTTCTTAGGGTTGACGCGGCAAGAATTTATTTTTCTTAAATAAAAAGTTACATACGAAAATAAGTAAAAATAAATGAGATTGATTTAAGTATTTAGTAGTAGTTTCATAAATAGATAAAAAAATTAAAATAAGACCTAAATATGAAGACACAATTACAATATATTGACTTTGTCTACACTTTGCAAAAATTGCCAATGTTCCTCACACAAAATAAGAACCATCAAAGAGCAACAGTGTGTTTACCTTTCCGTGGGGTCCCACACTGAGGATGTGATGCTGATGGGGCAATCCATTCGATCCAGAAAGTTGCCCTTTCATAATTAATTCGACACCGACAGGAGCTAAGCCCCACCCCCCTCGTGTTTCTATTGGCCAAAGAGGAATAATACAGTACAGGTTGAATGATTTTTGCTGACCTCCCACGGCCATGTGCCATTATTCAGCACATATGCAGACAGGGGACGGTGTGACACTGCACACGTTTGCGATCAACAACATATACTGACATGTTGTTAGCACTAAGGCTAGCTGATAATTACACATGACGATTAGGATTAAAAAGACCCTGTAAAGTGAATTTGGCACTTCTGTTGTGTGACTTAGAAAACATTCCTTTTCACTTGACAAAGCAATGTACTATATACCATAAACATCTTTGAACCGTGCCCCATGTTCCACAATTTCCTATATATTTCCCAAGAGCAGACTGTAAAATGTGGTCTTCGTTAAGTTGTTCAAGGACAAAACCTTTCCCAAGGAAACTCGGAAAAAAAAAAAACATGCACGCTGATTAAAATGGAAAACTTTGTATAAAATTATGTAAGTGTTGCTCATTAAATTAGCTAGCTAGCTTTCCTACTCCATATCCACCCATTAAAAACAAAACTCGCTAGCTGGTTGCTAGCTAGCTAGCTTTCCTACTCCATATCCACCCACTGAAAAAAGACCACTTGCTGGTTGTTTGATATTCTCTCTTCATAATCACAAGGAAGTCTTGAGTGGCTTCAGGGCCTATGATTCATCTTACAGAACACAGCAGACAACCATGACTTCATGAATCAGAGCTGCGTTTGCACGGCATGTTTTGCTGCATACAGGATGTAAAACAACAGAGTTGATTGTTAACAGACATTTCTGTTCAATAAAACACTAGTCTGTGCCCCCCCCCACCCCTTTTATTGGCAGTGTTCCTTAATATCTATCATCTTGCCTCTGAGGGGAAACTGGCGACAGACACACACTTGTTCATGTCATCATGTGAAGCCCCTTTGTCACAACAAAGACTGCATAAAGATCAGTTGTATTCATTTTTAGCTCTAATTACTTGATTGTAAAAATGAACATACGATTCTGTGTTGTGCACTAGGGAAGAGAGTGATTTGATCTCAAATAAGTCTACACACATTTATTTATGCAGCTTGAGATGCAAAACAACAAATCAGTGCGAAAACAAAGAGACAAAAAAAAAAACTTTGATTACATCCATATTAAATGCAAGAGGTAGATGGCACCAGACGGCAATGTGACGAAGAAAAAAAAACCCAACAGGGTAAAAACTCCTCTCCAACTAATCAGTACATGGTGACCTGGGTTTACGATGGGATTCTGTTCCTACAATGGTGATGTAACCTGAATTTGTATTTACCGACTCACTAAACTACCCTCATGCAGTAGTGAAGTCACAATTACAGGAAATAATTTGTAAGCCATACATACAAAACAAACAAATGAACATAAGTAAGGTAATCACTGAGTGTGCCTTCTTGTTCGGCTTGACCACATATTCTTACGCTGCTAGATTAACACCTCGGACTGGTTGCCAGTCAATCATAGGGCACATACAGACATATGTGATGTCATGAATTAGAAGTGTCATTTAGTTGTCAAAGATAAAATTGAAAATAAAAGTAAAGTTCTTCTGCCCTAAAAACACCTGACTTCTAATTGGCACCTAGTATTCTCTGCAGCTACTACGGCCAATATATGAGGGGGGTGGGGACCTACGGTGATCGCTAAGACGTTTCCAGTTCCTCCTGAAGCTAGATGACGTTTTCAAAGAGTTGCATGGAAGACATGATACTCTCATCCTGTTACAAAGACAAAACGCCAACGAGATGTAATGCGCAACGCCGCATACGCTGACTGGTATTGTGGTTTTACCTTCTGGCAGGTGTCTATGAATTCATCCATGGTCACCACTCCATCACGGTTCCGATCCATTTTCTGGAAAAAAAAATATTTGTTTACATGTATTCATTCAAAACAAGGATTCGACCAAACAATCCAGCGTACCTGGAAGAATTTCTCCACATGCTCATATGGGGAATCTTCTCGTACACTCGGTAAGGTGTACCTGCCCATCATGTCATAAATGGATGTCATGATTGCCAACATGTCCTGCAAGAAAAACAATTGAAACGTGACTCAAGAAATCATAACAGTCTCGGTAGTAAGGGTTTCTCCACGGAGCTAGAACACTGCCATTACATTTTGGCATTGAAAAGAAATGCATCATATAAGAGAATGATGCCATTTGGAAGCAAAAAAAAAACAAAACAAAACAAAACAAAAAAACATGGAATTGTGTCACTTGCAAATGCAGCCTGTGGCCAGCAGAGGGTGCGCTATTCCAGTCGGCTTTTCCTGACACTCTTTCATGTCACATTTACGGTGGCATTTGAACAGCAGTGTGTAGACTTTTTAGAACTAATATATAATCCTAGATACAATAATTCATATATTCCCAATGCTGGAATTGAGTAACCGTGTTTTGGCTCCACATTTCTCACACAGGGTAGAAGTTGCATCAACCTCCTTAGTGATGTAGCCGTCCTTGTTGATATCATAGAGATTGAAGGCCCAGCGCAGCTTCTCCGTCACCGAACCTCGAAGCAGCACGGACAAGCCCAGCACAAAGTCCTGCGAAAATAATTTGTTTAGCTCATAAATGTCTTCAAAATTGTAAAATAAAAAGGGGGCGCGAAACTCGCCTCGAATCGGATGGCGCCGCTTCTGTCCATGTCGAAGGCGTTGAACAAGAAATGTGCGTACATGGTGGCATCTGAGAAACGAGGCAAGCAAGAGAAGGTTGCACATTTTAATACAATAGGAAAAAAAAAACCCCAGCCCTCAATATAATGCAAACCAATCAATAAACCATCGCTGATGATGTCAGTCAAAACTAACATTTATCATCACGTTTACCTCCTTGAGGAAAGAACTGTGAGTAAATGGTCTTGAATGTTTCTTCATCCACAAGCCCACTGGGACATTCCTTTTTTTGTGGAAAGAGGAATGATTAACAATAAGTGAAATACACAAGTGGGAAGGGAAATATTCAAATTTTCTTGTAATGTGTGTCGAATCTCCGCTAAAAGCACAGGCTAAACTTACCGTAGCTCCTAAAGACTTACAAAGATGTTAGTCTCTCGCTTGTCATATTACTTCAATATACTTTAACAGGAAGCCGGGATTTGGCGCCATCTTGTGGCAACTTTGAGTGCTAAACTCACTCAAAAAAAAAATGCAGGTGTCTCGGTACAGATTGCGTCGGGCATTAGAAATTCCACTGTATAAGCAACGTGGTTTTGCTTACGGCAATGGTTCCTGACCACAACTCATGACACGGATCCTTAATGTATTTTGGCAAAGCTGACTTGTCGTCTTTGTCTCCACGTTAATTACAGTTTAATTCATTTAAAGTGCACTAAAAACCTGCAACTCCCCACATGCATTAGCACGCACCGCGGACGGTTTTAATCACGTGAGAGCTCAAGCTCAGCATTGTAGTGCACATGCAGAAAAGAGAAGAAACCTTTGATTACATTTTTGAAGCCCCTGTAAAGGGACTGAAGCTCCTTCCTGGTGAACTGGGTCTGCGCCTGGAGCTGCTCAAGACCCTCGGGTTGATGACGTACCATGGAGAGCTCGAGGTCACTGTCGATACTATCTGCCAGAGGGAAGGGAAGGGAAAAAAAAGCCAAAAGGGGGATGTGAAGACACGGCAATAACAGGAAAAAATATTATCTACCAGAGGGAAATGGAAGGCAAAAGATGGTAATGCTTTCCATCCGGATGCAAAACATAAGGTAGGGAAGACGATGTGAGGAAAGTGTGTGGAAAATAGAAAATAAGATGTAAAAATAAAAGCTGGGAAAACAGCTCATAGCATCTGATGCTAAAGGAATAAGCGACTATTCCGAGTAGTTTTTACTCGACTTTCATTTTGGACACTTTGGATGCAGTTTATTATTTAGTTGCAAGTCGTGTGGATCGTTCTCACTTAGGATACCTGACACTTGAAGTGGCAAACAAACCCCCCCCAAAAAATTCCATGACTACATACCCCAGACAACAATATTTTTTCGTTTTTCCTGTAAATTTCTGCATTGTGAGTTATTCAAGAATTCAAAATGTCCACCATGAAAAGTGAGAATTGTGCCAAAAGTGCCAAAATATCAACTCAATATGTGTAAACATACTCACCATCTTGACAAAGAGCGCAACACAAATGCACAGTGGGAAGAGACAAGACCAGGGGAGAGATAGAGACGATGAAAATAAAGGAATAACACATTTATATTCATGCCGTTTGGTACTGCGGGAGGACTTTAACATATCGGACTTCACTACATAAAAATGAGAGCTGTTTCGAGCAACAGTTGCAGCAGCTTTACCAAAAGCAAATCAGAGCCACGATAATAAACATAACATGCAACATTTGTAAAAAAACAGATTATTATTATTATTATTATTATTATTTTTTAATAGTTCTTTGGAAGATGACATCATCATCATCCTCACGGGTGAACCGAACAGTTAGCGTGTCTTACCTTCCTGCAACAAAGGCTCACACATCCCAAACTGTTTGAGCACAAAATAAAACATCCCCGCAACAACGACCATGGCAATAATTTCCATGCCATCCAATCCCATCATGGCATCTCACTTGATCTTGTGCAAACAAAAAAAAAACTGAACGTAAATATCAGCAGTTAGGAGCCGGACTCGGAGACAATCCCAGCAAAAAGACGCAAAGTTGAAGTAGAATTCCACCACATGCTGCCGGATGATGTTGATAAGCATCGATCCCCTTACATGATCCACAACCGGCCTCCATTGCTCGTGGTGGCGACCCACCACTATCTCCTCTCACCTACGTGTGCGTGTGTGTGTCTTTGGGAGGTTTGATCGTTTCAGCTTGTCCGTCTCTATTTGCTTGGTCATTTCAAGGATGCAAAGTTGTTAAAAAAAAAAAAAAACAACACATATCCGCTGATGCAGGGGATATCCGAACAGCACTTAAGAGTGAAGGAGCCCGCCCGTCGATACCGCTGAGCTTAAAGCACATTTAACGGGCCCGCTAAACGGCGCCTTGTTTAAAGTACTGCAGATACGCAAAGCGGGCACGTCGTCGAGGATGCCCGAACATTCCGCCTTCCATCCATGTGCTCGTAGCAAGTCACATTTGTTTTGGTGTGTGTGTGTGTTTGTCAGCGTGCTAACGGGGCAACAAAAGGGAGGTGGGGTGGACAACTGCTGACTCGGCATAACATAATGGACTCCGTTTAAGTAGCAGAGGGCGAATCAATTGTGAAGAGGTAACTTATCGGTCTTTGATGGGGGCGGGGGGTGGACAAAAGTAGGACAGGGCATTTTGTTGGCTGTGGAAAGTACTTTCCTGTGGCTTGGAGGATTCCCTACCGTCAGCCCGAGTGCCGTTCACAAGTATTTGGACAATGACGAGAGTGGTATGATGCCATTTTTGATCATACGTCGATTTGCTCACTTATTGGCCCACTTTTGACTGATTGGACCATGTTTGACACTTGATGTGATATGCTTTGGATCATGAGCTGTTCCTTTTACTTGCTCTACTTTTCACCTCCGTGTTTTTATAAGAATCCGTAAATAATCTTAATGTATCTGTCTGTCCTTCTGAATAAAGCAGACATTTAAATGTCCAAATAAATCAGCCGGTATGACAACAATGACACATAACAGTGAGATTGTGAGGTCACTTTGAAAGTCTGTCATCTTATGACTCAAAAGGTGTTGGAGAAGTTAGTTTATGGGAAAAAAAATGACCACAAACACCTCCAATTTGCTATCATAAAAAGTGTCCAGTTGGACATTCTCACACTTCAGCCATTGTAGGCTATTAATTTTAAATGTCATTTGCTGTTGCAGTTTTGCCTGTTGACCAGTAGATGGCGATCAGACAGCTACAAATCCTTCAATTGTGCATTTAACCAGTCCAGATGTTTTTTTTTTTTTTTTTTTCTTTTCGGTATTTGCCACTCAGCAAGTGCTGTGTGCGTGCGCGTCAGTTCAAGTGATGGGTTCTGGCGCTTCGCTAATGCTTAGACATGCAGAAACAGACGCTCCTCCTGTCCGTCGAGTGCACAGCAGACTCCGCAGAAGGCCACTGTCAATAATTAAGAAAAATGTCTGCATACCAGTGAAACACTAAGAATAAACCCCACGCTCATATGTCATATTGTGTATGCTCCAGTGAAGGGACAAAATATCATCTCCCGAGTACGGAACGATATGAAGTCACATTTACTTCCAACTAGTTTGCTTTGCAACTACACGACATGACAAAAAATGGCCAACATGCCGTGGAGGAAATATGAAGCCACAAAAACACAACACTGTTTGACGTGGAAAAGGTCAGTAAATATATATCTTTTTATTTTTAAGTTATTTAAAGGAGACTCGTTACAATTTTATTTCCCCATACATTAAAACCATTTCCAGGCATCTAAGTGAGATATGTCTGTGCTTTTGTCATAATACTATCAAGATGAATAATTATAGCACACTTTACACAGCCCATTTCTTGCGCTGCTGAAATCAGTATTTTGAAAGTATGTCACAGAGACATTTTGGGTGGCTCGTTGGGCAGGTACTTTTTTTGGGGGGGGGGGGGCATTGGCATTGCACTTCTATTCATATCAATACAGAAAGATGATTTGAGATTTAAATTGGGGGGGGGGGGGGGAGAACTACCTGGTCCCTGTTGAGGGGTGCTCGCGATGATCCACTTGACCAGACAGCACTTCATGAGAGATTTTCGTGAAAATTTGGGTCTCTGCCACTTGGAGCCTTCGGCCTGTCCGGCCGGGCTCGCCTCTTTCCCATCAGGCAGTAGACCGCCATCCACCTCCTTGTCTTCTGCCTTCAAGGAGACACAAATAGACGCAGCAAAGACTCCGTGAGACTTTAATTATGGTTTCACTTCAGACATGTCTGTTACACATTAATCTCCCACTATTAGTCATCCCCACCCTCTTTGCTGTGCTGCGTGATCCTCCATGCACAATTTTGTTTTACTTTTTTTTTGGGGGGGGGGGGGTCCAACCACAAACACCACCTTCAGACACGTTCAATGTGGATGTGTCATTGAGTCCCATCCGCAAACCCAAATGACATTTTAGAGCCACAAGTACAGTTTAACCGGGGTTTCCTGATACTGAAAAGTAGATTCTAGCCAGCATAATGTTGAGACATCGCTTACAAATGTGAGCCGATGATGATGTGGATGGCTAATATTTCTGTGTCCAGAGTGCTTCTAAAAATAACACCTTTTCTTGTCATTTTCCTCATGTCATCTGACACTGGAGCACATTCAGGCGTCTGTGCAGCCAGATGAATATTTCAGTGATAACAGAGCCACTGCGGACATTGTGTCTGAATTTTGAGAGAGTTGAGACCATTTTTCTTTTTTTATGTTAGCATTTCTATCTTGGGCATGAAGTCATCATACCTGACAGAGGGTTTTATTTGGCTTACTAAGATAAACTAAATTGGCAACTCCTTTTTTTGGAAAAGATGCTGGTGAATGCAACCCAAGTATTATTTTTTTTTTTTAATGCACATGAATTAAAAATGCTGTACAGTGTGGGGGCGCTAGGCTGTCCCTTCTGTTTGACTAAGAAAAGAGGATGGCGTAGCGCACACACATGCGTGGCGTCGCTCAATTATTCACACTCCTTAAAATTGCATCAATAAAAGATTAGACCATTTATAGAAGCTATCCAAGGGCACAAAAAGCATTGAAAACTCCCAAAAAAAACATACATTCATCTGGACGCAAACGTGACGTGTTGCATGATACGGCAAAAAGATGACTTAATTTTAAGATGAATTCACAGGAGACATGAAACGCTTTTTCCTCTTACAGAAAAATGTTATATATATATATATATATATATATATATATATATACCTGCTGTACTGCCCCTCCTCACCCTTCGTCCTGATGTTATTTCCTGCTGCGACCAATCGC
>NW_017805705.1:712138-745972 GCF_001891065.2 Hippocampus comes | reverse complement strand
GGTCCAACCACAAACACCACCTTCAGACACGTTCAATGTGGATGTGTCATTGAGTCCCATCCGCAAACCCAAATGACATTTTAGAGCCACAAGTACAGTTTAACCGGGGTTTCCTGATACTGAAAAGTAGATTCTAGCCAGCATAATGTTGAGACATCGCTTACAAATGTGAGCCGATGATGATGTGGATGGCTAATATTTCTGTGTCCAGAGTGCTTCTAAAAATAACACCTTTTCTTGTCATTTTCCTCATGTCATCTGACACTGGAGCACATTCAGGCGTCTGTGCAGCCAGATGAATATTTCAGTGATAACAGAGCCACTGCGGACATTGTGTCTGAATTTTGAGAGAGTTGAGACCATTTTTCTTTTTTTATGTTAGCATTTCTATCTTGGGCATGAAGTCATCATACCTGACAGAGGGTTTTATTTGGCTTACTAAGATAAACTAAATTGGCAACTCCTTTTTTTGGAAAAGATGCTGGTGAATGCAACCCAAGTATTATTTTTTTTTTTTAATGCACATGAATTAAAAATGCTGTACAGTGTGGGGGCGCTAGGCTGTCCCTTCTGTTTGACTAAGAAAAGAGGATGGCGTAGCGCACACACATGCGTGGCGTCGCTCAATTATTCACACTCCTTAAAATTGCATCAATAAAAGATTAGACCATTTATAGAAGCTATCCAAGGGCACAAAAAGCATTGAAAACTCCCAAAAAAAACATACATTCATCTGGACGCAAACGTGACGTGTTGCATGATACGGCAAAAAGATGACTTAATTTTAAGATGAATTCACAGGAGACATGAAACGCTTTTTCCTCTTACAGAAAAATGTTATATATATATATATATATATATATATATATATATTTTTTTTTTCATAGCCCGCCTACAGCATTTCTTTCCTGGGTTTGAAAATAATTATCAAAATATGCGAGGCAAAAGTGATTTGAGTGATGAATTATTCAATAAAGAGCCATCTCGTGTGCAGACGATTGTGCAACATCCACAGGGAAGAAAAAAAAAAGATTCAGTGTTCAACATCTGGATAAACTCAAACATATTCATTGAAATGAATGTGAACGAAAAGTCAGTGTACCTGCATGGTTCCCGCTTGCCTCTTAGCCGTTGTGATGCTCTCCAGATTCCCCTCGGTGAGCTGCAGCTGAATGCAAACGCAAAGAAAGAGAGCGAGAGATGCGAAGAGTTAGTAGTTGGAGGAGGAGGAGGAGCACATCTGCACACTCACCTGACTTCAACATCAGATAAAAATTGATGGAAGCTCTGCAGGAGGAGGAGGAAGAGGAGGGGTGTTGTGGGATGTTTACGTGCAGACATACAGTATGTTATGAAATCCGATTCGATTAGGTCGGAGCTCAGTCCTGCCTCTCCAAGGAAATCAAAAAAATAAAATAAAAGACAATATATCTGCAAGCATTGCAGGTACAGTATGTTTGCAAAGAAAATATAAAAGTTTCTCCTGCTTGTGAAAGTTATAGTTAATTCAAAGAAACATACTGAAAGGAAAATTCCCCAAAATATGATTTTTAAAAAAAAATAGTTGCTCAATTGCGACATTTTTTTGTGGTGACTGACCCTGATGCAGTCAGGTTCTGAACCAAACCGAATAATGTTTTGGATTCCAGAAATGCAGGCTCAGACTAAGTGCGATAACCCCCCCCCCCCAAAAAAAAAAAAACTAAACAAAACAAAGTACAAACTGACATCAGTGGTCACATGGAGCCAGGAAAAAAAAAATACAATGCGTAAAACAAGAAGCACTTGCAAAGGCAAGATACAAGAGAACACCAAGTATTTCATGAAAATACAAAGTTCTATGACAAAATGAGAGCCCCTATAAAAGATATCGAGAGGTCTAAGACTTGAAGCACAACAGCGAGCGAGGTCAATCGGCCAACAAGAGACAAGGCAGCTTGGCAGTCCTTAAATTGGTAAACCCGGAACAGGTGCGCCTGCTGGAGGGAAACGCCTTCCACTCCAGCCGGCGGCGCTGAAAACAAAAACAAAACAGACAGACATGACACATGCGGTGTCCCCAAAAAGTGAAAGCTCAACGACAACAAAGTCAAAAATTAATTTGCAACAAAATGTTCTATTCACGGTCTTGATGAGATGAAAGCACTTTCCTGCCATTTGAATACACTGCGAGCCAATGATGTCTTCACTAGCACATTCGAAATATGCAATACGGCGATCTGCCTCCCCAATGAAAACGTCGGAGATATTTTTAGCCTCGCAAGTTCCAGAGCGCCTCCAATTTCCGAGTTTAACAGTGGATGTGCCCGGGCGCAGACGTGCGTGTGACAGCGCTGCTTTTATTTTCTCCTTCCCTGCATGAATGTTGCATTCCACCCAACACACACACAGAGCTAGAAAACACATTTGCACTCTCAGTGGTTGTGCCACAAACATTTTTTTTTCTCATATAACCATGAAGAAGTGGTATTTCAAACCAAGCATTTTGTTTGAGTCAAAACACATACTGTACAAATAACAGGGAGGATCCTAAGTTGGACAACAAAAAATAATACCCTTACCCATAATTACCATCCATTGAGAGAAAAAGGCCTCCCTCTCTTTTGGATTAAGACGTAATATCTTTCATTTATGAGCTCATGGGAAGATGGGATGGGGGATATTCTTTCTTTTCAGGCATCCAGACAATGTTTACCTCAGATCTCTGCATTGCCACTCTCAACGTACTCTGTATCTGTCACGAAGACATTTTTTGCTTGTCATGTTAGTTCTTGCCGAGTCTTCTTTGAGCTCAAAATTTGGTTCAAAACAAAAATGCTAGAAAATATATATAAAAAAAAAAGTAACACCACAAAAATGACCTGTATGGTGCACGGGAATACTAATGCAGAATCTTTAATTAACTCCACAGCCATAATCTGTCCACTCAATTAATTAACATGAACAGAATTTGCTATTCCCCCTCCGAAAACACACACACACACACTTTATCAGGCACCTCAGAAGGTTATGGGATAATTAACTGTGTGCGGCACTTCACTTACTATACAGCAGATAAGTTTTATTTTAATCAGCCAATTGCACACTTCTGTAGATCGTAAAGTCTAAACTAACATTGGATGGCACGTAGGTTGGATGTGACAAACAACGATGGACAATCTAATGTTTTAATTCAGTCTTGGACGCAGGATTTGGGAAAACGGGATGAAGCCGTAGTACCTGGAGAAAATCAACGCAGCATCAGTGTGAACCTCAGCCTTGAGAGGATGTGCTAAGACGTCTGTGCTCGCTATCCATCCTCATTTAAAACATTTTAAAAAAGTTTGAAATTGTCAAAAAAGGCCTTATACTGATGTAGGTTACAGAGAAAGAAAACAGCACACTGAGCTAGATGGCGGCAGCAAATGCCCCAAATTCTTTTCCAACTAGTTGACTAAACTGCACGACAAATAGCCCATATACGAGTATTTATTAGAAAACATGAGCAGACACAGCCACATATAGTCAGTCAAAAGAATTGCTCAGATTCTTCTTCCTGGTCACCACCTGTTTGTGTTGCCACTTGTTTCTAGGACGAATCAAGCCAAATAAAGAAACAATGGCATACCTCACACTATGTTGTTCCCTTGGTAACTTAAGAGTAGGAGAGAAAGGGGAAGGAAAGTCAACAGGAATGTTGTCACTGTAACAATTGTGTCAGAATTTAAAAAAAATATAGATGAAAATATGATTGAGTTAAATATAAAACAAATTGGATGAAAAGAGACCTTTCGGTGGCAGAGATTTTTCAATAAAATATTCTGTTTTTCTATCAAAAGGTTGTATCTCGAAAATAGTTATAGGCATACTGTAAATGTTGCTTGGTGCTATTTTGCTACTTTGTCGCTTCAAGGGTGAAAGAAGAACAAGCACAGCACCATCTGCTGCAACCGAAGGGTTCAGCAAACATCTCAAAAAGCCTTCAAGTTCTCCAAGTGCCCTCGTCACAACGCTGATGTTTTGGACCGCCATGTGCGTGCTTCGCCGATGCCGAGATTGTCAGTGTGCAACTAGTGTGCCACATTGACGTTGGTTGTGATCACCCCCACAGCGGCGCAGACCTCGCCACTCTCTGAGCCGCCGGCTTGCGCTCATCTGCGAAAATACCGACACCGGGTCTAACTTGCGCAAAGTAACGCCGGGTGCCATTCGGGATTCACGCCGTTCGCAAAACACAGACCTTGCGCCAGGGAGTTCCACAGAACAACTGGAAAACTGCTGTGAATAGAAAACAATGTCATATGGTCTGGAAGGAGCACAAAATGCGTGAAGAAAAAAAAACAAGCTTAGCACACTAACATCAACACATCACCCCAACTGTGATGATGGCGAGCCATCATGGTTTGGGACTGCTTTACATCCTCAGAGCCTGGATGGATGCATTGCTATCATGGTTGGAAATTTTCCCACGTCTACCAAGACGTTTTGTGGTCCGATTTTAAGACCATCTGTCACAGATGGGTGAATTTTCTGATTTACTCGGGCGCGTGATGACGGGGAAAAACGTTTGATGGAACAAACTCACCATGGCCTTTTGCAAGGAAGCCTGCCCTCATTTGTCTCACGTAACTTGTAGAGGTCAAAAACTGCAAATAAACATTTTCTTGTGACACATTTAATGACCAGTTGGCTCCCAGTAAACAATATTGTTGCCGCCCTTCAATACTCCCACGCACAAAGACAGGATGGGAATTGAGCTACTTCTTACACATACAGGCCGACTGCCAATTTTCCTCCAGTGGCCTGTCATTACGCGTCCGTGAGTAATAGACCAGTGCAGAAAGATGGTTGTTGCGCAGATGTTTTGAGCCCCTTAAAGAACGTAAATATGTGATAGAAACGTGGACAAAGTCGAGAGGGAATGTCCATGCGGCCGTTCAGTTCGGCGAGAACCTGTTTGTACTTGTTGCGCTTTTATGCACAAACTGATGGCAATCTCGAAAGATCGCTCTGTGCTTCCACTCGATTCATCTTGAAATGCCCTCACAGGCACATGAAGTGGATTTACATTTTTTTTTCCCCGCTGCCGATTAAGAGGGCTGCGGCTTGGAGTTTCGTCGCAGCCGCTGCCCAGACGCGGTTAAAACAAACATGCGGCTCAAGTCCTGTATCCCGCCTTTGTTTCCTGCCTGAGATGTGTTGTGACTGTCTGGAGAGAGGAGGCGGTTAGCGGGGAGGAGGAGGAGATTTCCCTCACTATCAACGGATGTGAGAGGCTGCTGCTGCTGCTACCCCCTCACCCCTCCCTCCCTCCAGTCACACGCACTTCTCCGTCAACAGGAAGGAGGCCACAGACAGAACAAGTCCAGCAGTGTGTGGCGCGCTCAGCAACCGAAGGCAGAGACATGAGCAAGAACCAGAAAGAAGTCAAGAAAATCCAGTCTGCTTACCTGCAGAATGTGGAGAAGCTCAATCAAGGGGCCAAGCAAGAGAGGAAGAGCTGGAAGGCCAAGGAAGGAGACTTTGGCGCGCCGACGGCAATGGAGAAGCGCCACTCTCCCGCCATCAAAAACTCCGCGCACAGAATCAGCAGAGACCTGACCTGCTCCATCTGCTTGGATCTCTTCAAACAGCCCGTGTCGCTGCCCTGCGATCACACCTTCTGCCAGGGCTGCATCGAGGGCTACTGGACCGGGCCGAGGGGCCGCAGCCAAGGAGAATCGGGCTCCTGTCCCCAATGCAGGAAGGTGTTCCCCGGGCAGAGCTACAGGCCCAACCGCATCGTGGCCAACATTGTGGAGAGCTACTGTCAGGGGCTGGAGGAGAGCGGCGGCGGGACCGGGCTGCCCGACGCGGCCGCGGCCGAGAAGGCGCCCGCTCCGGCTCCGGCTCCGCGCTGCAGCCGACACCGGGAGGAGCTGAAGCTTTACTGCGAGGAGGATCAAGAGCTCGTGTGTCTGGTGTGTGGAATCTCCCAGGAGCACAGGAACCACACCATGATGTGCGTGCAAGACGCAGAGCTCAAGTACAGGGTGAGCCCACTCGAACCGAAAAGTATTGACATTCTAGCGCAAAACGCTGACGTCTTTGGTCCCGGTGAGAAGGTAGTAAAGGGTTCTTCTCCCTGATCCAATTAGGTATCTCTGAACAGCTCCATGGATTCCCTCAAAGCCGAGCTCAACACGGCCATGCAGTGCGACAGGGAAGCTGAGGACGAAGTCAAAAATCTTAAGGTGAGAAGACAACACTCCTGAACAGAATGATGGTACGTGCTTGTGACATTCCGGTACATATAAAAGGTGTGCCAGAAAAGTTCGAAGGACTGGTGTCACAAAACATCCACACTCCAAGTGTTCCCCTTCAAAGTAAAGCCTTTGGAGGCCAATGCACTTCCCGGCCTTTTCTGCCACGCCTTCAACCTGAAAGGAAACTTTTTAGGCTCCTCTGCAGCGCTGTCATTGAAAATCACACAATGCTATTTTCCGGCAGGAACTGTCAGATGCTCAGGGGATTGGAAGCAGGTGCGCTGCCGTGGTGAAGCAGCGATAACTATTCTTGCACAGTGCTTGAAGCAGTTTCTTTGTAAACGGGCTGCTTGATCATCTGGCCCAGATTGGAGGGAAAATTCATCGAACCCTTTTTTTTGTGGGGAGGGGCATATGCATAAAAACTGGCAGATCTTCAGTTTCATGCTGGGCAAGTCTCGTTTACTGTATTTGTAAGACCGCATTGCGCCTCGTTAGGCGTCCCGGTTGGCTGACGGTGTTTCTCATTCCAAATTGACCTCATCCGCAAGTGGAGATCTTGCAGTTCCTTTTCAAGGAACTTTGTGCACGCCTATCTCATGCCTCAACATACTTTGACCTTGCGCCTCTCTCTGTGCTGAGGAACCTCTTTTATAGGATGCAAAATAAATCAGCTATCAATGGCGCACACGTAGACAGCAAGGTTTGAAATACACTACATCTTTCTTGGAACTTTTCCGACACAGCACATCGGCGGAGTTTTCAATACGTTGGTTACGTAACTTACATGATTCAGCAACAGGGGGTCAACGTGTGTGACTTCCCACCTCGCCCAGGAGCACACGGCTGACCTGAAGCAACGCATCGAGGCACAATTCAGCGACCTGCACCAGTTCCTCTACCAGGAGGAGAAGATGCTACAGGTCAAGCTGAAGACGGAGGAGCGCCGCGAGCTGATCCGCCTGGACGAGCACAAGGCCCTACTGTGCGTGGAGATCTCCCGTCTGCAGCGAGCGCTCCAAGAGATAGAAGACAAGCTGAGGGAGCAGGATCCCTTCATTCTGCTGCGGGTAAAGTCAAATCTGGAATTCCCCCGCTGGGTAGTTTGTATTGAGCCAGCTCTCTGGAGGTGATTATGGAAGGGGAAAACGCTGAGGTCTTCATTTTGAAGTACATCAGACATAAAACGCTAAACTGAACTGGGTGGGACTGTTTTGCCTTTCCTGTCAAGTCTGCGCACGGTCTGAAGGAAGCCAAACTCTGCGGCGCGGACACATTTCAAGGGTCAAGTCGTTCCCGCTTCCCGATAACAAAGGAGTCTCTGCTGGACAGGATGTAGGCCAGTGAGCTCACTTGTGGATCAAGGAGGGGGGGTTAGGGAGTTTTGTTGAGCCACTGACGGCCGCGGGACTCCCCCCCCCGCCCCTCCGGGTAGCTCCGGGGAGCTCTCAGTGGGTGGGATTAAGTGTGTGAGCGCAGACGATGTAATGGGTGGAGGGGGATCTGGGGGGCCGACTTCCTACACTCACAAGACAAACGTATGACCCGGTGCTGATTTTCTTACTAAACCATCGAGTTTGTGATTCATATTTGTATAACCTAAAGCACACATAAATGCAGTAAAAAATGAATATATCTATCTTTCTGCATCACGATGTAAATATGTATACAATTGACATTAATTAATACTTTTATTTTAACAACATGTTTAATAAATACTTTAATCAACCATGATTTCACTGTGTATTATTATCGTCATCATTATTATCTTAAACGTAAGAAACCAAACATATCAAGGCGACTCGAACAAAAGAACTACAAGTCCCAGAGGTCCAACCCGGAAGTGGAGCGCCGGCATGATTAAGCCCAGCTGCAACGCAAATTACTTAAAGCCGGACAAACATGACAACTATGCAAAATGATCCAAATAAAGAAACCACCGTTCTAGCAACACTACAGTTTAAATTAGAGTTTAAAGTTTAAATTGCCGATTGCGAACGGTAACTGACAGTGATTGCATAGCGATGCGGCAAACATAAAGCACAACGGACACAATGTAAAGCAGACAAACAAAGCAACCGATGATCATGATCGAATCTAAAAGCCAACTTTACATGTCTGGTAAAGCACACACGTAGCTTACCATTGGGCCATGCCGACGACGAAGCGAGTGTATTTACTAACTTAACATAATGCGATGCTGCTTTTTATATGTTGCGCGAACGGTCAGCTGTCAGTGGCAGCCCCGCCCCTCTTAAAGCGCCAGGTGAATCCAAAAGCGCCAGGTGAATCCAACAATCACCTTTCTCTCATTTCAGAGCATCAAACTTTTGCTGCAGAGGTGAGAGTGAGAAAGACTTGCATTCAAGTCCTGCCGGGGGGGATTTGTGTTCATTGCGCCGCTTTGGTTTTGTTGGCAGACCCTCGCTGAAGTTCGAGAAGCCGGCTTTTGTACCTCCCAGTCTGTGTGAAGGCCGATTCGCGGGGCCTCTGCAGTATCGAGTGTGGAAATCCATGAAAGGCAGCATTTACCCAGGTACGAGAATCAAAACCCTTGACCACTGGCAACGAGCACTGAAAGCGGTGGGCAAGCTGAAGCGCCATGTCGGAAATAGATGGATGGGCGATCAAACATTTTCAACTCCATGAAACCCTTTTGCCATGTGACATCTCCCTTTTAGTCCCCGCGGTCATTACCTTTAACTCCAGCACGGCCAACCCTTGGCTCAGCCTCAGCTCGTCACTGACCTGCGTCCGCTACCAGACCTTCAACCACGCCGTGGAGGACAACCCGCACAGGTTCAACGCCGCCCTGTCGCTGCTCGGGAGCCAAGGTTTCACCCACGGGCGGCACTACTGGGAGATCGAAGTCTACAGCAGCACCGTGTGGACCCTGGGCGTGGCCCGGGAGTCGGTCCCCAGAAAAGGAGTCATCAAAGCTCTTCCGGCAAACGGCTTTTGGACCCTCTCGCTCTCTTACGGCGTACAGTATATGGCGGGCACGTCCCCGCCCACCGTTCTGTCCCTGGAGGAGCCGCTGGCCAGGATCGGCGTGTACCTGGACTACAAGAGAGGTCTGGTGTCCTTTTACAATGCAGAGACCATGACGCATCTGTACACCTTCAGGGAGATCTTCAGCGAGACGCTCTTTCCGTACTTCAACTTGGGCTTTCTGGACAAAGTGCACGAGAATGAGCCTCTGAAAGTTTTCTTGCCAAAGATTTAAACTTACTGTCAAGTTTTGGGGTTTTGTTTCTTTTGTACGGAATGAGACACTACCGTGAATTTGGACCGTTTTTTTTTTTTTTTTAAACGCTCGTAGACGGGCTCTACGAGGCACGAATATGTTTGCGATACATCGAATAAATATTTTCAGCTCCAAAACGTGAGTGATTTTATTGGATTGTTGGCTTTATTGTTTTAGCGATGCATCAACGTGGTACTCAGGAAAAAAAAAAAAAAAAACATATCAATGGGAACATAAAAACAGTACAGTATCCTGTTTGTCATTTTGGAAAATGTCTGATTTATTATTATTATTATTTTTAAACGAACAACAAACTACCACATTTTCCGTCGGTAGCTACATCACACAATGTTCCGATTACGAGCTTGAAACAAAAATCACAACTGGCAATGAAGTAAAGAAGGTGACACAGGAAAACAGTTTGCGGGTTATCATTTTAGTGCAAGTAAAGCAAATAGCGGGACTAACATTGCCCCCCCCCCACCCCCTTACTCCCCACAAACTCGATGTGCAGAAACACTCAAAACACCTCAACTGCTTTGTTCAAACGTGATCATGTGACCATTGACTCAATGCGACGCAGCACAGAATGAATGACATCAACTCCATTCGCCGACGCTGCCGAAAGCGCTTCTGCTCAGTCCAAAACGCTCCAACGCAATTCATCCCAACTCGAGGATATTAACTGAACAACGTCGACGCTTAAAAGTGCCCTGCATCATAAAGACAATCAATTTCTTATACGAGTTACCAAGCACGAGACAGCTCTTGCATCGGATCTCATGTAAAAAGAACCGCTGTTTTTCCACGACGTCTGCATTTTAAATCTTCACCAGGCTACAAAAAAGGGTCATTACAGGCTGTGTGAGGCAAAAAAAAAAAAAACGTCCCAAATCCTTGTTGAAAACTAGTCCTTAGTGTTTATCCGATAGCTGTAACACACGGAGTAAATATGTCACCTTGCTTCACTCGAACAGACGTGAGTGGTACATTCGCGGGTGTTGGGGTGCGATTCCACATGTCTGCTCCTCGCCGGAATGGGAGCGGCGGACAAAATGTTTAAGTCGAGTAAGGTTTTGGCTTTCGTACAGTCACTTGCTCACGTGTAGCGTGTCCTGAAATTTGGTGCTTGTGTAGTGCAGGTGAAAACCTTTTTTACCAATGCTGTCATCCGAGTGAAATTTGACCACCAGGGAATCCCCAGCGGAGTAGATCTCCTCCGGGGCCTGAGGAGGAAGAGAAAAATACACACACGCATCAACGTGGAAAAAGCGTGACCGGATGATAGAAATGGAATGAATTTCAAGTGACTGCAGCCTACGCGATGTTGAACTGAAATTGAATTTCAGGAAGTGGATTCAATGCGCTTCAGAGAAAAGTCCTTCTCAACACGTATCAGTGAGAGCGAGACAATTTTCGAGCACTAGCGTGCTCCAAACAAAATGTTTGGGCTCGGCCATTTTTTCGAGACCTCGATAAAAGCAAGCGTCGTTCTACCGTCTTATCAAACAATTTCGACGTGTTTACGATTTTAATGATCTGTTTTATCTGAGTAGGCTTTCAATGTGAATGAAAAAAACTGACGACACTTCAACGATAATTATTTACATCAAGTCCTTACAATAATATTTGTATGAAATTCATGTCATTAGGTTGATTCCGTAAAGCTTCACTGTTGAAGACTTTCATTTCGATTCAGCTTCCTGTTTGCCACCTCAATTTGAAATCGAAGAATCGAGTTGGAATTTAGGGGTCAGTCCCAATTCAATTGGTACAGCCCTGATTGTACCTGACAATTACAATTTTTGTTTCTGCGGCATGTCGGTAGATGTGCAGCCCTCAATCGGTTGGTGTGCGGCGAAGAGTGACCGATTTTTTTCCCCGCAATGGTCCATTTTAGTCACGTTCTGCCGTATCAGTCAGTTTGCATCAATTCGAGGCACGGCGTCGACTCTTTAAACTGTACATCGACAGCCAAGGAAACTATTTGAAAAGATACAGTGGCCGGTCGTCGAAAAGGGTAAGCTTGCTATTTTGAGCATTCGTTTACCCCCGATCCGCAGAATCGGCCCAGCCTCGGGGACTTGATGTCAGCCCCGTCGTAGAGCTCCACATAATCGTAGCCGCAGTCGGGCTCCTCCTCGATTTCAAACACTTGAAAGAGAAGCTCCACTCCGTAACCCTTCTCGGCGGAGACGACCCACAAACAGTCGGAGCCACCCGGATAGTTGTTGTCTCCAAACTGTGCATGAGAGTACAAATCTTTTGTCTTGACCTCAGCGCTAAGGTTTCCTCCGCATTCTGGAGCGACCACAAAATTAGAGAGTGAAAAAGAGGAGCCTCGAAGAAAAAAAAAAGAAGAAAGAATCAATTCTTCTTTTGTGAAGCAATCAGAAGACATTTGATGGAATTTTATCACCTGCTGAATAGGAGGCAAGAAAGCCTCTCTTCTGTACCGAGTTGTCTGAGAAGAAGCGCAAGAACAAGGCGTTGTCACTGGAGATGACGGGAGAAGGCTTCCTGGTACCGCAGATGCGAACCAGTCTCGGCGCACGGACATCGCTCCCGTCAAAGATTTCCAAATGGTCGTAAGCACACTCCAAATGAGCCTCCATGTCGATGTCGTCAAAGGCCTGAGAGTGAAAAAAAAAAGCACGGCGTGCTCAGAAAACACCGTGACTTCGTACAGTAGTTTTTTTTTCTTACGAGTCTGATCCGATGGCCCGGAGTGGTGGACAGAGTCCAAGTGCAGGCCTTCTTGCTGGGGTACTTCTCAGGCCAGTTGGGGCTGCTGACTGTGCCCGACGCGCCGTTTAGCGCGAGATCGCAGCCCGCTGGAAAAAGACAAGAGAACACATTTCACAACAACCGCAATGTCAACTGCGTCATTTGGCAGCTTCTTCGTTTCCTCTTCTCCATAACTTGGCAGCATTTGCGTTCGCCAGATGTCAAAGGAATTGTTTTTGTTTTGTCCACATCTTTAAAAAGCACAGATTTTTACAAAAGAAAATGTTACGGTCATTCCAGTTGATTTTAGACATCACGTGTAAAATAAAACCGATATAGTGGACAGCTTTTCATTTCATGTCATCAGGTTACAGGGTGCATGAAAGGGTTCGTGCGAAAGTAAACCAGCGCTCTTTTTTTGGGGGGCGAGGGGGAAAGTGGTCAAAAGAACACCCCAGTGGATGGCGGCGCCACGTGCACGCACCTTCCTTGCAGTCGCGCTTGTTGTCATGCAGCATGTAGCCACTGCGGCACTGACATCTGTAGCTTCCCATGGTGTTCACACATTCATGCTGGCAACCGCCGTTTTCTTGCGAGCACTCGTCCATATCTGCAAAACACGGACGGACGGGCACAAAGTCTCGACGCGCCAGGATGAAAACGTGCAAAATAAACAGAGGGCGGAAAATTACAGGGCAGCGTTATGTGCCGTAAAATTTTAAAGAGGCAATCCAATTGGCGGGTTAAAAAAAAATCAATCCTACATTTCGTCACAGTTCGTCCATCAAAGTTGTCACGCTACCAGAGAAAAAGTGAGCCTTGAATCCTCTCTTGGAGACAGTATTGTCAGACTTGAACTCCACCCTCAGGTTGTTGTGCAGCGAGGCGATGGCCTCGGGTTTCTCTGCTCCGCAGAACTTCCCGTGAAGTTCGGAGTTGGCGCTGGCGCCGCTGCGCACCTCCACGTAATCGTATTTGCAAACCTGATGGCAGCAAATTTGAATTTAGGCTTGGATCGCCGCGACGCGTTGTCACGCCGCTAATCCCTTTTACACTTACATCGTTGCCTTCGGTCTCAAACACGTCAAACACGAGAGTGATGCGGTACTGGACGGGTGCCACCAGCTGCCACACGCAGTTTTTGTTGGGCGGATATTCCTTCGGCCACCCGGGGGTGGTGAGGGAGCCGTTCATTTCGGTGAGAAAGCCGCCGCAGGCTGCTGCTGATGGAAGGAAATGTTTTTTTTTTTTTTTTACATTTAAAAATGAGTGACACCCTCCTCACGTAAAATTGCACATTTTGTGCTTTTGCTTGCTAAACACCATACGACTGAAAATTTTAAACTGTCTTGCGTTGGCCGGGAATCGAACCCGGGTCAACTGCTTGGAAGGCAGCTATGCTAACCACTATACCACCAACGCTGTTGAACATCTGCTTTCTATTCCATATGTGGCTCTAAGCCCCAAAATGCCGCCTATCAAACGGTCTACACACGAACAGAAAGCAACGCGTGCATGCTCTTGTTTTTTATTTTTTTGTTTGTATAACTACTATATCTAACGCTGTTGAACATCTGCTTTCTATTCCATATGTGTCTTTAAGCCCCAAAATGCCGCCTATCAAACGGTCTCCACACGACAGAAAGCAACGCGTGCATGCTCGTTTTTTTTTTTTTTTTTTTTTTGGTTTGTATAACTACTATATCTTGAGATTCCGCCATTTTGTCAGCTATACTGACCTATGGGAAAAAAACAGACCTTTTTAGGAACAGTAGACTCCGCGCCATCTAAATAATGCTACAGACCTGCATGGTCTCTCTGTGCTAGATTTTTCATCATGCTGAGATTTTTCAGAGTCGAGTGCTCACTCTCGCAGCTTGACCTGTCTGCGGCCAGTTCATATCCAGGATCGCAGGCGCATCTGTAGCTGCCCAGAGTGTTCAGGCAGTGCTGTTCGCAGCCGCCATTATCAGGTTGGGAACACTCATCCATCTCTGAAAAGCGAAGAGCGGGGAATAGGTTGTAGTTTTTGCAAGGGGGGGGATAAGAAAGAAGTAGCAATGATTGGCATGTGGGACACAGACCTTTAAAGAACGTGGCAGAGAACCCGGCCTTATTGACCGAGACGTCAGATGCAAACTTGAGCCAGAGTTGGTTGGTGCTGCTTTTGATGTTGTCTGGTTTGTCGCAGCCGCAGAAGCGGCCAAGCAGCGGGCTGCGTGCCGAGCCTCCGTCCCTCACTTCCACATAGTCGTAGGCACAGCTGTCGTGAGTCTCAAGCTGCGGCCAACATCAACATTTGGAAAGGAGACATTGCGTAACCTGAGGTAGGCCACCGTGCAAACGTCCTGGCAAATAGTTCATCGGGGGCAAGAAGTGGAAAAAAAACCAATTCAACTCTTTTCGATTTCTAGGTCGATCTGCTCCAATATATTTGCTCACACAAAAATGTGGCCTGTTAAAAAATCTTAGTAACGCACAAACACAGAGAAATCATATCCGAAATGCCGATCTTATGTTGTGTATTCATCTTTTCATTTCAAGGGCCTCACTTGTGGGAGAAAAGTGCATCTTTTACCTCAAACGACTGAAAGGCGAGACCCACTTCATAACCCTCTGCCACCGTGACTTTCCACACACACATTTTGTTGGAGTGGTAATCATCGGGATAGTTGGGGGACTGAATCTGGCCGCTGTCCCGCACCACCTCCCCGCCACAGACGGCTGCACGGAAAGATGGCACATGACATTTCAACCTCACACAAGATGGCGGGTGTGGCGACATCACGTGCGCTGTACCTTCATAGATGGCCGAGAAGCCTTTTCCCACCCAGCTACTGCTGCTCCTAAATTCAACCCAGAGTCGACTGTCACTTGAGACGATCACATCTGGTACTGCGTTTCCGCAGAAACGACCTGACAGAGGATATGACGTGACCTTCCCGAAAGCGAGTCAGGAATCACGAGTTTATTCAGAGGCTTCTTCACAGTTAGAAACCTTTCAGTGGAGCTTTTTTCCAGAAGCCGTCTCGAACCTCCACGTAGTCGTACCAGCACGAGGGACTCTCGAAGACATCCATGGTAGTGAAATTTAGAACGATCTGAAAGAGAAATAGCAGTGTCGGCGGCTGCAATACTGTGCCGGTCACTTTTTTTTTTTTGGACTGTGTAACAACGCCCTCTTGCGGAAGTAAATACAATTACACATTCATGCTTGATTCACTCGAAAACAGTTTGGTCAAAAATAACCTAATTCGGGTCATGGAAATCTGAAGAAAACTGTGCAATGACAATTAAGATTCAAATTCTTATTCTGAACTGCAAGTTCAAGACAGAATGAAGGCATTTTTCTTCACATTCACTAACTTCCATCCAACAGCTGTATCACTGCGGCTCTTGTTTTAGATCTCATTCAATTGTGCGCATGTACCAAATGCCGTGAACTAAAATTGTCATCAGTCAAATCAAACGTCGTCATTGTTCTAACCTTTTCTCCAGGCGTGACCGAGATCCTCCACACGCAATGAATATATGCAGAGTAGCCGTTGGGGAAATCAGGGGAGGAGAAGTTTCCGGCACTGTCTTGCAAAGTCTCTCCGCATCCTGTCATCAGCTCATAACATTAATCAAGTTGCGGGAATATCAAAAATGAGATTAATTTTAAAAAAAGCACAACAAAATGCATCTCACTTGCGCATTTGTAGAGTTTTTGAGCTTGTGTAATATCTCCTTTGCTAAGTTTGAGCCGCTGTCCAATAGAGGGTCGCACTCCATTAACATCATAACGGGGCAGAATTGTGTCCAAGAAGACCCTTCTGTGTCAATAAAATGAAATAAAATAACAACAAAGTGACTAATTAACAGAGTTCAAACCAAAAAAAGTGATCCGTGTTTTAACATGCAGAGGCCCTGGTTGAGTTATTGATAATCTTTTGATAATCTCTCAGTGGGTTCAGGGCTCACTCGTGCGGTTCCCATGGTGATACACCCGCGAATGGCAGGCATGTGCAAACACAGCGCTCTGAATGGCGGGGGCGGGGGGGGCCTTTTGGTCGCCTTTGCTCGCCAGATCAGCGGAGCGCGCGCCTGAATGCCAGGAGTACAAACGGCCAGTCCAGCTCAAATTATTCAACAAAGCCAGCAATGCGGTGCTTTTATGCAACCTGGCTTGCCTACATGAGTCATGACCCCCCCCCCCCAAAAAGACAGAAAGGCAACAGGGAGGGGGAAAAATAAACAATCATACTTGATAGACATGAAAAGGAGTGAAAATTGGCTATGAAGATAAATACTGTACATTAGACAAAGTGAAGCTAGTGGCTATAAAGGTCAACTGGTGTACATTATGCTTCCATTCCTTTTTTTTTGGGGGGGGGGGTTGTTGATTAGTGAGTTGAACTACATTTAAGGTTCACTGTTGATGTTCAAATGTGCATGTTACAGTAGCTTACAACAAATCATATATGATGAACACCTAGGCCGACTACGCTACTGTCTTTGAAAGTTGGCCCACAATGTTAGCGCACAGGGGAGCTCAATATTTTTGACGTGCTACTTGGTGTAAAAAGTGTGAGAACCATCGCATCGATGCAACGTTCAGCAGAATGTTGTCCAAACCTTGAGAACGTATTCTTGGCGTAATGCATGACACTGCCAAAGTCATACACCTCACCGAGTGAGTCAACCTCGCCCGGTTCCATTTTCAGGAAATTGTATTCCTGCCCTGTTGATGGACAGACCGTCAGCGGACATTGTGGGAACATCGAGATGGTCAGATTCCCTTTTATTGCACTCGTCATTCAATACCTTGCTGAATGTTGTCCCTGTTGATGCTGACATGTTCGTCCCGGTCTGGTCTTGTGTGTTCGTGCCAGAAACCGATCACATGACCAAGTTCGTGCACCACGATGCCAAACTTATCACAGTTTTTCCCGATAGAGATGGCCTGGGGACCACCGCCTCTCCTTCCCACATAAGAGCAACACCTGCAGGGGGGGGAGACACTGTTCAGTGCCCCAGCATCTTCCATTAACCCCCCCCCCCCAAAAAAAAATGCCCCGCTTTTCACTCCGATAAATAAGAAGTCATCCACTTCACCCGCAAGGTCTGTATGTGAAAACAATGTAGCTCTCTTCAGTCGTCCTCTCCATGAACGTTACACAAGTGTGCTTCTCCCAGTGACGCATGGCCTGGCGGAAAATGGCTCTCTGACTACCTGCAAAGAAACTCTGAATCAGAGTTTGACTGCTTCAAGATGTGGCGGTCATCATCAGGCGGAACCTACCGCTGAAATTACCGCTGATCACATACGGGATGAGGCTGTCGGGCCAAATCCGCTCAGATCTGGAGGTGGCCGCCCTCCTCCTCCTCCTCCGTCCGCTGGGATGCTGACGGGAGCTTTGCCTAACTGCTGCTCGCTTACTTCTGACTATGGCGATGAGAGTGGAGATGTTAAGAGATCGTGAAAGGGATCGGCAACACAACTAGAAACAATATTGAGGTCCACCATAAAATATTAGGAATGCACTGATATCACTTTGATCAGACCGAGTACCATACTTGAGAATTCAGTGCTCACCGATACCAAGTACTGATACTCGCTCATGACATGACATCACATCCACCCAACAAATGTGCAGTGTCGCGATACCTGATGCGGCGTTATTTAGTCGGGCGCTTTCTGTTCTGAGAGCATCTTTGAACATGAGGAGTTCTTCTTCGTCCAAGGCAATGTCTCCCAAAAAGGCAGCTTCGAGAGGGCAGGTGGGAAAATGTATATCACAGCCACACATAACAGACCCTTTCAATGGACACATTGCATGTCTTTGAGGCAAAATATTAGGAACAGCACTAGGTGAGGTGATGCCCTTTAATCACAACCGAATTTTCTTACAGGGGAAATCAAAAAAAAGTAAATGAATCTGCAACGGTGTGCATCCGCAATAATTAAACCGTAAAGTAGCGAGTGAACATTGTCCATATAATTTATATAATCGTGTCATTTTTCTAAATACAATTCAAGTGAGTGCTTAATGAAAAATGCATGTTAACCCCTTACCTACTGTAACTCTTTCTTAAAACAAACACGGGGCTCTCTGGAGCCGAGTAAGTGGATACTCTGGACACGCTTTTCTGAAGATTACCCAGAATTTGCATCGTATCATTTTAGTAAAGGCAGAATTTTTTTATCCAGCTCTTATATTGCGTATATCAAGTTGCACGCGTCTCCCTGAGTGTAATTAGTGCACTCTGTGTGATTAACATTTATTTCCACTCACGTGACCGCACATCCTGAAGAATGAAGACGTCATGTTGCTCGAGGAATACCGATAGTCCATTTTGCAGTGTGCGCTAACAACTTTCGGAAAGGTGGAAGGTCACAATGAAAAGACATAATGGACCTTATTATGTTATGTGCAAATGCCCCCCGCCCCCCCACCCCAAATCCTGCCGTGTGAGCCCCACGCCTTGAAGCCAGAGGCACCCATCGCTGCTGCAGCGTGGCCTCAACGACCTCCAGTCTCCTGGCAACTACTGTGGAGAAGAGTGCTGGTGTGTTTTGGCTTTGACAGGAAGTCACGAGTGGAAAGGAACCCCAAAACAACTTGAGACTCCATAATTGACCAATTAATTACTTGGCACATGAGACCTTAAACTTTTCTTGTAGTGCTTTAACTTGTTGACGGTTCACTGACTATTAGTGACAACTTCGTAGTCATCAGTGATGTGAGTTTTATGTAAATAATGCTGCGACGACACAGATATTTGAATGAAAACCGGAAAACTAAACGGAAAGCATATTTCCGACCGTTTTCGTTTCAAATATCGGCTGCATTATTTTAATTTGCACTATTTTGCACCGGGGAGCGCTAACTTAATTCTGATTTGAGATTTGCATGACAAATGTTATCCCGATTAATATTCGTGCCATCATTGTTATTCATCTGATCACTTTAGGACGACGCAATTAATAAAATGAAATGGTTTATTATTGTTCACGAAGAATATTTTTAACCATCATGTTGGATCGTGATATATTCAATTACGGTGAAGGGGTGCAATTGAAACCGCAATATGATTTCTGGGCCATATCCTCCCAGCCTTATGAACGAACACCCATGCATACTTAAAGCGTCAATCAAAACGGAGCATTATCTTCTTTCTAAAGGCTAAAATACGTGCGGCAGCACTTACAGAGAATCTCAATAGAATGCGAAGGTGGACCGAATGGAGATAAAGTCGATCATGTCTTCACAACTTACTCGAAAAATGATTGAATGTTTAATATTATTAAATTTTCAATTCAAAGAGTGGGTCTTAAATGTCTCAATGCCTGAGTAGATGGATGAAACGTCAACCTTGTTGCAATATATAAGACTGTATTAAGACAAAAAATAAATAAATACATAAATAAAAATACATATGAAACTGAAAGAGGAGAGCAAATGCTTTTACCGGCTTTGCAGGGATCCTTGTAATCAATCTCATCGTCCATGTACTGAAGTTTTGCTTCCACGTCGTCCCCATCGGCCGTATGAGAGACCCGCAAACTGAACAAAAAAAAGTATGCAGAAGCAAAGAGCATTATTTAAAAAGGAAAAATCAAGCAAAATTCAAACAAAAAGTAGATTGATAAAGGAGGAAAATTCACGGCAAGAGTTCCTCGACAATGTGATTTATTTCTTTTTTTTTTTAAAAGAGCTACGTTGTTTTTTTTCCCTCTTTCAGATCTCCATGCGGCTGCAGAGATTAGTGGACATTCAAGGACCGAGTGCATGGGCGTGCGCACATACACACACATGCCGCCCTTCATTGCCAAACACACATCTGATGTCACCTACTGTCAGATGACATGTAAGCAGCGTAAACAACAAACAAAAAAGTGTTGAATGGCAATGACATGAGCAAAATACTGAATAAAATCTGAATAATAAACATTTGGTGTCAGCAAAACTGTTATAAGGACATACTGTTTAGGGACACAAGGGTGAAGGAATCATGACTAAAGCACAATGATAAATTCTTTTCATGATTTGGAAAATAATGAACTGTTTTTCACAATTCAGGCTGCCGGTTTGTCCAAAATGTTAGTTATTATAATTCGAGAGATGGTGTGTTAACCATCCAGGCATCAGAAGTAACATTTTAACCCTCTTGGAAGGTGCTTGTGGAGGCTCTCAGTCGTACAGGAAAGTTCCATCGTAGAAAGGGTTCTGTCAGTCGTCATCTGTACCTGTGGGTAAAAAACAAAAAACAAAAAAACAAAAAACAAAAAAGGACGTTTCGCTTCTCTCACAGAAGCGAAATTATTTTCACCCTTCCTCTTGGAAGGGTGAAAATAATTCCAATAAAGTAAAACTAATCAGCCATTCAGGATGCCTGAGAAACACAATTGAGATGGAAACATATTTCATGTCACATTTGCAGTGTGCCGAGGTGGTGGAAAGTCTCAATGGAAAAAAAAAAGAATAGAATGGGCCATTTTTTTTCCTCAGTGAATTCACTCATGCAAATAGTGAGTATAAATGAATGTCGACTCAGCAGTGCACTTTTGAAGTCAGAGGCATTTTACAGGCACCCCACCACTGCTTCAGGCTGGCCTCAGTGACCTCCAGTCTCCAGGCAACTACCAGAGAGAAGAGCTGTGCTGTGTCTTTCAATTTAAAGGAAGTCACGAGTGGAAAGGAACCCCCCAAAAACAGCTCACAATTATAGGCCAGACCATTTTCTGAGCATATTAACACATTCAACACCATAGGGGGGAAAAAAAAACGCTGAGGAAAATCTTTGAGAGACATAAGATAATTGGGCTTTCAACTAACTTTGACCGGAAGGGGAAAATTTTGCTCTAATTCAGCCATTCTAATTTTAAAATGTGCACATAAATTCACGGCAGAGCTAGCTTTAAACTGAAACGAACGAAAAAAAGCAATGTTCAAATACGTTGCATAAAGTTCACCACAAAGTCACTCGCGAGAGGAAAAAAAAAAAAATCCAACGAAGTAATACCAAATCACTGTTAGCTTAATGTAGAAGCAAAACGGTCCGACTTGAAAGCAAATATACTCTGGTTCCAAGACGATCACAAACATCTGTTTTTCCGCAACTCTTGGAACAAGGACTACAGATGTAAACAGATATTGAGCTGCGGAAGACACAACATCAGTTTTTCATCTTCTACTTGCTGTGTCGGCACTTTTTATGGATTTTCCCCGGTGCTGACCGAGTAATTTAAAAAATGCGATTTCATATCTGTAAGCTTAGTTTGCTTTTTTTTTTTACCTTGTGGCAGGACAGTTTCAGACGATGAAACAATTTTACCTTGTGGCAGGACAGTTTCAGACGATGAAAAGCCACGGCGTACCTATAAACAAACAACACAGGTCATTAAATTAAACATTTATGGGTTATTCGTGATTAAGAGTTATCGGGTATGAGAAATGATCCTAAAATAAATATAACCAGCAGAAAATGTGCTCCCACCCTTCATCATAAAATACCGTGTTGAAAATTAACGTGAACCAAGGTTGCGTCGAACTTGTTTTTAAACGTGTCCATGGTCAATTTGGTGGGGAGGATTACCTTAAGTGGGAGTTTGAACGTCTGTTTCAATAACATTTGTATTTGTTTCGCGTGGTTTTCCATCAGTAATTAGAAAATGTTCCGCCAACTGGTTGCTGACTTGGCGATTTGGGTAGAGCATTAATATTATTTGGCTAATCCTCAGGGGTCAAAAGCAAAGCAACTGACAGCCCGTACGCCGATTAAAAATGAATTGACACATCGTGGAAAATGCACGATAGAACGATTAGGACTCGTGATAGCTTATTGATTATAGTGGTCGGCGGGTTTGCATGCAGAGCACACTCTCCTGCGGGTTCCTGCACGCATTCGGCGACGCTGTGATGAGGGGGAAAAAAATAGCGTCGCAAAAACGTGCACTGAATGACCTGCTCTTGACATTCCAAAGTATTTTGCAGCTGTAATAACAGCAGAAAAATCCAGAGCAAGAAGGGAGCACGTAGGAATTATATACTTCTCAATTTCCGGGTTTGGGCTTTTGGTTCTGCCCAAAGAGATTGTCACACGTGTCGATGTGTCAACAGAATATAGTTCACTTGTAAAAAGTAGAGTGATGAATATGAACCGGGGGGAAAAAAAATCTTTTTGCTCGGACCTACGCACCAAACAAGCGGACCAAAGGACTTTTTTGGGGGGTGTTATGAATACAGTACACCGTCAGGTGTGATGAATTGCAATTTACATTTTCACCACTGAGTGGCACTAAAGACTAAGGATGCGTTGAGACATCTTGCTGAACAAAATTAAAATATTGTGCACTTCCCCAGTGTTCCAGCACATTGATTGACCGAATCGTCCAATTTTACATGACAAAATGGTTCAAAAAATGGGCATTTAAACGCCGGGATATACTCGCAGGAAGCCATGACTTATCCTGTTGTATGAATGGCAACAGGTTAAACATCCATCCATCCATTTTTTTGATCCACTTACCCTCACGAGGGTCGCAGGCGTGCTGGGGCCTTTCCCAGCTGTCTTCGGGCAGTAGGCGGGGTACACCCTGAACTGGTTGCCAGCCAATCGCGAGGCACACAGAGACGAACAACCATCCGTGACACGAACCTGCCATGCATGCTTTTAGAACGTAGGAGGAAACGGAGTACCCGGAGAAAACCCACGCAGGCACAGGGAGAACATGCAAACTCCACACAGGAAGGCCGGAATCGAACCGTGCACCTCTGCACCGTGAGGCCAACGCGCTAACCAGTCGCCCCCACCGGGCCGCCCTACAATAAACATGCGGAAGAAAATAACATGGAGGCTCCAAATATAAAACAGTCAATTGAAATACAAGGAAGTGCCGTGTTTTATTCTTACGAGATGAAATGTGTGTTACTGTTATGCATTATGTAACGTGGTGTGAGGTTATGGCACTCATGTTGACAGGATCGTGTGCGGGGAGAGAAGGGAGGATGGGCGAGTCACTCCCCCTTCTTCCAGCTCACATCTGTTGCTGAGGAGATGGGAGCCTGCCTCCAGACGCTTTCATACTTTTACAGCATGACGGGTTGCGTCCGCGCTTGCCGCTGATTGAAGTTGAGGGACAAAACCTTGGGAGCGCACTCATGTTTACATCCTCCTAAAGTGCTACACAGGACGAGGCTTTTTTTTTTTTTCTTCTCCAAATTCTGAGGAATGTCCCGGCGCTGGTGCAGGCAGGTCCTGCTTGGCGTGGAAGTGGGTATTGTTGTGGTGGCGCTTGTGGTCGGCACTGCGGGACAGAGCTACGATGGGAGAGAAGCTGGGTCGTCCTGCTACGGGGGATTTGACCTGTACTTTGTTTTAGACAAGTGAGTGCTTTTGTTTTTACGTCTTGATGAGATGGAAAACAATGCCGGAGACGACGGGATATTCGGATGCTCCTCGTCTGCTAGTTTGTGACAATTCAGGCACTGAACAGGTGTCACGTCCAATTTCAGAGAGGAGAATTTGTGTTATGAAAAGCCAGAACAAAATGCGACGCATTGAACGGTACATTTTTGGATTGAGTTTCTGATTTAGACGGCAAAGTCAATGTGAAAAAATATCCACGCGTTAATTTTTTAAACTTTGGTATGGATGTTTGGGACAATGTGCGGCCATTTGTTTGAGAAAGATCGTGTTTACTTTCCCGGCGTAAGCTGACGTGTGTATTCGGTTTCAACATCCGTGGAACGGTCAGCAAGTCAAGTTGAGGTGAATCCAAACGGTTCTCATGCCGAATCACGCCAGAATTTCACAGCATCTTCAGTTCTGTTGTTTGACGTCAGAAACATTCTCCGCATCGAAATGGTGGCCTCAAATAATTACGACACAATTGCTGATCAATCAACGGGCAACATGTCTCGCGCCACCTTGAAGCAAAGTCCACATTGACCAACAATCGCACCAAATTTGAGCTGCTCCTGCCCCTTCTGGTTAAATTCAAAAAAAGGCCAGATCGTCAGATGCCCCGAAAAGATTATCCTGAGCGATGATGATCTGCGGTGTCGGGTGTGTTAAGATTCTACCCCCCCCCCCCGCCCCCCCCTTCAGATCCATTGGGAAAACGGTCTGGCCAACAATCAAAATGTTAACCGTTCAATATTTGTGATTTCAAATCCTTATGTGAGCGGTCCACACCAAAACCCAGTGTTGAAAATCTTACGTGCATTGTACCTCCCATTGCATAAGCATTAAATGCCTTATCTCAAATAAATGCCTCCATGTCAAACAAACACTCCCCAGTCCAGTCAATAAACGTTGCCGTTCGTGCACGCGCGTCTCGCAAATCAGTCGACAGCATTTTTTTTGGGGGGGGGGGGTTGCGGGGTCTTAGAAAGCGCGGAGCAACGAGAATCCAAGATGCTCATTTGATCATCAAACACGCCGCAGGGATTTGCCTCGTCAAACTGCAGCCACGCGTCACTTATGGCAGCTGCGGCCGTCGTCTCGGTCCCAGCGAACCCTTTCTCCATGAGAGCCAGCTGTTCCAAAGAGCGTTTGGCTGCGCCGGCGCCCGGGACTCACAACGCAGGAAGATAAATGAAAGCAGAAGCGGAAAGAGGCTCGCAGAGCCTTCTCTTGATTCACTCACTTGATTCTTGAAGTCTTGTGTTTTCAGTTTCTGGAAAATTTGGATCTGGTCTCAAACTTGAAGTTATCACTCCAAAAAAAAAAACAAAACAACTCATGAATAAAAGCTGCGAGGCACCCAAAGTCTCAGTGGGGTTTTCTTGGGTGGACCCACACTTTGAAAAACGTTCAAACGTGGGTGTTCATTAGCTTCCGCTAACCTTCCCTGTTCAAATCGGATGGTTCGGAATGTGAACGCTCATAATTTGTGCCGGCGTAATTATTTTTCTTTTTTACTCTTTGATCGATTCCATATTCACTCGTGAAAATGTCGGTTTTCCATTTTCAGATCTGGCAGTGTGCAACATTACTGGAATGAAATTTATTACTTTGTGGACAACCTGGCGTACAAGTTTATCAGGTGGGCTGCGCAGACTTTGTTCGGCCGGTTTCAACTAAAGGCGGCTAACCATCTCTTTTTTTTTTTACTGTCAGTCCTCAGCTACGGATGTCTTTTATCGTCTTTTCGACAGAAGGACGAATTCTCATGCCGCTGACGGAAGACAGGTGCCGCATCAGCAGACTTCATTTGGGATTTTCATTTGGCTTCTGGCTTGATTTGATTATTTGTATTCTCCATCCAGAGAGCAAATACGAGCAGGGTTGGAGAAGCTCAGCATGGTCCAGCCGGGTGGGGACACCTACATGCACCTCGGTTTGTCCAAGGTGAGTCCTTTGTTTTCTCCTCCAGCCAAAACAATCCTGAAAACTCCAACATTTTAAATCGGTTGAAATGCATTCCCGTTGATTTCCCGCGCAGGCCAGTGAGCAAATTTACTACGGCACAGGGGATGGTGAGTTTGACTTTTGCACAGTGAATCATGTACTTTTCCTGCTGAGTCCTCGCATCAATCCATCCATTGCAACTTAGTTCACCCATCTGGCAGAACCATCAGCCGCAGCGAAAACGACCTGGAACCACAGCTGCCTGTTTTTGTCATGCTGATAAATGAGCGTATGTAGCATATATGGGAACTCCTTGCGTTACAGCGGCAACGTATCTCAAATTTCTTTTAAGTCACAATACTTCGCCGTCCGCACGTTTTGCCAAGCCAGTAATCAAGTTATATTTCCAGTCAACATTTGTATGGAAAAAAAAAACAACTCCCAGGCCTTAAATGATCAAAACTGGAATCAAACACGATTCAAATATTTGCCGTGCTACTTAGCTACACGAGTGACAACAAATAGACGTTAAATTCACACAGATTGAATACTTTTCATTTTTAGGCTCTACAAGTATGCTTTGATTGCTGTGCTAATTTCCGGTTTCTTTCTGCCATCAGGCTACCGCACAGCCAGCGTCATAATTGCTTTGACGGATGGCGAATTGAGGGAAAATCAATTTGACCTGGCTCAAAGAGAGGCAAGAAACTTTTGACATCTTAACCTCCCCCAAACACTTCAGAAACTCACATTACACAACTGAAACACACACACACATACACACGTGTTTCAGTATATGAGAAGAATGCACTGTATTTTCCGCACTCTAAGGCGCTTGGGAGTATAAGGCGCATCTTCAATGAATGGCCGATTTTAAAATTGTTTTCATACAGTATATAGGGCACACCGTATTATAAGCCGCACAAAAGAGAAGTTTCAGTAGTGGCTGCGGTTGCGTTATGCATCCACTAGATGGAGCTGCGCCAAAGGGAATACAATACAATGCAATACAGCTTTATTTATATCGAGCTTTCACAACCGCTGCAGCCGTAACAAAGAGTTTTCCAGAACATTTAAAATCCTACGTCCAAGAAATCAGAATATTGATCCATATATATCGGATTATAAGGCGCACTGTTGACTTTTGAGAAAATGGAATGCTTTTAGGTACGCCTCACAGTGCGGAAAATACGGTAGTCCGGTATAACGCGTGGACAGATTTCACTTTGGGTGTGTCAGAACATTCCACCGGTGTCAAGGGTGAGACATACTCAAATTCAGCGCGATCATCCGTACGGGTGTAACCCGCTATTGGCTTGCGACCACGTCTGTGTGGTGACATCCCAACAGATGTGTTCCATCCCCGAAGAGACGCTCCAGCTGCATTTTTCAGTGACCTGACCTCTGAGGTCCACCCATACTTGTTTATTGTCCTTTAACTCAGGCGAGCAGAGCGCGGCAGTTGGGTGCCACCGTTTACTGCGTGGGAGTGAAAGACTTCAACGAGACCCAGGTGAACCTAGTCGGCTCATGTGACGTGCCGAAAAAAAGAGAAGTGTCACACAAAGATGATGACAACAATCTCTCCGCAGTTGTCAACCATCGCCGACAGCGAGGACCACGTCTTCCCCGTGACGGACGGTTTTCACACGCTGCATGTGATCATTGACTCGGTATGACATCATGCGCCGCACGCTCCCATTCGGGCGTACGTACTCCTGGTTAAGTGTCTTATTGTGTAATTGGACCGGTTTGATGTTCTAATATGGCTCTAGATCCTGAAAAGGTCGTGCATTGAGATTCTGGCCGTCGAGCCCTCGAGCATCTGCGCAGGAGGTAGTGCTCCACTTATTTTTATGATTCCGCGATTCGCCAATAATATTGTTCCTGTCGTCTGGCTCTCCACAGAGTGCATTTGTATTGTTAATCTTGCCTGTTATACGTGAGGTTGCATGTTGGAGATGGACCAAATTCCCGCCAACGGAATTGCCGCATGATGAAAACATGACCCCTTTTGAACAGGGTGATGACACTTGTACCCGTAAGTGAGTGAATCACTTCGGTGCTACGTCAGAATCGTTCCAGGTGGTGATCCGGGGAAACGGTTTCTTTCATGCCCGTGACGTTCAGAAAGTCCTCTGCAGCTTCCGCATCAATGACACGGTGACTTTGAGTAAGTCCCCGCTCAAAATACTCCAACTGACATATATGGAAAGGCATCTTGGGGGCGTGTCTCATATTTTGATTGCCTAGTAGGGGTCAGTAACATTTAATGAGCCTCAGGGCAGCGGGCGTAGGCTATACATCAAATCGCAAAAATGGTTTGGCTCGGAGTAGCTAAAATTTCCAGTGTGAAGAAAAAAAAACAAAACTCATGAATTAAGACGCCATGAAGCGGGTCTTATATAAATCCCCGTCACGACGAGCCAAACCAAGCCATAGTTCCCAGCATAGTTGTCGGGTAAAGTGGCTGCTTTAGAAAAAAAAAAAAAAACCTTTAAGAAGAGGCAGATAGATTTCCCAGGAGTTTGGCGAGGCACATTCAAGTCTCACGCTGCCCATTTATTCTGCAGACGTTGAGTGTGAATCAACTTAAGAGGGGAAATAAAATACCCGAAAAGACTCTCTTATGGGCGTACTGCAAGCTGTTGTTGTGGTTGTAAACAACGGGCACAAACGGAAGACACACCCAAGTACGTAGATAATATCCCCCCAAAAAAAACTGTCCGTGAAGTTGAGTGAGGATGCTAAAATTGCATCCATAAAATCAGTTTTAAAATAGCATTCAGCAGCCCAAATCTTCATTGTGACAGAAATTGAAGCCGCTCCGCTGTTTTGGCCCATGATATGATTCCAATCCCGCCCCCCCCCTCAAAAGAAGACCACATCGGCATCTCCTCACTCTGCTTAGGATCAGCTGGTATAAAGCTCAAGCCTTCTCAGATGTCCGAGGACGGAAAGCGGATCCCATCGAGGAGGAACGGCGTCTTTGCACACACGTTTGACGCTCGCCTTCTTGGCCAGTGTAAATAAACCGCAGCCCTGCTCATTGGCCTCTTTTCTCACTTGCAAGTGAGGAAGTGCAGGAAAGTGCTAAGGCTTGAACCCCGTGATGGTTTCATCGTTTCACAAACGTATCACGCCAACGTTTGCAAAGTTGGTACGATCTTTGCAAATTCGGGGTTGAAATCGGTCAAATTCAAGCAAAATCCGCTTTTACAACAAAGGGAGATTAAATGAGAGGAAATATATATATTTAACACACATTGTACTTACCACTGCGCAGTGAAAAGACCTCTGGTGGTGAGAGACACCTACCTGCTGTGCCCAGCTCCTGTTTTGGACAAAGAAGGAACGTAAGTGAAATGTACAAAATCCAAGATAAAGGGCACAATGTAAAAGCAACTACACGTGTGCTCATTATCCGGCCAACGTTGTTGGCAAAATGTCATTGGTCTTAATTCACGCGCTCGCTTTTCTCTGCAGGGCCGCCACGCTTCACGTCAGCATGAACAACGGCCTGGGGGGGGGTCTATTCCATTTTACTTCCGCTGATCGTGAAATGAAAAACATCTGTCACACATACTGTACACCTCCTGCTTTATGTTACCGCATTTCAACCGGCAAAGTTTGACCTAAAAAACAATCCAAAGTGTGACTTGAAAGTTAACTTGAGTGCACACGTCCTTTAAAAACGTGCCTTGCTTTACCGCCAATACCTCGGAAATTAAATTCGCCCCCCCCTTGAAGCTCAGGCCAGCTGAGCTGTCACCGTGGGCGCCAATTGGAATGAAGAAATATATTTTCATCATCAATCGCAGACAGCAAGTCGAATCCTTTGTGTCCATTTCTGCGATCCATTATACACATGACTTGATGATGACAACCCTCCTGATCGTTTCTGGTTGAAAACAGCCGCATTCTTCAGTTTTTGCTGTGGGGGGGGAGATGGGAGTTCGGACTGTGTCCAGAACATCCCATTGACGACTCCTCTTCACGGACATAAAGGGATAGAGGCTGTGTAGACATGTCGATATACTGAATGATGCAAATAAGTTTTTTTGGCCAGTCGGATGGCACCTTTGTGGCCATCGCTCTCCTCATCCTGCTGCTCCTGCTCATCTTTCTTCTGCTCTGGTGGTTCTGGCCTCTGTGCTGCACTGTGGTAAGATGATGTACTCGTGTACGTACTTATTATACTGACTGCCGACAAGTGTTGTCACGCGAATAGAAATATTTACTGGAATCCTAACTAGACTACCATGTTTGCTTAGGTTAGCCAAAAGAGTACAACTCGTTTCCGACTCGCTCGTTATGTTGCTGCTGAAGGAATGGAACTCTGTCCTAAACTGGGGACCCCCAATTTTATGACATGCAACAACAATACATCTTTGGACTGTTGCTGAAAAAAAAAAAAAGAATACATATTTCACTCTGTTCTCATTGACATACAGGTCATTCATGAGTTACCTCCACCAAAAAGAGTACAACTCGTTTCCGACTCGCTCGTTATGTTGCTGCTGAAGGAATGGAACTCTATCCTAAACTGGGGACCCCCAATTTTATGACATGTAACAACATTACATCTTTGGACTGTTGCTGAAAAAAAAAATACATATTTCACTTTGTTCTCATTGACATGCAGGTCATTCATGAGTTACCCTCACCGCCGACAGAAGAGGACTTCTCTGTAAGTAATTAAAAAAAATCCGTTCCTGTACTTGTGAGAGCACAATTGCACACTTGCTTAAGACTTAATTCATCACACACGTGCAATATTCAATGAGAGGTTACCGAAGAACAAAAAATAAAAGGACAACACAATAACGGGTAGAAAATGGATTCCTGATTTTTTTACCTGAAGAGGCAAATACGAGGCTGGTTTTGAGGCCGTGTTGGACATTACAAAATTCGAACTTGTAATTCATCACACACGTGCAATATTCAATGAGAGGTTACCGAAGAAGAAAAAAAAACGACAACACAATAATGGGTAGAAAATGGATTCCTAATTTTTTACCTGAAGAGGCAAATACGAGGCTGGTTTTGAGGCCGTGTTGGACATTACAAAATTCGAACTTGCTATGCTGCGATGCTGTAATTGTGCAGTCGTGGACTCTGTATGAAAGGTTTCCTTCTGGTCTAGGACGACGAGGACGATTTTCACAAGAGAAAATGGCCCACCGTGGATGCCTCATACTACGGAGGCCGAGGAGTCGGAGGCATTAAAAGGATGGAGGTAAAGTATACGAAACGGCGATCGTGAAAGCAGAGCATTCATGTCGCATTGTCGAGACCTACATTAAAGAACTTGTCTCAGCACTCAAAACATTTCACAGAATTCCAAATTTTCCATGACCACTTTCCACAATTAACGTAGCCAGTTTACGAAATGACCCGCACTGCAAATGTCCTTCCAAATTTCGCAACCGATTCAAAACAAGTCCGACGTCAAAATGTTCCACTTGCTCAGAACGTATTGGGACATTTTCTTCCCAACACGCTCCAAGTTTACTTTTTCCACATTTTCCTTGGAATAAATCCCAAATTAATGGAAACATTTTTGCAAATGTACTTCTTTTTTTTTTTTTTTTTAAGATATCTCAACTCATTCCAACTGTTCAGCTCATTCCTGGCATCTGCTCTTTCCCGAACTCTTCATACTTTCTTGCTGCTCTCATTGTGTTCGTGCTATCTTCTCCATTTCAACATTTACATGAATTCCCCAGCATTTCAGTTCAACGTCAGCTCCTCGGCATTCACGCAGTTTCCAGAGAAATCGCACTTGTTTTAAAGACGATAGCACAAAATCAGCCTCGCCCGTGACATGTGAGTTCATCCAAACGTGCACGGGCTCCAAAATATTGAAGGGAAAGGCAAGTTTATTGACAGAGATGCCAAAATGTCACAACATTGCCAGAACATTAATCAACATGCTATTTTTGGAGTGCTCTGATGTCATCTGTATGCCGCACACAGCCACTAGGTGGCGTATTTGCATACCACGAATGGTATGAAAAGCCACGACTTATTAAACAAGCGTTGCACTCTGAAATTAATTTCTGTCCTTGGCATTTTCGCTCAGCCACAGCATCTGTCAGCATTTACAGACTCTTCCTGGTTAAAAGGGAGCTGAAGCACATTCGCGGCGAGGTCACAAAGATGCAGTCCGACCGAATGCGTTGCTGCGCTTTATCACAACTGACAGCAAAGCTTTCACTTGATTGCCGAGTGCTTGAACCACACAAACGAACGTGGCCAAGAGGTTAAGTGGGTTCACGATTCACATCTGTCGTCCATGATGAAAGTCAAGGAGATAGCGGAAAAAGCGCATGAGGGGGGTGAACTCTCGGGGGATCTCGCAAACAGAGCGATGGAAACTATACACGTCTTTGTTTGAAATCTCTTGCCGCCAGGTTGAAGATTTGATGACTTGTCCGTGGCAGCGGTACAGGACTAGATTTGCGGAATGGACTGTCAAGGTCACTTTGACATCACCGCTTTCGTCTTCAGTGTGCTGGATCTTTTTTTATCTCTCTCGAGAAAAAAAAAATGCACTATTCCTTCAATGATGGAAGATGTTAAAATATGAGTTCATGATGAGCTGAATGATTTTGACAAATTTAATTTCGACCCCCGCCCCCCTTATCACAATTTTTTTTAAAGGTCCTCTTCATATGTATTTGGAACTTGAAAGTCGTGACGTTCCACTTCGTAGGTTCCATCATTCCTTCAATGATGGAAGATGTTAAAATATGAGTTCATGATGAGCTGAATGATTTTGACAAATTTAATTTCGACCCCCGCCCCCCTTATCACAATTTTTTTTAAAGGTCCTCTTCATATGTCTTTGGAACTTGAAAGTTCGTGGGTTCCATTGTAATACCGCGATTGCTAGCTTCCGCTGAGCCAACAGTTTGACGCTTCTTAATTTCAGGTCCGTTGGGGTGATAAGGGCTCCACCGAGGAAGGCGCAAAGCTGGAAAAAGCCAAGAACGCTCGAGTTGTGATACCTGAGGAGGAACCCGAGCCACCTCCATCGAGGTCCCGCTACCACGGAAAAAGACCCGTTCATCCCCAGAAGTGGTATTCTCCCATCAAGGTGCTCCCATTATCTCAGTCTGTTGTCAAATGCACATTCCCAACATTAAATATACGATCCAATGAGCAGACATGAACTGAGAACATTTTTTGTGCTTTCATCTCCAACAGTCAATTTGCCGCGAGGCAGCCGGAATTTAAAAAACAAAAAACAACACACTTCTAAGTCAGTTTAAAAAAAAAAAAAAAAAACAACAACAAAAAACAACACATTTCTCAGTCAGAATACTGTCATGTGTGTCATCGTTGTACAGGGCAAACTGGATGCTCTCTGGGTTTTCCTGAGAAGAGGATATGACAGAGTGTCTGTCATGCGACCTCATCCTGGAGACAAGGTGAGACATTATGTAAAAAAACCCAAAGAAATAAAAGTACAAATAAAACATTTTCAATTGGAATCTCTGTAGCTGATTTCCCTTAATTCATACAATGTGGCCAAACTGCTGTTGAAGTGACTTGAGGAGCTTCATGCAGTGCTTTGCCACCATCTTCCGGATTCTATAAGCAAACGTATTTTGGTGGCAAGGGAGAAGAGTGCATTAATCACTCACAGATTTTTGGGGGAACCCTGTAAATGGCGTTAAATTATAATTAGGCAATGTAATTTAAATCCAGCCTCAGACTAAAATTGTTTTTGTTCCACGTCACTATTTACATAACATTTTTTTACACTTGCATAACAACTAAGAATGTGAACCAAAAAAAAAGAGTGAATTCTCCTCAATCGCCAATAAATTAGATTCATTTCGCAGTGGGAAATTTAGTTTGGGGATCCAAACAAATCCAACGTGGACAATGAAACGCGTTCAAATGAAGAGTGTCAGCTGCATTCTATTTAATCAGTAGACTGTGACTCTTGGAATCCACTAACAGCTCATTATTATAGAGCTTGTTATTTAATAATAATTTTTTTAAAAAAAAACAATAGCGAAACGCGTTCAAATGAAGAGTGTCAGCTGCATTCTCTTTAATCAGCAGATTGTGACTCTTGGAATCCACTAACAGATAATTAATATAGAGCTTGTTATTTAATAATAATACATTTTTTAAAAAAACAATAGTGTCGTGATTTTCCTCAGGAGTACTTTGGTCTGCAGAAGTCATTAAACAAGTGGCTCCTCCAGCTCTGGCAGGAATGTTTTGTTCATCTGTGATCATCACTCACTGGGGCATTTTACATGACGGTCCGTGATG
>NW_017805705.1:694472-712006 GCF_001891065.2 Hippocampus comes | reverse complement strand
CACCCCCCCCCTTCCCGCGCTTCCCCTCTCGCCTCCGCCGCCCTCCTACACGCCCCCTCCCTGCAGAACTCTGTCCTCCGTCTGCGCGCCGCCTGCGCCTCAGGGTTTGCCACCGTGTAGAGCCCCGCCTCCGTCCCGCCCACCGCCACGCCCCAGCCACGAGGATGACTGATACATCCCGAGTCCGATGGAAACCTGAGCACGCTTTCTTCTGAACAGGGAAAACATTTGTACTTTCTTTTTTTTCCTTCACATGGGCTTATGTGCAATGAATTGTTTTTCACGATATTAGACGAGAGCAGGGGTAGGCAAGCGTCGTAGAAGCTTGATAACGAACCTGATCTTTTGAATCGGGTGCGTGAAGGTGGGAAACTTCAAAAACAGGCAGGACAGCGGCTCTCTAGGACCGGACCTGTCTACCCCCAGACTAGACTAAGTATATTGCAGTGTAATTATTACAAATTATTACTTATTACAGTTCAGTCTTTTCCTCTGTCAATGCTTTGTACAGTGAAAGATGATCTTGTTTTGCATTGCCGTGTAATGAAAAGCAAAAACAGTAGAGTGGTTTTGCTGTTGTGAAAGTTGCATTTCCCACATTTCACAACACAAAGACTGAGGTGAACCCTGGTTTCAAGGGTGTCGCCATCCTGGGAGTTGGCCCAGTGTTGCGCTTATGGATCAGGAACGGTGCTGAGTGCAAATATGGTCTGGCCCAATCGAAAAAAAAAAAAAAAACAACCCTTGATTTAGGATGATTCTTTTGAAAGATAGACCTTTTCTTAAATCAGTTCTGCACTTCACTTAAAAAATGACAATGGAGTTAGCCCCTAATAGTTCTGAGTGGTTCAAATAATCAAGACAGCTACTATGAGAGGGGAATGATCATTAAATCTGTTTGAATGGTTTGAAATGTGTTCCATAATAATCCAGTTTTTAGTTGTTGTTTAAACGTCTGTTCTACAAAGGGGAACTCTCAGGTGTAAATATCTCAATGGAATCCCCTAATACAGTAGAAATATTTGATGTGACAATATATCTATATATATTTTTGTGTGGAAACTACAACAAAATAAAAGGCGTTAATGACGAATAACCATTGGAGCGTTTTCATTCGACCCACGAGAGAAGCAGGGCATCAATCTCCCAAGCTGCCATTGACGGCACAATTAAATAAATAAATAAAGGGGAGTTTGACGTCACAAGACTGTTTGCGGTTTGTCCGTCTGGAAGAAAAAAAAAAAAATCGCAGGGAGGCTGAATTCGATGCAGGGTCTGGAAGTTGTGATGGATGGCTTCAGAAAGAGCAGCTTCTCTGACCTGCTTGCTCGCCCCCTTCTGTGTCAAAGTTGGTGATCAGCAAGGTAATACGACATTTGCCAAGAGTTGGATTTCAAAACGAACCAAATTAGAATGTATTAGCTTTGGGTACTGAACGGGAGAAGTTATTTCCGATTTAGGAAAGATGTGACATAACGACCAGTAGTTTGAATTCTCCAAAAGCTGTCAGGGAAACTATTTCTTTTTTTTGGGGTCAGTGTCAGAACGCTTTGTCTCAATGGCTTTTCCTAAAAAGTCATCACAATCCAAATTACGCCTTCGCTCTCCATGACACGTTACTCATAACGCATTACTGCACGACACCGCTCATGACCGAACTCCAGTCCAAATGTTTCCATGTGCTGTCGACACCCCTCAAAAATGAAACATTGAGTGCGTGACACTTGACGTGCACTTGACTCAAATGGAGCAGATCATCTTTCACAGTTGTTCCACATCTTCTTTTTTAGCTTTTCAAATGGAAGATTAAGCGGGGTTTGTCTTCATTTATTGGCTTTTTACGTAAGTGCTCATGAAAACAGCAGCAGCTTGGGCTTTATTTTTATGTCCCCACCCCACCCCCCACCCCCTCGCACATATTTTATCTTTTATCTTGTACTCCCGACCACAAGGGAAACTAGAAATTGGTGACTTGGATGGCTAACAGAATAACAAACTGACATTGGAAGCGTGGGTGTGTAAAACCCCCCCAAAAATGTCCCTTTTAATAGAACACAAAGTGTAACAGTCACTTTGGAAACTACCCCGAAGCAGATATTACATAGACAAAATACATTACATAACTTTAGTACGTGACTAACTTTTGCTTGTCAAAGACGTGATAGGTTTCATTGGTTGTCGCGAGAGGTTCAAAGTTAAGCGATTCTAAAGCAGCTTGGATGAACCTGAAACCGTTGAAGAATTTCCAGTTTGGATCATTTACAAGACTCGACAAAAGTAGAAATTGTAGGCGGTGCTTTAAACTCCTCCGAAAATGTGCGGGATTTTTGGATGACTACATTTATGTTGACAACTTTCTTTGGTGTGCAAGCTTCACGGCCACAACTAAGACATCGACTTATACTTGAGGCATGTACCGGTACATACTTTAAAGCCACTAAAACCCCCCTAAACTACTGTCCATATTCACCCTTAGGTGAGATTTATACAGTAACACTTATACAGTACAGAATGTCCAGAGGTGGGCATTCCATCTCTACAGACAGAAGATGGACGTCAGTGATGGACGCCATTTTGCTGACGAATGACACTTAAAATTTCAAAAACAAAACGAAAAAAACAAAACAAAAAAAAAAACGGTGTGGACTAAGCACTAAACGCGAGTGGGTTTTCCTTCATCTGTGTAATCGCAAAAATCAGAAGAAGTAACCACAAAATATGTCGCCTTTGGACTAATTCCAGTGCAGTAATTTTGTACAAAATCCTACCTACTGACCTGCTAATCAAGGTCTGTGTTGGGAGCACCTGGGGCGAAACGGCGCCACGCTAAACGGGTCGTCCAGACTCCGCCCCCCGATGGACCAAGAGTGCAGCGGCCCCACGGCTACCGAGCCTACAGCGGCCTGCCGTCCCACCCGGGACACCACGCGGTGCACCGCCACTGGCTGCTGCGGCAGAGGCGTCGGCCGGCTCGGGGGGTGCCGTCGGCCGGCCTCCGCGCGCTCCCTCCTCTTGCCGAACGGCGCCTGGAGGAAAACGTCGGGTGACGACTCAGGGAGCTCGGGGGCGAAGAAGGTGCTACTTGCCGCAGTCTTGTTTTTAAAAGGGGCCAGCAGGAAGATGTCGGGCGTGGGGGGGCTGGCGGGGGGTTGATTCTGTGCGGTGGCAGGTTTTGCTCCCGGGCTGGCAGAGGTTCCGCTCCACTCCTCCGGGGGAATCATACATTCAGCTGCCTTCTCCTGCGTCTCTTCGGTGACCAGAGCAGACGCCAATGTCCCATCTCCGTCACCTTGCGTGTTAGTGGACAGCGCCACCTGGTGGTCTGTGTATCAAAATAATGGACAGGTAAGCTGGAGAGCTGCCACCTTTTTCGTTTGCCTACACATTGAAGAGACACAGATGAATGACTCAAAACACATACACACAAAAAAAAAAAAAAAAAAAAAAAAAACAAAAAAAAAAAAAAAAAAAAAAAAAAGCAACAAAATAAAAATGGACAAAAAAAGAGGACTGTCACTTAAGTATCCTTAACTTTTGTTCTTACCTTATTAGAAAGTATCAGCTCTCTGGATCAAATAAATAAATGTTAATTTGTGCATTAAAACAATATTTCCCAAACATTAATTTGAAGCCCGGCACATATTTTTGAGAAACATTTTTCACAATTTGCAAATAAGTACAATATTTGAAATTTACTAAGTATGTTTTGTAGACCATAACAAAAAAAAAAAAAAGTTCATTTGACTGTGACATGTACAATATATCCATCCATCCATTATCTGTCTGTGACTGCTGTCTCCGGGCAGTAGGCGGGGGACACCCTGAACGCGTTGCCACCCAATGGCGGTATTCCAAAACATTGACATCAAAAAGAATAATGACAAATGAGTGTTAATCAATCACCAGCCTGCAAGCGGACGTTCACATTTGCATTTTATTTGGCCATCCCTTTCGAATGATGTCACAAAAAATAGAAGGAGCACAAGAAAAGATAGCACAGCTCTGACTGATGTGGGTTTGTGGGCCATGAACACAAGCAAGGAGGCTGGAGGAAAATATCAGCTGATTCTACTTCAATGTGGATCGCACTGCCTGCTTGTCGCTTGCGTGCTTTTAGCGCCAAGCTCGGGAGTTGCATAGGTTCAAACTACGAAATGACTGCACTCTCGACAAAATGGAGGGCAACAAAGAAGTTCTCTGCTGTTTGGATTGAACAACTTGAGGCAGGACAACACATTTTAGTTCTTGAAATACATTTATCAAATATGGAGGAAAATGGTTCTTCAGCTAATACACTCGATGGACAAATGCACCGACCGAGACATTGTGGACAATGATATGCTTCCAACTTTGTGGGAACAGTTTGGCGCAAGTGCCATAAGGAGACCAACTAAGTCCCTCATAAAAACGGACAGTTGTCTTCTATTTGAAACATTTGTTTTGTCATGTTTGAATACACGTCAAAATGATTCAAATGATCATGGTCCTTTTGACAGCTCCCCCCTCCGTTCTCATGGAATGGACTATTCCGTCTTCTATCCTGTGCGTGTGCAAACTTAATTCAGCAAGAAGGTTGCAGTTAGCAAAACATTGCTACTAACTATGTGCCTGCTTTCTGTATGGCCACATGTTCCAATACCTTCGTCCATAAAGCGCAACCTTTGGGTAACCTACAGCCTGTGGTCCATAAAGGGACCCCCAAAATGTCCATAATAACAGGACGTCTCAAAGATCCTGAACACCAAGTCTGCCATTTTGGTTTGAAGCGGCCATTTTGGGATCATTCCAGGGTTTGCATTTTGATAAAATGATACTGGGGGGGATTTGCCCAAATCCTAAGTAGGTGAGGGATGAAGCTTTAACATGTCTTTAGAATAGTCACGGTGGCCGTTTGGTTCCCCAGATATAATGCTACTTTTGCCTTCCAGACATTTTCCCCCTTGGAGTGCGTTTTGACCAACAAAGTCATGTGACTCAGAGTAGTGTTCCACCTGAGACAACACTGTGCTTTCAGGAGAGTAACCCTCAAATTATTTGCAGAAACACGGGTACCGGAACTCACACACGCACACACACACACATTCACGCACACAGAACACCAACACAAACACTCAATGACACTGCCATGCTTTTCCAAAACAACAAAAATTGACAAAGCGAAGCTAAACATTACCCCCTAAAAAGCACGTTTTTTTTTCGCTCGGTCTGGCAGATGGAATGAAACAAGACGCACGCACGCGCACACACAGAAAGAAAAGACCTCCCACCTGGCAATAAAACTGTTTTTTTTTTTTTTTGGAATAAAAATATAGTCCTTCATATCAGTCCATGTAAACACACGAAAACGTTTTGTACAAAGGAAGAGGAGCAGGGACTGAACAGGATTCCCACAGCTAACATATCATATCAGAGAAACACACAACAGCACCCCCAGCCCCATCCACGCGCACACACACACACACGCACACGCGCACACACACACAGTCCACAAAGAGGAATGAAATATTCATATACTCTTTCAATATTATCTGACGGATATATGCCATTCTAGATATTTTTGAGACTACTATTCATTTCTTACGTTCATTCTCTACCACTCTATTCATATTAACATTTATGGACAGGAAACAAAGTCATATATATCATATATGTATATATCAACAGTAAAGCTATATGACAGTGACTTCATTCTGTACAATGGGGAGGGGTTGACTACTGTATTTACACTAATTGGGAGGGATGTCAGAAATGCGTTTGAATGAGCTCAAGAAAATGGGAATGGATGAGAAGAAGTGTTAAATGCCTGGCCTGTTCTCCCGAGCATTTGGTAGGATTGTTGCAAGAAAAGTCGGGCACCGCATTTCCAAGTCAAGTCCAAAGACGCATTGAGATGAAACAGACTTTGCTCAAGGGGACATGGAGAAATTTGAATGACCAAGCGGTGGTTTTGGGTGAGCGCCATTACTTTACAGTCTGGACGCGGAAAGGCGATCTGGCCATCCCCTGTTGTCGAGAGTTTTCACCGCAAAAAGTCAGATTTGTTGCTTGTGGATTTCTTAAGGGTGGGGGGCAGCCGTCGTCACTACAGGGATCACATAGGTCACTTCCGGTCGAAAAATGTCAAACGGCAACACTAACGAGTCATTCGCTTTGTCACGTCTGGCGCCAATCGGTTGTCAGGGGAACGAAAAAGGCGTCAAAACGGCATGTTTACCCAATCTCAACAGTACTGTGGTAGACGGGGGGGGAGGGGGGGGGATTATACTGTATAATATAGAAAATAAGAAAACCAGTCCAGTCTTAAACATACAATACAGTGCCGACCTTTTTTTATATCATTTCCTACTAAATTCTCAGGAGAATGTGTGAAAATCTGAATATTAATAGTTGCCCCATTTATGCACTACGGTTCTACGGTTATTCACCCACTGGTGCAAAAGCAGAAACATGCGTCTTCGAGTTGATATGGCACACTGCTAAACGCTATTAGATAAGGTGCAACTGTCATTGACCATTTTCGAGCAATCTATTGCTAATTTCGAAACAAAAGATGATAATCACAGACTATAGCGGCATCTAAGGAATTTTTTTTTGTTGTCTTTTTTTTTCATATTTTCCACTGCGGTTCACATATCATTTGATGGCACACTGAAAAGTTTGATTTTTTTATTTTTTTCCCCCCTCAGGAGCTTTACAAATGCAGGATATGTGGCTATGGCTAATTTCGATGTTCCAACAGGCCACCAATATTTTTACAGAACAAAATGGCTATTTCATGAGGTCAGTTAATTACGTAAATGAATATTAGAGCCACAATGAAAATGAACCGAGAAATAAAGTTCTCATTTTATCACACAAAACTCTTAAATTGGGTAGTTTAATTCCTGTTTGCAAAAACTGTGGCGTGGCTTTCATTTTTTGTGAACTGTACGATGAGAAAATCTCAATTATATCTCCCTGGGGGGTGAGTTGGTGCCTGGTTTGAGTGACAGCTGCAATTAAAAAGCTGAAGATGTAAAGAAGTGACTTTTCTTTCAGTCTGGATGCTTGACAGACAAGCTAAGGTGCTAAACAAGGCTCGTTTCTGAAGACTTGATCTCCGATGTTGCCTTCTGACAATTTATTGCTTCTCCTTTGTGGAAATATGGTGGTTTCATATCATTCATTCTTTAGAAGGGCAAAAGAAATCGACATTTCCCATTTCTCTCTTGTCATGGATATGTATGCCTTTTTTGGGAAAAACATGAATTTTAACCTCTTAAAAAAATTATACAAATAAAACAGGGCGGGAGGGGAATCCGATCAAGGCAAACGACGACAAAGTCACTTGTGCACAATGAACTACGACCACTTAGCACGAGGCTTATTGTACGTGACGACAATGAGCTATTGTTTTCGCTATCAGACATCATGTAATATTCAAAGGGTTAAGATTGAGAAAGGGTGAAGATATGGAGATGGAGAGGAAAAAAGATGAGAGAATGGTGAGGTGGCAAAGCCACTTAAGTGGCCGGGCATGGATGGGATGGGAAATGAGCGGATGGCGAGGGACGGAGCACGCACTTGGAATGAAAATGGCAGCCGTAAGTGAGCCATGGCTCGACTGGAATTCAGTGTTACGGCATCTATAGAATAGCGGCGGGTGTGTGGGGGTGGGGGGTAGCGGGGGTACGGCCTACAAGTCGATGAGCTGGTCCACCAGCAGAAGGGAGCGGGCCAAGCTGGGCAGGCTGGATTCAGAGCCGCCACTGTTACTGCGCGAGTGGCCTCCTGAAACTGGCCGAAAGAGACACGGTGGGGAGGGTGTCGGGCGGGCGGTCGGGGCAAACAAGTCGGGGAGGGAAAGGCAGAGAGGGTGGAGGAAGGAGCAGAGAGAAAGAGAAAGCAGAATTGAGCGTTTTAAAGCGCTGCTGCATTTTTTTTCCTTTACATTCTTAGGTGACTATGTGAGAAAAGCGCATGCAGCTGATCCTGCAACCTTCCCAAATTGGGGTACAACAAGCCCTTTTTACAAATGTACCTTGGGAGTTCTTTCGGCCGGTCACGGGGATGGGGTCGAACTCGTCCTCTGTGGCAGCCTCAGCGCTGCTTTGCTGCGGCTCGAAGTCTGAGATGAGGAGGGACGAATCTGCAGAAAAAAAAAGTGGTCACCTCAGGCAATCAAAAGCCACGTTGACGTGGAAAAATTGACAGAAGAGAAAATGCCTTTGATTAACTCAGGCTTTTCCCGACTATGAATGGATGGATAGTTTCCCCGAGGCATTCTAAAAATTGTTGACAGAATCACCGTTCCACTGGCAATGCCAAAAAGCAGGCGTTAAGCTTCACATAAAAAGCAGATTGCATTCACGCAGTGGATTATCTATTTGCTCAATCATCCGTGAAGGTTGTTTATTCGAGCTATTGGTGCACTCAACGGCGATTAGCGCCTCTCCTTCCACGGTGCCCACAGCAATTTCAAATTAGCAGCGACCGCAGGGACGAGCGCACAAAGGCTGCTTGATGAGTCGTTACCGTGTCACAGCGCCTCCAGCACATTGATTTAGCATCACGCAGCAGGTGGCCCGACAGACACTTCTGCTCTGATTCACAGTCGCCTCAGACGGCGACAGTCAAACGCTTTCGTTCAGCGGGCCGACGACTAAAGGGCAGCTGCGCTTGTACCACTCCGACGATTCCGCTTCTTGTCTGGTCGCTGTGGTGATGATGTCTCAGGAGATTTATCGGTGTCACGCATGATGATATTTTGAAATCCATATTTCCCTTGTCACTCATAAAAAAAATGTTGGTTGAATTTCAAATTAGACCAATTGGGAGGTTCCACTGCGTGATGATCTGTCATCCATGTATCTTCCTGTGCTCAAAGCAGGACTCTTCAGTGCCCACTCGGGAAATTTTACACACCCACCTGATGTTTTGGGCTGTGCGGAGTCTCCAGACAGCAGACCAAATTCGTCCAAAGCAGACGCAGCGGAGGCGGAGGACACTGAGGAGGCGGCGCTGCTTGCGGCTGCCGGAGGCGCGGACGGACCGGATATCAGGGAACAGCCCAGCAAAGAGGCGTCTGCCATGATGTGATCTGAGTGAAGGCGGAACCATGCACAGCGGTTCGCTGTTTTTACCAAACAGTTATCATGACCTCATTGGGATCCGGATGGATAATCGCAAGTTACCTTTCTCGGAGTCTTCCACAGAACTGCCAAAAGGATCAGACAAAGACAGCAGGTCGGGAAGCATGAGCGAAGACACGTCTGGAGATTTGAGTCCCTCGATGAGCTTCTCTGAGGGAAAACAAGGAATTCAAAAACGAGACGTGTGACAAACAAGTGGTCACCTTTTTTTGGGGGGCGAGGGGGTTAATATCTTTTTCTTTTTCACTCCACCACATGACGTTAAAATGCTTCACTGAGGAGTATGAAATTAATCTACTGCTGGCAATTGGCAAAACGTGAGGATTATTTTGTTGCTGGAGGGCGGGAGGAATCAGATATTTTTCAGAGGATCCTGATCATCTTATATATAGTTCGAATATATTTTATTTGTCATTTTGGAGTATATTTTGTACCACGACTAAAGCGTTCCGAATGCATAAAAGCACGTTTACCTGGCGCATTGGACAGTTCAAGTGTATGGAATGGATCTGGGACGACCAACAGTGATGCTCCCGATTCAGTGTCAGTGATGGCTGACGGTCGTTCAGCTACGACGGTAACAATGTCAAGAACGGAAAGATTTATTTTTCACATTTTTTTTTTTAATCCTAAAAATAAGCCAAATGGATTTGTATGTATTTGTGCAACGGGCACCTTGTGAGTCTTGTTCTGCATTTTCTCCGTCTGAAGCCTGCAAGCCTGGTATCAGCTCTCCACACGGCGTTTCACACTCCGAGGGCGGGTCTGCAAACCATTGTCATCCAGATTTTAACGACTCAAGAAAGCCTCTTTCAAGTCAGTACGCATGATTTACCGCTAAGCTTCGCGTCCTTGGGTTTGACTTCATCGGCGGTGAAGCCAGAGAAGCCGTCATTGTCGTCGAACGGGTTCCAGACAGGCGCCGCGGTGGTGTCGCCGCTGGAGGCGGGGACGTTCTTTTGGTCCAGGACGAGGTCGCCACGAGGCTGGATGGAGCCAACTTGAGGACTAGAAACAGAACATCGACAAGTGGTTGACTGAGGAAATTTGATGTCGTTCAGTTTTCAGGATTTGAGATGACGGTAACTTACTGGACGGTGTCTTCTTCTGCTGCCTGTGAGGAGTTTTCGTTGCCTCCGTTGGTGGTGCTCGCTATGATGTCACTTGGGACACGTTTGTGGCTTTCCACCTCTGCTGTCTTTGGGGAAGCAGGAGGAGTCTGATTTGAGAGAGACAGTCTCTTAGAAGCACTCAAGTCACATAAGGGAGTCCTTTGTTTGCGTCAGAGCTCCGCTACAGCATTGATGCAACGCAATATTCTTATCCCACCACAGACAACTTGGCTGTCTGAGGTGTTGTCGACTGTATTTCTTACCGTCTCGGCTGCTTTTTCCCTGACTTCCGTGGCAGGCAACTGAGCCTGGATGGTCGAAGGTTGACTTGTTTGCTGCGGTTGCTCGCCAGCTGACTGACCGGCGACAGATTTGCCGGGCGGCGGCTGAGCTGCGGGCGTCTGAGCCTGGACGGGCAGCTTGCGTCGAGCGGGGCGCTGAGGTGCGGCCGGACTGGACGGACACTGCGCCGCCTGCTGCGAGGTGGCAGCGGTCGCGGACGGAGGCGGAGCCATTTGCTGGGCCGACGGCGGCTGTGCTTGGACATCTGCTTTGGAAACGGGCGCTGCTACGGGAGCAGCGGCTGTGCCTTCCGCCGCTGGAGCAAGCTGCACAGTACAAAGACAAATAAAAATAGATTATATGCGTCGTCGGGGAAACACCTCACCGAAGGTTCCTCCATCTGTATGTGCAGTACCTGCTTCTGTGCCACTGCAGCCTGGCTGGAGTTGTTTTGTGACTGGATGAGAGGCAAAGCACAGGTCTGCGCCTTCTGCGACTGGAGGGCCGCAGCTGGCTGCGAGAGGTCCAAGCTGACTCCTATGAGAGATATGAATTGATTTTTTCTTTCTCCCAACGCAACCCAAGTAGCACATAAGGGCAGCAGTCAAGAGAATCTCATTTCTAATACGACTGCCTTTAATCCCATCTTCTGACATGTGTTTTTGATCTGTTTCAATTGAGAATGGCGCACAATGGACTTGAGGGACCGCAATCTTGGCACACATTTTTATTCCACTGCTCTGTAACGAATAGGAGGAGAAAGGAGGAGTTCCGCCACATACCAACAGGCTGAGCTGTCCCACTGGAGAGATTAGCCCGCTTGCGAGGGGTAAGGGCAACGGGCTGAATGGGAAGGATGCCGGCAGTGGCCTGAGTGTGAGCTGCTTTGGGCCTCTGGCGAGGGGTGATGGACGTTTCAGTGGTTGGGATCGGGTCTGTCAGTCTGGCGACAAAGATGGGGGTTCGTTAGCCTGATTGTATGTCGTGACAGACACCTTACAATTATTAAGCCGGTGTCCATTACAAAGATTACCACATTTTAAACGGTAATCCAAGAAGGTGAGATCTACCTGGGCTTGGCCTGACTTTTCTTGGCTGCAGCAGCTTCGCTCGCTTTGATTGGCTCGGGAAGTTTGGAAGGAATTGCAGAATTCTTGAAGCAGAGTGGAGAAGGATTTTTTTTAACTTATCGTTTTATTTTCAATCACAACAACGTGGGACAACCCCCCTCCCCCCGCCCCTCCCAAAAAAAACAGGCAATGCAGCCAGTTGACAGTTTACAATTACCGTAGTACACATACAGCAATGTTATCATGTGACTCGATTGGTACCCTTTCATTATGTTGTAACCGAATTATCTGCTTTCGTGGGTCACGCTAAGTAAAAAGCATGTGAAAATCAATCATAGAAGGCGGAACGAAAAGGAAAATCGTTACAGACCTTCAGATTCTGAACAGGACAAGTACGCTGCGCCAGTTTGAAGGCAAAGTAGGACACCTGGTAGATATCTGGCCTTTTGTCTGGGTCAGGCTCCAGCATGTAGCCTGCAAAAACACAACACAGAGGGTCACACCCCCAAATAAATAGATACATAAATAAACAAAAAGAGAGAGAGAGAGAGGAGCTACTGAGTCATAAAACCGTGGCTTTGTGAGAGCACAATTTGCATAGCAACTGTTGCATCATAAAAAGTGTTAAGAGAGACTAACGAATGAGGCAGTGGAGATCGTAAGAGTAGCGGGAGTTGTCCGGAATGGTGAAACTGCCATCGCATATGGCCACCTGGCTTTCACCAAAGGGCAGAGTGAAGAAGCACAACTTGTAGAGCAAACAGCCCAGCGCCTGGAAAAGGAACACCACATGCACGCCCCGTCACACCAAAAAAACACCAAACCCAGACGAGAGGAGCGATCAAAACACCACAGCCCAGCACACAGCAAACACCGGACAAGAGGCTGTTAGCTTGTTAAATATATCCAACGCGTGTCATCGATCACAATCGTTCTCAAAGCATAATTTGGATGAATTGCGTTTCAATAAGTTCATTAGTGTTGACCGAAACGGAGGCTGCAACGTTGAATTATTTTACGATGGCAGAGCAGAAAGCCTCTGCTGTTTAATAACCAAAGCTATTCCGTAACACACCCTTGGGTGTCCAGAAGGGGGAGAAATTCCAGGTCCAATCACACAGATGTCTAATAATAGATTATCCGGTGGCTGCTTTGAATGCATGGCTCCCCTATGAGTGACACAATGTAACCAGGGCAATCTTTCATCGAGGAAATGATGCAACTAAGCATCTCTGAATCTAAAGCGGTGCACACACAAAAAGATAATCAGGCCTCATTAGAGCTTTTTTACCCTCTATTTTCCGATCTGTCAGAAAAAGCCTGATTGTTGGATGTCTCTTAACGACTATCCCGATCATCGGGTGGTGTGTGTCGTTTGAAGTAAACAGCAGCCCAATTCTTGGATGTCGCGCAGATATTTTGACCGATTAGTCTGTGTGTAGTGTGTTAAATATTTTTCTTTCCCGATCTGCTTGGAAAATGGTCGGGCACGACAATCGTTAATGTTACGCCAATATTACTGATTGCAAATCTTTGTGCGGCATGTTTTCAGGTTTGACGTCTCCTTGCCGAAATCATTGTCATTTGTCACCATGATGCGTGCTGTCTTTACCGACCCAGATATCCGCTTTGGTGGTGATGATTTTGTTGTTGTAGAGGTTCACCATCTCAGGTGCGCGATATGACAAAGTGGTGTATCTGGGGGGCAAAACAGAAAAAAAATGGCGTGAACCTGACAAAGAACATACAACATTAAGTCCAGTTACATGACCCGAAAAATAATCATGAACACAGACACACACACGCTCACTTTTTAATCTCTTCCTCCACAGCGGCCACGCCTTCAGTCTGTGGACTCAGGGACTTGTTAGTGGCGCTGCCAAAGTCGCAGAGCACGTAATGACCTTTGTCGTGCAGGAGGATGTTCTCCACCTATACGCGTAAGAGATGACACTTGACAGGGACACTAAGAGGCAACCGCCAAAGTGGTACAGTGATGGACCTTCTCTGGCACTTTGCATAATGAAAGGAAAAAAAAACAAAATTCAACTTCACGTGGTGTCAATTAGAATTCAGTTAATCTTTGCGACACATTCTTGGTTTTATAATATGAACACCAAAATAGAAAGTGCAAAAAGCGAGTATTTTTGGACATATTGCGACCATTTTCTTGTGAATGTGTCACCTTAAGGTCTCGGTGGACGATAGGTGTCTTGCGCTGGTGCAGGCGAGACACGGCGTCGCAGGTGTCGCAAAAGATCTGAAGCACCTCCGTCTCTGTGAAGCCCGTCTGCAGCCTTTGATTCATCAAATTAACAACCTGGCCGCCTGCAAAATAATCATATGCGAGATGCAAACGCATATATTATCTATATCTCTGCATAGATAGATAGATAGATAGATAGATAGATAACTCTTTTCTGGTGATTTAAAAGCGTGTTCAAGTGGGTCATGCTGATAAAATATCCTCTTCACGCTTCATTAGGTTCCACCGGCACCTTCTACCAAACCAGATATATTCGTGTCTGGTGATGTGTCCGCTCCATGCGCCACATGCACAGATCCACGACCCTATTTGACAAGTGTAATTCGGCGGCTTGTTGGGGAATCGCTGCCTTCATGGGTGAAAAGACAAGCAAAAGCCGTGGGGGCTCACACGCATTTACGTCACGCTCACTTTTTTTTTAATACAAGGCTCAACAGGTAGCCACCTCCTAGCGCTGCCGCTTGTCGTCATGGTAACAAAAGTCAGACTATGCATTGGCACTTACCCTTGCAGTAGTCCATCAGTATAAAGACCTCCCACACGTCCCTTGACCCCATGGCTGTGATGCTGGAGTCCAGATAGCCCACAATATTCTTGTGGCCCACGAGGTCTTTCTGCGAAAACGCAAAATGCCGCGACACAAATAGAGCAACGTCAGCCCACAGAAAGTTTGCGCGAGACATGCCGATTATCACCAACAATAAAGTTTGGAAGCAATGTGTGAGTGTGGATTGCAAGGCTATTCACGAGACACTTACAGGGTTGTGTCCTTTTTTTTTCTTCTAATGCACAGTGAGGAAAGGTGTAAACTACCAACACGCCAGCTGAGGCAGTCTAGACTAAATGCACATGTGCAGCCCCAGTACACTAAGAAAGTGAGCGTAGCAATGTGTAGAGAAAAGGAATGAGGCAGAATGTTGAGATAACGTCGCCCACAGAGAATGTGAGTCAATGTTGGTTTTTAAAAGAAAACACTGCAGGGTGGAGCCCGGAAGATAAAACATGTCAGACGGGGACTCCAAACTTTCAGCTCGGTGTCGTGTTTCTCAGCCGAAACAGCTCACGGGTGACAAGAGAACAGTCAGGTCAAAATTTGCGTGAATATTAAAATCAGTCAGGGGGGGGAGGAGGGTGGTACAAAAGAAACAAAACTGAGAAAACAGCAGCAGCATACTACCAAGTCAATTAATTTACTCACAGGCGTGTATGTGAGTGTGTGTGCATGTTGACAGACTTTCGCAGGCTTGAACAGAAGATTTTTCATCGACTCACCATGATCTGAATCTCGCATTTGCACACCTGCAGGTCGTACTCATTGTTGACGTACATCCTCTTGAGGGCGCAGCGCACGCCCTGGTTTGTTTTCACCAGGAACACGATTGCAAAGCCACCTGTGAAGACACGCGCACAACAATAGCGGCTGTCAATTTTCAAGGCGTGTGAACTGGATGCAGCGTTGATCAATTTTTGATCAAGGCATACAAACGTGTTCAAATACTCGAAATGAACATGGTCAGGACTCATAACAAATGGCTGAGGCCCTTACAGTGTTATGCATTAGTCATGTCTTTGCTGCAGGGTTGATATACTGTACAGGCTGACATGGCGGCCTTACCATCTGCTGCAGCTCAGGCCGCAAATTCACTTTGCGGCGTTCGGGCTGGATGTCTCGTCTTCGATTTCAGGCTAATGTGACGCGCTTACCTCGGCGTGCAATATTGAATTATATAACAGTGCGGTGCCTGAAAACTGCGTGACATTCCCATACAGCCAAATGTAAAGTAAGTTCAGCCACAACATGAGGTACCTGTGCACCTCCAAGAGAGAACCGACCCAAGAGCTGTTGTGAAGCTTCACACGACTGTAACTTTACGCCATAGCAGGATAATGGCCCATGTATCCCATATGCCAAATGGAACACTCGACAAGTTTCCTGTTATTTGATGCATGGACGCATAACCTGGCAGTTAGAGCAATACTCTGCAAGTGAATAAACGCGGGGCTAAAAATATGCACAATCCACAGGGATCAGTATGACAAAGCTTCTCAAAGTGTGGTACAAGTACCAAGAGGGGGATGCAGTCTCCCTCTTGTGGCAGGCGAGATCATGACTGCCCACTTGCAGTTTCAGTTGTATTTCGCTTGAGTTCAAGACACTCGCACTTATCGTTTAAAACTGTTTGTTTTCACATTATTCATGTACAATTTGTTGAAAGTTTTATGTGCCATACATTTTAAGGGAATTGTTATATAAGTACATCTTATTAAAAAATTCCTACATCGAAGAGCAATTTTCAAATTGATGATGGTTTAAAAGGTTTGAGAACATCAGTATGAGAAGCCTTGGATGGAATCCAGCACAGGAGCATTCAGAAAAAAAAAAAAAATCTTACTCCCCATCAAATAGGACTTTATTGACAAGCCAATACTTTTAAAAGATGATTTTAATGGTCTCATTTATCAAGTAGGAAAAACACCTCTCAGTAAGCAGCCTGTTAACACTTAACACACAGCATTGTCTTTGACAGTAGCAATCAAAACAAAGCATCGACTCAGTGATATTTCTGACACTGCTTTCGTAGCGGCTCTCTCTACATTTAATGAGGGCACAGGGAGCGCAATTTACATGGAAAATAGATGTTTATACTGTCTTAATCGCATAAGCAGGCAAAGTGGATTTTATGTTGTCTTATCCTCCCACTTCAGTCGCACAAAATGAAATTATCTTGCCAGTCAGTTTTTAATTGCATTTCTTTCTCGCAATCGATGATGGAGCTCGCTTCTTGGGTCGTTTACCTCAAAAGGGAGACCATAGGGAGTCAGTTTTGAGGCACTGGATCTAATACAGCAGGGGGAAAGAAGCTACAGCCCCCACCCCCACCCCCAAAAGCATTCGATTCAACCCGCGGTGCAATTCTAGAAACAAATAAAACCTCGGTGGAGCATGGTTATTAAAAGCGTGTAATCATCAAATACTAGTTCCATCACATTGCGTTCGTTGTTTGCACTTCTAGGTATGAATCTCGGCTCGTTGTGAGTTTTTATTCTGGCGACCAGTCCAAACCACTTTCGTAGACTACAAATGTCCCACTGTCAAATTAGACACGTGTACTTAAATGCTGTGTTTAGTGAGGGATGTGCCTATCTATACGAGTCGGGTAAAGTCCTCGGAATACGACAACGACCAATACCGAATGAATGGCTCCAAAGAGGTGAAGTTATCTCAGTGGAGTGGAAAAGGGGATGTGAGAGTTGAAGGGTTTTCATTATAACTACCAAATGTTTGAACCTTTTCTCAGTGACAAGGAGCATGCAGACATTCTTGCCACTAGCAGTAGCTTTGCTCTCAGTGTCAGTCGAGGAGGGTGCAGTGGAGAGGGACACATTAAAGTGGTCAAAATAGTGCACTATTTTGAAATGTTGATTCATGTTTTTATCAGTTCCAGTTTGAAAGCATAAAGATTATTTAATTGCTGGATAATAAGGCTAGGGGGATATTTTAAAGGCTTTCTCGAGCTCGGGAAATGTATTCCACTATTCACAATGTTTGCAGTACAGGGCATGGATGTGCAATGTGATTTTTGAAAAGTAAAATATGTGCCTCGGCTCAAGGCTCGATTGAAGGTTGGTGAACACTGACAACACGCCAGACAAGTGACAACAAATACCCCCC
>NW_017805705.1:669181-694373 GCF_001891065.2 Hippocampus comes | reverse complement strand
GGCGGGACCCGGAGCTGCTGCCACCTCCTCCGGAACCCGGTCCGGAGCTGACCAATTCCCGACGGGAATCGAAAAACTTCCTCATGGCGTCAAAAACGACAGGATAACAGATTTGGGGCTTACTGGGGATGCTTTGTCGTTGTTTCTATATTTGCAGCATCCAAACACGGAAATCAAGTGTCGCTGACGCCAAATCATAGATTTTTGGAGGCAAAATGAAAATTGGCACGACGCACACGGTTGCGCCTAGCTGTTATGTAATTGAATTAGACACCAGCGGGGAGGCTATAGTAGCATCCTCCGGGTAACGCGCACCAATTCCCTTTTTGTAGCTATTTAGCTCGTTTTATCCGACGACAACATCGGCGTTCTCTTCCATCTCTCGTCGCAGCTAGCTAACTGCTAGCTCCTCACGCGCTATGACATTTCGTGTTTAAGGTTAACCGGTTATCCTCTCGCGTTGAGGGGCTTCGAGTGCGCTGGAAAACAGCCTCGCTCGACCAATATTTCCATCCTCAGTCGAGCTGTGCGGCCGTTCGGTGGCACGTATCCGCGCGGGTAGCCATTTAATCAGATCAGCTGACGATCAAATTGATTTTTGGGGTTACTTCGCGAACAGATCCTCGTCAAACACACGATTTTGAATAAAGCTCCAAACGTGACACGTCCCTAAAAATGAGTAAAGAGCGGCCGGAGTTTTTTTTTTCTTTTGGTCAGCCCTCTGCTCCAATCTCTGCAACCACAGCGTTCTCTGGCTGCCAAGGATATCGCAACATCCCTAGCTGTTGCAGTTCATAGCACGGGATTGTGGGTAATGTAGTTCAGCAAACGCAGCTGCCGATTCTCCTCCCTCGTTAAGTTATGTGATCATAGCGACGTTCACGCCAGTGGGTGAGACCAAAAAGCACCAGTGATAAATGGTTTACGCCCTCGTCAGCCTGTTTAATTAACGCTCAATTTCATGCAGAGTAATAAAACTGTATATACTTCAATTAAATGAATTAAAATGAATGTAGACTGGTAGCAAAATAGCAGCAATGCTAGCAGAGCTTTGTGTTACTTCGAAGTAATGTAAATGTCCAAAATGCAATTCAAGTCTTGAATGCAACTGTGTTGTGAGATTAGTATTCCCACGAGGAATTGAATACGTCTTTCGAAAGAAGCGTTTGTCGCTCTTCCGAAACTCCGAAAGTTGAAAATCACGATTTCCCGTTTTGAAGCGGTACCTGAACGCGTCAGCATAACATGAATGCTCCTGCAAAAAATAATAAATAAATAAATAAAGGCAATACCAGAGTAGGTGGGACTTGCGGCCAGCTGAGTGATAAAACCCTCCAGTTTCCTGGTTTACGCTGTCTTTTGGTTTACGTACAGATTGCACGGTCACCGGCACAGGTAGGGTTTTTGTTCCGTTTGCGACGAGATATGTTTCGAGCAACATAGAACACTTTTTTTTACGGTGTTTGAATTTGACGCAATAGAGTTGAGACTGCGGCACGGTTGGGACACTCGGTCCCTTCTGGGTGTGCCCGATTTAATGAAAGGTAACGGTTGCTTTTTAAAATCTCGGCCAACATGCCGCTACTTCAAATCGATTGAATTGAGCAATGCCTCTCGGAGTTCGGAAGTAAGATAAAGTTTGGTTTGTGCACACATCACATTTTCCAATCCTATTGCTCAATTCTTATACCGTAACTGCATCGTTATTACATAAGCTGTGCGACAGAATTATACACCATAAAATCATCGAGTCATGCAAGCCTGTTTAGGGCTGAAAGAATGCATGGTTGAAATAAGAAGCAGCACCAAAGTGGTTAGCAGGCCTGCCTCCCTCATTCTGAGGTTGTGGGTTCAGCTCCGGCCTTCCTGTGTTAAGTTAACATGTTCTCTGCGTGCTTTGGTGTCCTTCGGTGTTTTGAAAGGCGCTTATAATAAAGTATTATTATTCCTCCCACATTCCCAAAACATGCATGTGAGGTTAAGTGAAGACTTTGCGTTTACCTATACTGTATGTGCCTTGCAATCACCAGGATGTATCCCACCTTGGGCCCCACGTTGAAAATCATCTGCGAATGTGCTCCAGCTCACATATGACCCTAAATGAGGACAAGTGTTTTAAAATATGGATGAACAATGGAAATAAATTGAACAACGGTAGTAATAGTGGTAGTCGTAGAACAGCAATCACACACCCATGTGTGTATTTACACACTGAAAGGAGTCAAATGTGTGATGACGACACTCAATGGCGCCAATACACCCCAGAGGCAGGCCCCGAGTCCATCTGTTCTGTACACAGCAGAACTTCATCTTAGGAGTTGTAATGTTTGATCACCTAATGTTTGTCTTGTTTAATTTCCCCTTGATGGAATCAGTTATGAATATCTAACGAGTTTAAATTAATAAATGTAATTTAATTCAAAAATAACGACAAACTAAGTTCAATTATGTCTGTCATTGTTTGGAGGGATTGTCATCAATAAAATAATTGAACAAACACAAAAAACACATTCAAATTAAACTATGCCCCATGATTGTATAGACTAGAGACAGTATGATCAGTAAAAGTATCCATTAAATCAAATGTTGAATTAAAAATAAACGGACAGGTAAAAGAAACGGAATGAAATCTACCAAGGTCGACAACAAGAGGGAGTATGGGAGGACATCACGTTGCCCTTTCACTGTCCACGCAGGCAGGAAACTGTGAGCTGTGCAGCGGTTGATTTAATTACAGGTGTGTTAAAAAAAAAAAAACTCTTAATGGGATTAGCCTGGATTTGCAAGACCTCGGCAACAGGCAAATGTGTGTGAGTGAGAGTCTCCATGGGAGGATGAAGCCCATGCATTATTGAGATGGGGGTTAATGAGGGTCACCGTGAACAATAAAAAAAAACTGATGCTACAGCTTTCATGTTATTAACTGGGCCACATTATTTTGCAGCTTTCCCTTCACTCCGCTAACGAGATCTCCATACATCTCAATATGGCAGCGGTAAGTCTACCTTGAGTTCACCTTTGCGGATTTTGTGTCGGATATGGCGAAACGCTGAAGTACAATTGTGGTGCTTTCCTTTGTTGCAAACAATACAAAAAAGAAAAGCCTGCGTCAATCACCTTTTTTTTTAAAGTGCATAACAGATGCAAGAACATGTCATGTGCACGTTAACCCCAAATTGTGGACAAAATTTCCCAAAAAAGACAGTTTGTCAAATTGTTTTTCTGCATATTTTGACGTTAGAAAACTCCTTCAAAAGATTCCAGAAAAGTAATTTGTCCAACTGGTTTCCGCAATGCCGCACTTCCCGTACATCAGTTTTCCCTCACTGTTCTTCACTTGAGTTTTTTTTTTTTTTAACAACTAGATTGGAAACCGTGGAACAGTAAAGGAGGCGTCTGGGTTCCACCCAGAGGCAGACGCCCAGAAACTTCGCGAGGCCATGAAGGGAACTGGTGAGTTCACAAAATAGCGTGTCCATGGAAAAACAAACTCCTCCTCCTACTCTTGGGGAAAGTAAGAAATTCCATCTTGCTCAGGTTTTCTTCATGACCGGTTCATGCTCTTGTCGTAGAGTGCTTTGACTCATTTTTGTGCATGCGTTTTGACAGCTATGCATTGCAGCAAAGCATTCAGGCCCGTATAGCAGCCACGATCATGTTTCTGTCGCTGACTTTATGAATGGGAATGTTGATTCTGTTAGCAAGCTGAATCATCCTCCCCTGACTCGATGCCAAACAGATGCTTTCTGTGTGGAGGCTAACTTGCTTTTCCCTGATTTTTGTGACCAAATCACGAGACGGATGCCTCACTGAAAATGATCATTGTCTTATTTTTTAATGCGGGGGGAAAAAAAAATGTCTCGCAGGCACCGATGAGGCTGTTATCACTGAGATATTAGCACATCGCACCATCGCCCAGAGGCAGCGCATCAAGGAGGCCTTCAAACAGGCGGTGGGCAAGGTGAGAGTGAACAAAATCCCCCATCCCCCCTCCCACCATCTTAATTATACAAAGAAAGAAAAGGAGGCAGCTGCAGAGTTGGAAAACAGATGTCGTCATATCTCAATTGTTGTGTTTTTTTTTCTGAGTGCAATGGCAGACTCGAGCTTTGTTGCCATGGCGCTGCTAACGTGACTGTTAATCATTACTGCAAAGAAAGCAGAAACGGATACAAGAACAGGAACGTGAACAGGGAGAACTTTTGTCATCTGAAAGGCGGACGATCGCGCTATGCGATCGAATCGACAAAAAGTAGACAGCCGCCAAGTGTGTTACACACTCACTGAGATCACATGTTAATGAAATGAGAAGAATGCTAATATTTGCCACAATGATTATGACATCATCATCATCAGACTGTGGCGCTGGGAAATATCAAGGAAGTGAAAAGAGTGCGAATCATACTGTGATGACACTGCATGTCCCCCGCCAGATCAGTGTTGTTCAAATTGATTCCAGATTTGAAGTGGACACATTGTGGAAAATTGGAAACAAATTTCTCGGGCCTCTGTCGTGCTTACTCATTCATCAAGTTTGAAATGAAATAAACAAGTCAATCTTAGTGGACTGCCTATTTTTACCCCCCTGACCCCACCACATCGGCAATTACCGTTTGCAGCAAATAACAGTGCATAGGTTCCACGCTGGGAATGCAAAACAGAACATTTGCAGCCATACAAAGCAGAATTATTCCCGGTAGAGTTTTTAACTGGAGGGTCTCCCACCTCCTCAGGACCTGGCTGATGAGCTGTCTTCCGAGCTGAGCGGGAACTTTCGGAAAGTGGTGCTGGGTCTTCTCATGCTGGCGCCTGTTTATGACGCCCACGAGCTGATGACCGCCATGAAGGTCAGAGTTGCTTTGGGAAGTTCGGTGCTGCTAACAACATGAAAAAGATTGGACTGAAATGAATGTGATCGGATGTTATTGTCCGAGGCCTCGATTTTTTTTTTCTCGAACACGTTCTGCGGGCTGTCATCACAGATTTTATGTGGTATGACTACAGGGGGCTGGAACGGAGGAAGCGTGCCTCATCGATATTCTGGCTTCCAGGTCTAATGCTGAAATCAAAACCATCAATGCAACCTACAAGACGCGTAAGGGGCAATTTTCCCATCAACGACCATCATTTTTTTTTTTTCCTGCATAATGGCCATGTCGTTTGTCTTATCTGTGTCCTGGCAGAATACGGGAAGGACCTGGAGGATGACGTGCGCGGAGACACGTCGGGAATGTTCCAGAGGGTTTTGATCTCTTTGCTCACAGTAAGATATTCCCGACATACTAAACCATCCATTCAATTCACCCATCCATTTTCGAGAGTGCTCGTTGTCGCTCAGCGTGCTACCCGCCTACCAAACCAACCAAATTCAATGAAACAAATGTTTTGTTTTCAAATGAACGAATTACAAGAACACTTGTTGTGACTCACGCAGGCCGGACGTAACGAAAGCGACGCGGTGGACGAGGCCCAAGTTGCGCAGGACGCCAAGGCAAGGATTTGTTGAGACCTGTAGACAAAACTGTATTAAAAATGAAGTCGTAAATGGATCAACGCTGCGCTTGCAGGATATCTACGAGGCAGGGGAAGCTCGATGGGGCACGGACGAGGTGAAATTCCTGACTGTGCTTTGCGTCAGGAACCAGAAGCATTTGTTACGAGGTATTCACAAGGAAATGCAAAACTCTCTCATGGCAGCCATTTTTGGCCACGATCTTTCTTCTGGTTGAGTCATGAACACTGACCTGACCTGAGTCCAGCGAGGCCTAGAGTTTTTTTGGATGTTGATCTACATTCTTGTGACCTCCTGGATGAGTCGTCGTCACACTCTTGAAGTTATTTTAGCTGGTCAACCACTCCCGGGAATGTGTGCCACTGTTCCCAGTTTGCTGAAGCTTTTGAACCTTTCCAGATTGATAAAGAGTTCAATCACTTTTTTTCAAATTTCTTCTTGAATTTCTTTGGCTCATGGCATGATGCGTTTGTTTCTTGAGATCTTGTGGACTATTTCACTTTGTCGGACAGATTCTATTTATGTGATTTCTTGATCCAACAAATTTGGTGGTCATCAGGTTTAGGTATGGCCTGTGAAATTGAACTCAATTTAAATTTTTTTTCCAGTGTTCGGAGAGTACAACAAAATATCCGGGAGAGACATTGAGGATAGCATCAAGAGGGAAATGTCAGGTTCCCTGGCGGATGTCTTCCTGGCCATAGGTGAGTCGGTTCCACCGCTAACAATGCTATAGGTGTTGATGGCAGGCTGAAATTTTTACTTTGTGTTGTCTTTTCCAGTGAAATGCATGAAGAACAAGCATGCCTTCTTTGCGGAGCGTCTGTACAAATCAATGAAGGTGAATACCCCCCGTGCTTGGGTTCGGAACATTAAAAATTCAAGCTGACATCGAGTGCGTGTGGGCAGGGTCTGGGCACCACAGACACCGTGCTCGTGAGGATCATGGTGTCAAGGGCCGAGATCGACATGTTGGACATCAAGGCGCAATTCCTGAAGATGTATGGCAAGTCTCTACACTCGTTCATTCAGGTATTTGTCAATCGATCAGTCAACCTATCAATCACTCACTCAGCAATGCACGAATGCTGGAATGAACTCTCACTATCCATGACTTTCTATCCATCCATCCATCTAAGTCCAAATGTCATTTCCAACCGTAGTACTTGTACTTTACAATACAGTATGTCTTTTTTTTTTTTTTTTAAATTCAAAACACCGGGAAAGAATTGCGCGCTGTTTCCGGAGACATGAACGGATCAACGGAATTTCAATACATTTCAATGGAAAGATTAATTTGAAATATGAACAGAGTTACAAGTTTGGTCACAGAACCGATGACTGTCAATGCCTTCGCCAAGGCGGTGAGTTTGGCTTTTGTTAGTTTGACGACCGGCGTTATTGGTAGTTGCTACAAGGTTAGCGGCTTCTGCCAAGGCCGCCTCTCTGCTGACACAAGCGAACCTCAGAGCGTCGAAAAAAATAAGTAAGAGGCCATTAAGACATTCAAAGCATTTTCGCATGTAGGAGCAGCACTTCACTTCTTCACATTACAGCTTCGAGATGTGTCAATTAGGATGCAGATCTGCGCAATCGGGGCATGTCGTGGACCGAGCCAAGTTGCCAGGTCATGGGTGGAGATACTTTATAAAAAAAATTCAGAGACCTATTTGTCTGCAAGCATGAAAAGTTTCTATTTGTGTCCCCTTTTAAATTGGTGGATTATGGAAATCGTGTTACCTTCATGTCTTCAGTAGACGGACTGCAGTTCCCCTCCTCTTCATTGGTTTCCTTCCTATCCTTAGGGAGATACATCAGGTGACTACCGCAAAATCCTTCTGGAACTGTGTGGAGGAGACTAAAAAAACACCACGGAGAGAGATCAGCCATCCCACGTGTTGTTCTACGAAGTACGTCATCACCCTTCCTGTGTGTGGATGACTCTCACTCTTCCTGATCTCCTCTGTGTTTTACATTTCTCAACTGCAACTGACCACAGTGCCTTGTTTTTCTGTCTCTATGACCGATTAAACCAAAGACCAGTGTCCTTGAACACATCTCTGTGTTTTTCTTATCGATCCGTCTTTAAGGATTGACGTGCGGTAATACAGTAGTTCTAATACGTGCCTCCTCATCTTTACTGACACAAAAGATAAATGGCATCGGGCCCTTGTCTTGTTACCGCCCACCGGCTTCAATGAAACAAATGGACTTCCATTTGTTTCATTGAAGCCGTTCTTCATGCGTTGAGTCAGCCCCCTCAATTACATGAACGAGATCCGTGCTGCAATTTTAGACTGTCACGCGTAATCTCATCAAGTTCAGGAGGCGTTCCCTTTTCCTCAAACGCCAGTCTTGGCCAGAGGTTGTCGCGGAACGCGGTGTCGACGATGTCGCATAGCGTATGGGATTGTGGGTAATGTAGTGCAGCAAACGTAGCTGCCGATTCTCCTCCCTCATTGAGTTTGTGGTCATAGCGGCGTTCAAGCCAGTGGGTGAGACCAAAAAGCAGCAGTGACAAATGGTTTGTATCGTCGTCCCCCTGTTTAATTATCCTCAATTATACGCAGAGCAAAAAAAACGTATCGACTTAAATTAAATCAATTGAAATGACTGGTCGAAAAATAGCAGCATTGCGAGCAAGGTTTGTGTTACTTCGAAGTAATGTAAATGAGCAAAATGCCATTCAAGTTTTGAATGCAACTGTGTTGTGACATGACTATTCTCACAGGGTATTGAATAGAAGAAGAAACCCCGTTATTTTTCTCACAATGTCGCTCTTTCGAAATTGCGAAAGTGGAAAAGCACGACTTCCCATTTTACTGTGGTACCTGAACGCATCAGCATCACCTGAATGCTCCCGCAAAAAAATAAATAAATAAATATAAAGACAATACCAGAGCAGGTAGGACTTGCGGCCAGCTGAGTGATAAAACCTTCCAGTTTCCTGTTTTTTTTTGTTTTTTAGTTTACGTCTAGATTGCACGGTCACCGGCACAGGTAGGGTTTTTGTTCCGTTTGCGACGAGATGTGTGTTTCGAGAAATATAGAACACTTTTTACTGTGTTTGAATTTGACGCAATGGAGTTGAGACTGCGGCACGGTTGGGGCACTCAGTCACTTCTGAGTGTGCCGAATTGAATGAAAGGTGACGGTTGCCTTGTAAAATCTCGGCCAACATGCCGCTATTTCAAATCGATTGAATTGAGCAATGCCAGACGGAGTTCGGAAGTAATATAAAGTTTGGTTTGGACATACATACATCACATTTTCCAATTCTGTTGCTCAATTCTGATACCGTAACTTCATCGTTATTACATAAGCTGTGCTACAGAATCATACGCAATAAAATCATCGAGTCACGCAAGCTTGTTTAGGGTTGAAAGAATGCATGATTGAAATAAGCAGCACCAAAGTGGTGAGCAGGCCTGTCTCTCTCGTTCTGAGGTTCTGGGATCAGCTCCGGCCTTCCTGTGTTAAATTGACATGGTCTTTGCGTGCTTTCTTCCACATTCCCAAAACATGCATGTGAGGTGAATTGAAGACTTTGCGTTTACCTACATGTGCCTTGCAATCACCAGGATGGACCCCACCTTGGGTCCCCGTTGAAAATCATCTGCGATGTGCTCCAGCTCATATATGACCCTAAATGAGGACAAGTGCTTTAAAATATGGATGAACAATGGCAATAAATTGAACAGTAGTAATCGTGGTAGTTGTAGAACAGCAATCACATGAACAGAAACTGAATTAAATCTACAAAGGCCGACAACAAGAGGGAGTAAGGGAGGACATCAGGAGGTCATTTCAATGTGTAAGATGATCCACGCAGGCAGGAAACGGTGAGCTGTGCAACGCGGTTGATTAACAGGTGTGTTCAAATCAAAAACAAAAACTGGATTTGCGAGACCTCGGACGATCCACGCAGGCAGGAAACGGTGAGCTGTGCAACGCGGTTGATTTCATGACAGGTGTGTTCAAAAACTGGATTTGAGAGACCTAGGCAACAGGCAAGTGTGAGTGAGTGAGAGTTTCCAATGGGGGGGATGAAGCCCATGCATAATTGAGATGAGGGTTAATGAGGGTCACCGTGAATTAAAAAAAAAAAAAACTGATGCTACAGCTTTCATGTTATTAACTGGGCCACATTATCAAGTCAAGTCAGTTTTGTTGTCAAATATGCTCTCTGTGCAACATACAGCACAGCTCTCCTCAGTTTGCGAAGGAAGTAAAGGCGCAGGTGGGCTTTTTTGGCCAGTGAAATGGTATTTTGGCTCCAGGACAGGTCTTCAGAGATGTGCACACCACGGAACTTGGTGCTCCTCCCTCTCTCCAATGTGTCACCGTCGATAGTTGGCGGAGTATGCTGGGTGTGCGTTCTCCTGGTTATTTTGCAGCCTTCCCTTAACTCCGCTAACGACATCTCCATTCCTCTCAATATGGCAGCGGTAAGTCTACCTTGAGTTCACCTTTACGGATTTTGTGTCGGATATGGTGAAACACTGAAGTACAATTGTGGTGCTTTCCTTCAAAAAACTTTTTTTAAGTGAATCACACATGCAATAACATGTCATGTGCATGTTAAGCCCTATTTGTAGATGAGATTTCCCAAAAAAAGACAGTTTGTCAAATTGGTGTTTGTTTTTCTGCATATTTTCACATTCGAAAACTCCGACAAAAAGCGACGTCAAAACATTCCAGAAAAGTAATTTGTCCAACTGGTTTCCACATTGCTGCACTCGCGTACATCAGTTTTCCCTCACTGTTATTTACTGAGTTCTTTTTTTTTTTTTTTTTAACAATTAGATTGGAAACCGTGGAACAGTGACAGAGGCGTCTGGGTTCGACCCAGAGGCAGACGCCCAGAAACTTCACCAGGCCATGAAGGGAAACGGTGTGTTCACAAAATAGTGTGTTCATGGAAAAACAAACTCCTCCTCCTCTTGGGCAAAGTAACAAAAAAAATAAAAATCAATTTCGCTCAGGTTTTCTTCATGGTTGGTTCAGACTGACGTCCTGGTGCTTGAACTCATTTTTGTGTGTGCGTTTTGAGAGCAATGCATTGCAGCAAAGCATTCAGGCCTGTTTAGCAGCCACGATCATATTTCTGTCGACGACTTTGAATGGGAATGTTGATTTTGTGAGCAAGCTGAATCATCCTCCCCTGACTCAATGCCAAAGGGATGCTTTCTGTGTGGAGGCTAACTTGCTTTTCCTGATTTTTGTGACCAAATCACGAGACGGATGCCTCACTGAAAATGATCATTGTCTTATTTTTTTTATGGGGGGGGGGGGTCGGTGTCTCTCGCAGGCACCGATGAGGCTGTTATCACTGAGATATTACCACATCGCACCATTGCCCAGAGGCAGCACATCAAGGAAGCCTTCAAACAGGCGGTGGGCAAGGTGAGCGTGAACAAAATTGCACCCGTCAAGTTTGAAATGAAATAACCAACTAAATCTTAGCGGTCTGCCTATTCCTACCCATCCCATCCCCACCTCATCGGCAATTACCGTTTGCAGCAAATAACAGAGCAAAGGTTCCAGGCTGGGAATGCAAAACAGAACATTTGCAGCCATACAAAGCAGAATTATTCCCGGTAGAGTTTTTAACTGGAGGGTCTCCCACCTCCTCAGGACCTGGCTGATGAGCTGTCTTCCGAGCTGAGCGGGAACTTTCGGAAAGTGGTGCTGGGTCTTCTCATGCTGGCGCCTGTTTATGACGCCCACGAGCTGATGACCGCCATGAAGGTCAGAGTTGCTTTGGGAAGTTTGGTGCTGCTAACAACACGGAAAAAAGATTGGACTGAAATGAATGTGATCGGATGTTATTGTCAAAGGCCTCGATTTTTTTAGAACAGGTTCTGCGGGCTGTCATCACAGATTTTATGTGGTATGACTACAGGGGGCTGGAACGGAGGAAGCGTGCCTCATCGATATTCTGGCTTCCAGGTCTAATGCTGAAATCAAAACCATCAATGCAACCTACAAGACGCGTAAGGGGCAATTTTCCCATCAACGGTCGTGTTGGTGCTAACTGGTCCGAACTATGAGCTCATAACAAATCATAACTATTATTCATTGTCAATATATCCTCTGAGCACTCCATTCGAATGGTTGTTTTGGTGCCATAATTGTTTTTGTCCTGCATAATGGCCATGTTGTTTTTGTTTGTTTTATCTGTGTCCTGGCAGAATACGGGAAGGACCTAGAGGAAGACGTGCGCGGAGGCACGTCGGGAATGTTCCAGAGGGTTTTAATCTCTTTGGTCACAGTAAGATATTCACGAGATACTAAACAGTCCATTCAGCCATCCATTTTCAAGAGTGCTCGTTGTCAGTAAGATTGTGGGCGAGCTGAAGCCTTTTCCAGCCAATTGGATGAGCAGTGTCCAATCAACGAACCAAATATTTGAAAAATTGCTCAGCGTGCTCCGCTCACACCAAACCAACCAAATTCAGTGAGACAAATGTTTTACAAGACGTATTACAAGAACACTTGTTGTGACTCACGCAGCCCGGACGTAACGAAAGCGACTCAGTGGACGAGGCCCAGGTTGTGCAGGATGCCAAGGCAAGGATTTGTTGAGATCTGCTGACAAAACAGGATTAAAAGTGTGGTCGTCAATGGATCAACGTTGCGCTTGCAGGATCTCTACGATGCAGGGGAAGCTCGATGGGGCACGGATGAGGTGAAATTCCTGACTGTGCTTTGCGTCAGGAACCAGAACCATTTGTTACGAGGTATTCACAAAGAAATGCAAAACCCTCTCATGGCTGCCATTTTTGGCCACCGTCTTTCTTCTGGTTGAGTCATGAACACTGACCTGACCTGAGTCCAGCGAGGCCTGGAGTTCTTTGGATGTTGATCGACGTTCGTGTGACCTCCTGGATAAGTCGTCACACTCTTGGGAGTAATTTTAGCTGGTCGGCCAATCCCGGGAATGTTTGCCACTGTTGCCAGTTTCCTCCATTTGTCGATGGCTGTGACAGTCGTTTGCTGAAGCTCCGGAGTCTTTGAAATGGTTTTGTAACCTTTTCCAGACTGATGGAGTTTTTCTTGAATTTCTTTGGCTCATGGCATGATGCGTTTGTTTCTTGAGATCTTGTGGACTATTTCACTTTGTCGGACAGATTCTATTGATGTAATTTCTTGATCCAACAAATATGGTGGTCGTCTGGTTTAGGTGTGGCCTGTGAAATTGAACTCAATTTATGTATATATTTTTTTTGTTCAGTGTTCGAAGAGTACAAAAAAATATCCGGGAGAGACATTGAGGAAAGCATCAAGAGGGAAATGTCAGGTTCCCTGGCGGATGTCTTCCTGGCCATAGGTGAGTCGGTTCCACCGCTAACAATGCTATAGGTGTTGATGGCAGGCCGAAATGTTGACTTTGTGTTGTCTTCTCCAGTGAAATGCGTGAAGAACAAGCATGCCTTCTTTGCGGAACGTCTGTACGAATCAATGAAGGTGAATACCCCAATGTTTAGGTGCGGAACATTAAAAATTCAAGCTGACGTGTTTGCTGACATTGAGTGCGTGCGGGCAGGGTCTGGGCCTCACAGACACCGTGCTCAATCGGATCATGGTTTCACGGGCCGAGATCGACATGTTGGACATCAAGGCGCAATTCCTCAACATGTATGGCGAGTCTCTACCCTCGTTCATTCAGGTAATTGTCAATCGATCAGTCAACCTATCAATCGCTCACTCAGCAAAGCACTAATGCTGAAATGAACTCTTTCTATCCATTCATCCATCCGAGCACAAAAGTCATTGGCAACCATAGTATTTGTTCATGTTTATTTTTTGATTCGTGATTTATAGTGTTTAAAATCGTATGTTATGTTTTATAGTGTTTACAATACAGTCCATCTTTTTTGTTCAAAACACCGGGGGAAAAAAAAAATTTACGGGCCGTTTCCGGAGACATGAACGGATCAACGGAATGTCAATACATTTCAATCGAAATACTCATTTGAAATATGAACAGAGTAACAAGTTTCGTCACAGAACCGATGACTGTCAATGTCTTAGCCAAGATGGTGAGTTTGGCTTTTGTTACCATGACGACCGGCGTTATTGGTCATTGCTACAAGGTTAGCGGCTTCTGCCAAGGCCGCCTCTCTGCTGACACAAGCGAACCTCAGAGCGTCGAAAAAAATAAGTCAGTAACTTCTTCACATTCCAGCTTCTAGATGTGTCAATTAGGATGCAGATCTGCGCAATCGGGGCATGTCGCGGACCGAGCCAAGCTGCCAGGTCATGGGTGGAGATACTTTATAAAAAAATTTCAGAGACCTAACTATTTGTTTGCAAGCATGAAAAGTTTCTATATGTGTCCCCTTTTAAATTGGCGGATTATGGAAATCGTGTTACCTTCATGTCTTCAGTAGACGGACTGCAGTTCCCCTCCTCTTCATTGGTTTCCTTCCTATCCTTAGGGAGATACATCAGGTGACTACCGCAAAATCCTTCTGGAACTGTGTGGAGGAGACTAAAAAAACACCACGGAGAGAGATCAGCCATCCCACGTGTTGTTCTCCGGAGTACGTCATCAGCCTTCCTGCGTGTGGATGACTCGCACTGATCTTCTCTGGCTTTTACATTTCTCAACTGATCACAGTGCCTTGTTTTACTGTCTCTATGACCGATTAAACCAAAGACCAGTGTCCTTGAACCCATCTCGGTGTTTTTCTTATCGATCCAGTCTTTCAGGATTGACGTGCGGTCATAGTTCTAATACGTGCCTCCTCATCTTTACTGACACAAAAGATAAATGGTATCTGGCTCTTGTCTTGTTACCGCCCACTGAAGTCCATTTTTTTAATTGAAGCCGTTCTTCATGCGTTGAGTCAGCCCCCTCAATTACATTAACGGGATCCGTGCTGCAATTTTAGACGGTAACGTGTAATCTAATCAAGTTAAGGAGGAGGTCCCTTTTCCTCAAACGCCAGTCTCAGCCAGAGGTTGTCGGGGAAAGGCGATGTTGTCGTTGCCGCTTCGGCCACTGTGGGGCACCAGCACGACTCTGAAAAGTTGGAAGCAAGGAATGGGAGGCACTATAGGCATCTTCAATGTCACGTTATTGAGGCCGGCAAAGAAAACGTGGTTCATCTGCAGCCTTGAGAGTGAATAACTTTGCAAAGTGCATCATAGAAGTGTTGGCATGAAAGACAACAATGCTCTAAGTCAAATTGTAGCACACAAAATAAGGGGAAAAAAACATTACAATATCTACAGATGTGAGTGTGAATACTTGCTTCTCTGTACGTGCCATGTGAGCGTACCGGCATCAGGTTTAAAGTCATGTGGTGAATCTTTGTCGGATGTCTGAGGCGAGGTGTACGGAGTGTGCCGGGACTGCGACGTGACGAGACCTAGTAAAAGAGGAAAGCCACAAAGAACATTTGCAACAATAAGGCAATCTCAAGCATTGCTTTTTTTTGGGGGGGGGGGGGGGCGGTTTTTTTTTTTCTGACCGTGCCACAAAAGGGTACCAGGAAGTGTCAAAAGTTTGATATACACACACACACACACACACACATACATTTTTTTGTGATTCAAAATGTGCGACTAGGGAATCCATCCATCCATTTTCCGATCCGCTTATACTCACAAGGGTCGCGGGGGTTGCTGGAGCCAATTCCAGCTGTCTTCGGGCAGTAGGCGGGGGACACCCTGAACCGGTTGCCAGCCAATTGCAGGGCACACGGAGACGAACAACCATCCACACTCACACCGAGGGACAATTAAGAGTCTTCGATCAGCCTGCCATGCATGTTTTTGGAATGTGGGAGGAAACCGGAGTACCCGGAGAAAATCCACGTAGGCCCGGGGAGAACATGCAAACTCCTCACACGAAGGCCGGAGCTGGAATCAAACCCGGTACCTCTGCACTGTGAGGTCGACGCGCTAACAACTGGACCACTGGGCCGCCTGCGATTGGGGAATCATTTTTGAAAATCTTCCCTAATCAAAAAAATAATTGATATACGGGTGTTCCCAAAAGCACACCTCCATGGCTACCTGCGTTTGCGTCCTCGCCGGGTTCTGGCTAATGTCCTGCGGCCTGGTTGCGCCGGCGGTGAGTCACACCTACCACGTGGAGTTCAAAGAAGAAGGCTTCACCATCTGCGAGGAGTTCTGGCTGGGCCAGGAGAGGGAGCGACAGGCCTATGCGTACAGCACCCTGCTGGTCACCTACGTCCTCTGCCCCTGTCCGCCGTCTTTGTCTCCTACTTGTGCATCACGGTCAAGCTCATCCAGCTACTCTGCCACCTGTGCGCCATGAGTTCGTCCTGCTGCAACCCGTTTCTCTTCGCGTGGCTGCACGACCGATTCCGCGCCGAGCTGAGGAAGACGCTCAAGTGCCGCAGCCGCGTTGGCGTGCCAGTCAACCGCTGCACCGCCGGTGCGGCCTTGTAGACCCTTGATGAGCAGACCACATCCCTGACTGGTCATCAGTCAATCACAGGGCACATATTGAGACAGACAACCATTCCCACTCAATTTATAGTCCCTGGGAGGAAACTAAACTCAAGCTCCCTGTGCCAAATTCAGGAAAGTGTAGCGCTACGACACTTGAATCAGCCACCTACTGTACAAGACTGGAGCCTACCCAATTTGTTTCAGGTAAAGGTCAGATTACATCCTGGACTGGTTGCCAATCAATCACAGAGCACAAATGATCAAGCGATAGAAAACGCTTCTTAACATAAGCGGTTGATAGCCCATAAAAATCAACGTTGTTCATTGTCGTAGCAGCGGTTCGTGTTTTTATAACCGCATGGTGGAAGAAAAATGTGATTGATGTGATGTGATGTGAACTTGGAACCTTTGTTAATTAAATGTTGTGAAGATAAATTGGTTCACGCCTCTGTCGATTATGAAATTGTTAATATGCTTCTGTATCATGTAGAATTCCTATTTATGGATCCCATAGGATATCTGTACGATTCTGATTTCTCTGTAACTGTCCAAAGAGTGAACTGTCATGAACAAAATGAATCCTGCATTTCGATAGTGGGAGGTTATGTTTTTTCGATTGACATTAAAAATGTGTTTGTACACATTCCATCACAAATCCTGCTCATACTGTGTGTATCTTCTTTAATAAGGCTTCTAATAAAACATCAAAATTACAGACTTGGCCAATTAAGGAAATGGTTGAAAAAACAAAAAGAAAATCTCCTCTTGAGTCAATCAATCCAGTAGCGCCAGTCCTGATTATTGACATTTGGCCTCCTCGCTCTGTGATAACCAAGCCTTCTGCGTGACGGCAAATTCCCTGGCCTCTCTTGGGGTGCGGATGTAAGACTCGATCTCGCCGTCCGAGATATCTTCGTCGCCGGTCACATCTTTGAGGCCTTCGAGCGCCGCTCTCCGTCTCTTGGGGTGAATCACACACGGTGGCGCAAAAAGCATCCTCTTCCCCCAGTTGGGGACGGGATTCTGATTCGCGTTGGACTCGTTACCTTCCCGTGGCTGTTCAGCCATCTCTGAATTCTCACTGGTTGCGTGTGGAGTCTGATCATCGGCCTCAGAGGGATTGACCTCCTCTTCTTGACTATCCCGCATGGCCTCCTCGTGGCTCCTCATAGCGCTCCGTAGCAGAGCATATCTGTTCTTGACAATATCCCCCACGTGCTTAACCACATTGTCCGACGTGACCGGATCCGTCACCCAAGGGATCTCCTTCCCCAGTTTGCAAAGGACCCCCTTGATCTCGCTCACTCTCTTCACGGCGACCCGGTTCTTTTTCACCTTGGCGATGAGACAAAACTTCTCCAGGGACACTTTGAGGCGAATGTGGTTGGGGTTGAGGGACTGCCAGGCCAAGTAGACCGTCGCCATCATTAAGGGGACGGGCTGGCGGCCGGTTAGAATCCAGGAGTCGGCCGCCAGCTCCACGAGGGACAAGGCTCGTTTGTTTAAGTCCTTGCGGTCCTCGGCAAGGTCTTCATGCACATCGAGGGAGCTAATTTTGTACCTGACAAGAAGAGGAAAAAGAAATAATGATCAACAAACCCAAATATCAGATAAAGAGACCAAGTGGGGTTATATGAAGAATTGAAATGAAAGAAAAATAAGGAGTGTGATGAGTCCTAAATAAAATTACCTGCGTTGATATACAAGACACGCTCAACATAGTCGATGAATGAAATTGTCTGAACTTCTCTATGAATTGTAATTCTATAAACGTTCAACAATGTACAAACTTTACTACGAATTTTTCACAGGGCTATTTTTAAGCAGTAGTCTATTCATAGCAAACATCTGGAATTCAAATTGAATCTGATGAATTTTCTGTTGACACGGGGAAGGTTACACTTCACCAGCAGAGCATTAATCAGCTTTCACCGATGCACATGTGCGGTGGAGATATCAAACAAAATAGAACAATTTGGCAACCCAGTCCAGATTAGCAACAAGAACGGTATAAACTCAAAAACAGTTCTTGCTGAAGAAAACGATCTGATCTGCTTTTTTCAGGCAGTGTGTGGGAGCTTTGTGGACACGAATATAGTGTCTCTTGCGGTGAAGAACACACACTCGCTTAGTGTGAAAAACACATGCGAATGTTAGCTAGCTATTTGCAGTTGAGTTGACCGACCGTTTTAGTTATAGTTTAACTTGTTAGCTGAAACAGTGTTGGCACAAGACATATTTTATTTTATTTATCGTTTTACTCACCTGATTTCAACTTCTCTGCGATGCTGGGATTGAAGGGCTGCACGTCAAAGACGGTGATCTTTTGACCGCACTCTGGTACTTCAACTTCATGAGTCCGACGGTGTTTAACCAAGTTAGCCATACAACCTCCTTTGCAAAATATTATCTTATTGGGGGTGTCGCACTGAGCTGAAAGTTCAGCTACACTGTATGTTCGATCACAGATTCTGTGATCCGCGTAACCGCAGTGAATCGTTAAATATGGTGAGGGATCACTGTCCATACACTTTGGCGATAGTTTTGTTTGGTGGTGATACGTTTCAAATGTAAAGTTTGGGAAACACTGCCATAGACGGACGGGATGCATGCTTACTCTTGACAATGAGCCTCCATCACGTCGCTCACGTTGACGAGTGGTGCCTCGACCTTGAGAACCTTCATCATCTCTTGGTAGACGGCGCCCAGTATCGCAATATCTGCCTCCAGCAGGCAGGCGATGGTGCCCATGGTGACGGGCCAGTTGAGCTGCCTGCAGCTCACCAGCACGCAGCAGCCGGCCAAGTTCTCCTTCTTCTGTAGGCTCACCTTCAGGAAGCTCTCGTGCTCGTAAGCCTGCGCGAAATACGTGCTTGACAGTGTCTCGACTTCAGCGTTGACCCGTAGGACTCTGCACAGGGCCGTCAGTCGCTGCTGGCCTGCGTGGTTGTGATCAAAGCAGAATGTCAAGAAAAGTCGAGCCATTATTATCAAAGTGGAGTACACACATAACAGTTAAAATAGGCACACACGTATGTGCAGTCTCCACGTAAATAAAGCAGTTAAGATGTCAGTAATTGGTAAGCGTGTCCTCGTCTTAAACTCAATCATAATGCTGCAGGTGTGTGTACCTTTTATCTGGTTTAAACATGGCTTTTTAGAAACAGCAGTTGTGCGGCTGTAGCTGACATCTGCAAGAAAAAAGATGAATAATTATCACAAGAAAAAAAAACGTTCATGTGATTTATTCGTGTTCTACCTGTGCCTTCGAAAAAATCGTGGGTGAGAGCCCCCTCTGACACCACAGCGCCACAGTCCACGCAGACCATCTGACGGTGAGCGTGATGGTCGTCCTCCACAATGCTGGACGAGCCGCAGCAGGGACATTTTAAACCCGCCGTGGACATGTTGTGACAAAATATTCTCACAAGTCACACCAGCAACAAAAACAGCGCCGGAATGCCGCAGCGGCTTCGATGGTCCTCCGCCAAAATAGTTCCGGGTAGATACAATATCCGGCCAGGACAAGCTTCCGCCCTCATACGACGCGAGAAAGGAAACATGAACTAAAGTCGGATTTTAAAATAATAATAATACATTTTACTACATTCTCGTCCTTATTCTTTATCTTAATACTCATGTTTGTTAATTTTATGTGGGCACTTCAAATGTACGCACATTTTTGTACTGTAATGTGAAACTATGACAAAAAAAAAACTTGTAGCATAAGGCCCAGCCTGAACAACATATTGAACACTAATCGTCATAACTTTGCATAAATAAAGCTGGAAAATTTTCATTTTCTTTTGATGAGTAGTCATACTCTTAAAGTATATTTTTTAATTTTTGAAGAGTAATTATGTAGTCTAAGAGTACTATACATTTCTTTAAAAAAATCGTAGATTTTTTTAAAATGTCTTAATTTTACAAGAATTGTCATAAATTGTCAAGAAAAAATTGTTTAGAGTCGGAGGGGGGGTATGTTTTCAAGAACATGGCTTAGAAACAAGTTTACATTTTTGTGTATTTTTGTGATAAGTCATGTTTTAGCATTCATTTAATTTTTACTTGAGTAAAAACACAGCATTAGTGGTATATTTCCAAGAAAAAAAAAATGTATTTTTGAGAAAAAGTCAAATATTTAAATGGCGCAAGGAGTTGTGAACTTGACAAGAATGATGTTGCATGCCTTCAATTAAATTATATTTGTCACAATATTACAAGAATCCTCAGTATTTAACCACATCAAAATCAGTTTATCATTCCCAGGACATGATACGGAGAAAGCACCAACACTGATTGTCGAAAATACTTTATTCTTGTAACAATACCAGGAAACGTAAACGATTCAATGTTTTTGTGCAGTGAATACAAACAACAGGGTGAATACAAACAACAGGAGGGAAAGATCCTTTTTTTTTTTTTTTAAACAGTTTGAAATTAGTCCAAATATTGTGCACACGCACGAGAGGTTTACATCGGGAAAAACAGGACTTGGTTTGGCATTTCGATTTCATTTCACATGTTAATACTTTACAACAGAACATTGCAATCGGTGTAGAAACTAACGTAAGCCAAGTAAAGTGCTTTTTTCGGATCATGTAAACATTTAATAATCAGTGCAAGAAGATACGTTGATGTAACAAATGCATAGTTGGAAGCATCAAAAAGGCAAACGTTTGCAAAAAGAGGACAGACAGGAGGCATTTTCGGCTTTTAAAATAGTAATCATGATGACAATATTTAATATTAAGACTGACGGTGAGTGCACTGATCAATTGAAGCAAAAAGAACAGGAATGCTGAATATTTAGAAAACGGGCGCCTCCACTCATTTCTTTGAAGTGCAGAGAAAGGCAAAAACAACAACGAAAAAAATCCATTGGCCAAATCCACCTAGATGACTTTTTTCAGAGACATGAGAATGCTTGGTTGTTCTTCCATGACGCGCACAAGTAAGTCGTCGATGTACTGCTCCAGCTCCGCTATCTTTTTGTCCTTGTCCCGAAGTTGCTTCTCCTGCTTCACCACGAGAGAGATGAGTTCTTCCCGGGTGAGCATCGAGTACGGCCCCTTCTCCTTGCTGACTTTTACCTACGATGGCATGCCAATGAAACAAAATGTCAAATGGATTTGAATCCATTCGGGGGGGGGAATTTAATTTCTGAAGTTACCATAAAAGGGAACGCATGAAAATATTCATTTCAGACGTTGCAATCCGCTCGTTCAGCCAATGGCGGCTTTGCGCGTGCGCCATTCATTTACAATCTGAACTCCGGGTGGCGTCTCAGAGTCTCCGATAACGTCGAAAACCGTACTCTGCGATTGACCGACGCAGAACCAAACACTCCCCAAAACCAAGTGCTTCGGACCAGAGTGTGACAAGTGGATATCATGCGTCAATCGTCCGTCATCTTTCACGCATTTTGACAGTGGAATGTCAGATCTTTTATTTCAATCGTGACAAAGGTGTTTCTGAGAGAATAAAATGTGACATACCTCAACTTGACCGACATTGGCCCCCGATTTCTCTTTTTCGACTTGGACCTCCGTGACAGGATGCTGCTCCTGAGCACTGAGCGGTTTCACAGGCTGAAGTCTGCCATGGAATAAATATTCATAACAATTAAGGCAAGGATTTATTCAAAATGGTAACATGCAAAAATAATTGATGATCAGCTGGGACATTGAAGGCTAAAAGGATTTCACGGTTCCTACACACACAAGCAAACATACGACAATCTGATCTGATAAGATTTGACAAGTGACGAGACTTAACGCGTCTCCTGGTGTGACGTCTCACTCTGACCTAAAAATATCTTCGTGGTGGTATGATAAGATTCAAAAATTTGGCCGGATTATTGGCATGCGTGCGTGTGTGTGTGTGTGTGTGTGTGTGTGTGTGTGTGTGTCATTTCACCTGCGCGAAGGTGCGGGAGGCGCTTCTTTCTTTTGGCCCCCATCCTGCCCGCGCTGCATCGGCTCCTTTGGTGGACTCTCCCGGTTCTGCAAAGCCTGACCAGCTTTGGGCGCTTGGGTTTTCGTGTCAACGGGTACGGCGCTCGGCGCGTCCAATGCAGCGGCGGTCTCGGCGGGGGGCGCGGGCGCACGGGCCGCTTTCGAAGATTTCACTTTGCTTTGAGAAGCGCCGTCTGAATCGGGAGTTTGCGACACGGGCAGAGGCCATGACGCTGAGCCGCCACGACCGGAGGAGGATGCTTCATTTTGTGCGACGTTTGCTTCATCATCATCATCATCATCATCATCAAACGGATTTAAGCTGCGCACAACTGGGACGGTCTTGGATTCAGCAGCGGGTATTGACGGCGCGGGACGTTTGGCGTGTTTGAAGGCGCCGCCTTTTGGCTCGTCGGTGGGAGATGTGCTCCGAGGGGGCGCGGTCTGCACCGAGCGCCGCGGGGGAACGCTGGCGGTTTTCACCTCCTTTTCTCGGACCTTGTCGGGAAGCGTCGCCGGATGCGGCGAAGGGTCATCGCGTCTGTCCGTCGGGGGCCGAGGAGCCGGCCGCTTCTCGCGTTGACTAACGGCGGTCGACGGCTCGGCCGGTTGGCACCTGCAAAAGAGAGCGACGGCGCGCGGCCAGAAGTTGAAAGTGAATCGGTAAGCCAAAGGCGCAAAATGAGACGTGTTTTTCAACCGCCGCGTTTTGAGGGTGATTCCGTTCCTCTGCTTCGTCTTCCCTCGCGCTCGGTTCCTTCCTCCTCTCGTCGTCGTCGTCCCATCTCCTCTCTCGCTCCTCCTCTGTTTTCGCGCTGGGTTCTCGCTCCTGCTGTTGCTTTTCTTCCTCCTCCTCCGACTTGTTCCGCTCGTCTTCCCTCCTCGCATCCTCGACCCTTCGCTGTTCCTCCTCCTCCTCGGCAAGTTTTCCGATTTCCTCTTCCTGCTTTTCTCTCCTCTGTTGCTCCTCAAGCGTTTCCGCCTCCCTTTCGGCTTGGCAAGCGTTCTCCTGCGCCTCTCTGGCCTCTTCCTCCCGTCTCTTCTCTTTTGCCAAGTGCTCCTCTTGTCTCCGCCTTCCCTCCCGCTCCTCCTCCGTCGTTCGCTCCTCTTCCGCCAGCCGCCGCCGCCGCTCCTCCTCTTCCTCCGCTAACCGTTGCTTCTCTTCCTCCCGTCTTCTCAATCGCTCCTCTTCCTCTTTTCTCGCCGTCTCTTCATTCCTTCTCTCCTCTTCGAGTCTCCGCTGCTCCTCGGCCAACTGTTCGCGCTCGTCTTCTTCCCTTCTTGCCTTCTCTTCCTCCTGGCGCCTGCGCTCTTCCTCCCGCCTCAACTTTTCTTCTTCTAACCTTTCCGACTCTTCCTCTCGCTTCCTCTCCTCCTCGGCTCGTCGCTTCTCCTCCGCCAGCCGCTCCCGCTCTTCTCTCCGAATCCTCTCTTCTTCCTCTCTCCTCCACTTTTCCGTCGCTATTCTCTCCAGCATCTCTTCTTTCCTCTTCAACTCTTCCTCCCGTCTCTTTTCCTCTGCTAATCGTTCTCGCTCCTCCTCTTGTCTCCTGATCCTCTCCTCTTCCTCCTTTCTTGCCTTCTCTTCATCCCTTCTCCTCTCTTCTGCCTCCCGTCTCATCTTTTCCTCTTCTAATCTCGCCAGTTCTTGCCTTCTCATCCTCTCCTCCTGTCTTCTCTTCTCCTCTTCTAATCTTTCCAGTTCTTCGCTTCTCCTCCTCTCCTCTTCCTCTCTTTTCCTCTCCTCTTCCTCCTGTCTCCTCTTTTCCTCTTCTAATCTTTCCAGTTCTTCGCTTCTCCTCCTTTCCTCTTCCTCTCTTTTCCTCTGCTCTTCTTCCTGTCTCCTCTTTTCCATTGTTACTCTTTCCAGTTCTTCTCTTCTCAACCTCTCCTCTTCCTCTCTTTTCCTCTCCTCTTCCTCTTGTCTTCTCTTTTCCTCTTCTAGTCTGTCCAGTTCCTCTCTTCTCAACCTCTCCTCTTCCTCCCGTCTCCTCTTTTCCATTGTTACTCTTTCCAGTTCTTCTCTTCTCAGCCTCTCCTCTTCCTCTCTTTTCCTCTCCTCTTCCTCTTGTCTTCTCTTTTCCTCTTCTAATCTGTCCAGTTCTTCCCTTCTCCTCCTCTCCTCTTCCTCTCTTTTCCTCTCCTCTTCCTCCCGTCTTCTCTTTTCCTCTTCTAATCTCTCTTCTTCCTCTCTTCTCCTCTTTTCCATTGTTACTCTTTCCAGTTCTTCTCTTCTCGTCTTCTCCTCCTCCTCCTGTCTCCTCTTCTCCAGATCTTGTCTTCTAAATCCTCCCTTTATAAGCGGACCCGTCCGACTCTTCTCTCGCTTCCATCTCCTCCTTGGTGTCCACATCCTCGTTGCTCTTTTCTTCCTGTTCCTCCTCCTCCTCCTCTTCCTCCTCCCAGGGCGTGTGCTGCCTTATCGCCGGGAGCGAGTCGAGCGACGGCGGGGAGCTTTCCGGAACGTCCTCCATGGAGCCGCGTCCCGAGCTGGCCAGACTGAAGTTGGAACCGATGCGAGCGGTGCGCGGCGAAGGTTCCTCGCAGTAAACGTGACTCCCATTGATGCACAGGTTGCTCTTTTCCACAGCTGCACGTTTCTGAGACGACGACGACGACGACTCTTTGCTGTCCGAGCTGCCGGAGCGCTTGTGTTTCATGAACTTGAATTTCTTCTTACCTATAAAAGATGGTACCAAAGGGGAACATTTGACAAGGACCCCAACTCGTGTTTGATAGACCCGTGATGAATTCATGCCAGTCGTACAGTAGAAGAAGTCCTGCGACTCTTGGCTTTGCGTCCAATTAAACTCATTCCGTACCAGACAATTCTGGACCAAGTCTGAAAAGACGTTTAAAAACGTCTTTGGGAGTGAATGAGTTAAACGGGCCCAGTAACTCAACTCTTTGAGTTGAAATTGAGACAAGATCACAATTATTTCAGTCTTCATACTTTCTGGAACATTTTTCGAATGTAAAATGTGTGCCTCGGCTCAGTAAAAGTTGGGCAAGTAGACCTCCACAAAGGCAAAATTCAGTTCATTTATAGGGTGTCCCATCCATCCATCCCTGCAGGAAAATCTGAAATGGGACCGTCTTGTCATTTTCTGTGTAACCCTCCTTCCTGTCTCATTTTTTTTTAAGTCACAATGGAAAGCTTACCTCTTCCTCAGAATCAAATAAGGTAGCGTCCTCAACCAAACAGGAAGTAGCATGCCAACATATGGACTGAGCAGACACTCTACGCTGACTTTTTCCACTCGAGATCAATCCTCAATACAAATGGTCACCT
>NW_017805705.1:654670-669128 GCF_001891065.2 Hippocampus comes | reverse complement strand
CTCCTCTTTTCCTCTTCTAATCTTTCCAGTTCTTCGCTTCTCCTCCTTTCCTCTTCCTCTCTTTTCCTCTGCTCTTCTTCCTGTCTCCTCTTTTCCATTGTTACTCTTTCCAGTTCTTCTCTTCTCAACCTCTCCTCTTCCTCTCTTTTCCTCTCCTCTTCCTCTTGTCTTCTCTTTTCCTCTTCTAGTCTGTCCAGTTCCTCTCTTCTCAACCTCTCCTCTTCCTCCCGTCTCCTCTTTTCCATTGTTACTCTTTCCAGTTCTTCTCTTCTCAGCCTCTCCTCTTCCTCTCTTTTCCTCTCCTCTTCCTCTTGTCTTCTCTTTTCCTCTTCTAATCTGTCCAGTTCTTCCCTTCTCCTCCTCTCCTCTTCCTCTCTTTTCCTCTCCTCTTCCTCCCGTCTTCTCTTTTCCTCTTCTAATCTCTCTTCTTCCTCTCTTCTCCTCTTTTCCATTGTTACTCTTTCCAGTTCTTCTCTTCTCGTCTTCTCCTCCTCCTCCTGTCTCCTCTTCTCCAGATCTTGTCTTCTCGCTTCTTCTTCTTCCTCAATCGTGGCCTTCTCTTCATCCCTCTCCCCGTAAATCCTCACTTTATAAGCGGACCCGTCCGACTCTTCTCTCGCTTCCATCTCCTCCTTGGTGTCCACATCCTCGTTGCTCTTTTCTTCCTGTTCCTCCTCCTCCTCCTCTTCCTCCTCCCAGGGCGTGTGCTGCCTTATCGCCGGGAGCGAGTCGAGCGACGGCGGGGAGCTTTCCGGAACGTCCTCCATGGAGCCGCGTCCCGAGCTGGCCAGACTGAAGTTGGAACCGATGCGAGCGGTGCGCGGCGAAGGTTCCTCGCAGTAAACGTGACTCCCATTGATGCACAGGTTGCTCTTTTCCACAGCTGCACGTTTCTGAGACGACGACGACGACGACTCTTTGCTGTCCGAGCTGCCGGAGCGCTTGTGTTTCATGAACTTGAATTTCTTCTTACCTATAAAAGATGGGACCAAAGGGGAACATTTGACAAGGACCCCAACTCGTGTTTGATAGACCCGTGATGAATTCATGCCAGTCGTACAGTAGAAGAAGTCCTGCGACTCTTGGCTTTGCGTCCAATTAAACTCATTCCGTACCAGACAATTCTGGACCAAGTCTGAAAAGACGTTTAAAAACGTCTTTGGGAGTGAATGAGTTAAACGGGCCCAGTAACTCAACTCTTTGAGTTGAAATTGAGACAAGATCACAATTATTTCAGTCTTCATACTTTCTGGAACATTTTTCGAATGTAAAATGTGTGCCTCGGCTCAGTAAAAGTTGGGCAAGTAGACCTACACAAAGGCAAAATTCAGTTCATTTATAGGGTGTCCCATCCATCCATCCCTGCAGGAAAATCTGAAATGGGACCGTCTTGTCATTTTCTGTGTAACCCTCCTTCCTGTCTCATTTTTTTTTAAGTCACAATGGAAAGCTTACCTCTTCCTCAGAATCAAATAAGGTAGCGTCCTCAACCAAACAGGAAGTAGCATGCCAACATATGGACTGAGCAGACACTCTACGCTGACTTTTTCCACTCGAGATCAATCCTCAATACAAATGGTCACCTTTTTTCGCAATTTCCTTGTTTTGTTTTTTTTTGTGTACAGTAGCCGTCGAAAAAGAGCCCACTGACCTTCGGAGGCGTCCGCGTTGAGCCCAGACGATAGGCTGCCGCTCAGCGGGGTGTTCTTAGCGGGCAGGATGGACATGGATTGCGACATGTTCCTCTGCAGGTTCGACTTGTGAGAAAACAAAGACTTGATTTTCGGTTTCTTCTTCTTCTCCTCCTCCTCTTTGCCCGCAGCTGCCTCCCCGTCCTCTTCTTCCTCGCTGTCGGTGAGAACCTGCGTGGACGCCGCCGCCGGCGCGTCCCATTCTTTTTTCTTGCCCCGGACTTTGTCCTTGAGCTTGCCCAAGCGGGATCGAGACTTGCCCGCGGCGGAGAGGTCGAACATGCTGGCCGTCATGTTGTTCCTCATGAACTGGATGTCCACCAGCACCTCGCCTCGGTCTTTGTCCGCCTTGCCGCTCTTGTCCAGTAACTTGAACCACCTGCGCACGAGAGCCACTTGGATTCAAAGAGCAAAAACTTTCGATAACGCGAAAGTAGTTCAAGAGGGTAAGGAATCGACGGCTGACTTTGTAAGAGAGTGTCACTGGCAGCCATGTCACGGTTTTAAATGAAAGCTTTAGTAGCCACCTTACTTCATATGATGTCACATAGACTCAACCTCGAAGGTCATCGACAGTTCTCTCTGACACTTGGATGTTCGATCTTTTTCAATGTTAGCGACAGAGGGGAAAAAAAATGATGTCGCTAAAATGAATCATATCTTGGTGTAAGCAATGAAGTCACTGAACGAAAAAGAGCACAAAGACGAAGAATAGTACTCAATGTCAAGATTGAGCTTCCGATTTGTTTTTGGCTACGATTGATAACAAATGTGAGGCGTTATTAACCGAAACACCGGAGAGCGTGCTTTGGTTGAGGAAAAAAAAAAAACGGAATCCAAATGTGCACAACAAGGTTTTTACCTCCCATGTTCTAAACGGAAACTATGATCCTGCTCCTGGAAAAATGGAAAACGACTCCATTGGAAAGTTTTCAAAAAGGAAATAAAAACGGAGCAGTGAAGCGTTTGAACGAATGCTTTTATTGTGAAGATTGAATGTAAGAATCTTTTGTTTTATTATTTTTTTCGTGACAATAAGGTCTGACGTGGCGAGACAACAGTGAGCCTGCTGGCTCTGAGGGGTCTTGAGGGGAGGGGCGGCAAGTCACAAAATCAGTGAGTCGGCATAAAAAAAGAGCTTATCGAGCATAAATCTGAACAAACAACTCCAACTGAAATCTGGATTCCTGGGGAAATGAGGAAGGCGCTTTCTGCGGGCGCGTGTCGGTGCGCGCGTGCGTGCGGGAGTCTCTCTGGTATTTTGGAGCTGCGGGCCGTGAGGCCAAGTATTGAGTATGTCAAGCCGTCTTGAAAACTAACAGATGTGGCTCAAATGCATCACGTGTATCAACGTTCTCGGATCACGATGCTATCTTGCAGCAAAGTGCGAATGTAATAGTTCTGCTTTTTTTGTATTTTGACAAAAGCAAGTCACAAATATGAAGACACTTGGGAACGGTTTGAAACTGAATATGTCGCCTTGAAGGTACCCTAAGCACACATGAATCCTTTACTTTCGATTGATGTCCTTTCATAGAGCAGCAGATTGTAGCTGACGGTGTCAAGCTTTGACCACGAATCTCCCTTCATTGATAGAAAACGAACTGCACAAGAAGTTAAAAAAAAAAAAATGAAAGAGGGAAGTGAGCGACTCCCAATTGCAACACAGCGGAAGTTACCAAAATGTCAGGGAAGTTTTCACTTCATGCCCGGGTGAGGATGATGGCTTCAAGCTGACTAATCTGCCACTTGTGTGCAAAGTGGAGGTTCAGCGCATGACTCAACCTTGTCAACAAGCGTTCGCCTTTTTGTGTGCGTGTGCACGCGCACACACACACACACACACACACACACACACACACACACACACACACACACACACACACACACATCCTTCCCTGTGCGGCGTGTAGTCACGATAAGACAATGGCTGCTCCGGTGGAGACCTCTTATCACAGCGCACAGCTGGGTGAGCAGGAGAAGAGTCGGCTCAGCATGATAAGTGTCCATGCAGCAAAAAAAATGGATGGAACTTATCAAAGCAGGCCATCAATGTGTCCAGCCAAGGTTTTGGACATCAGAGACGGGACGGGGTGGAGCTGGAGAGAACATTGTGCTTCCCGTAACTTGGGAGAACTGATAGGTTGTTCTCTGGACTAATGATGCACATTAGAGCACACTCTAAACAACTTGTGTTGCGTTTTCAGCAACAGGATGTCTAGCTTGAGAAGTCTCAAGAAAATATCCCGTCCTCATATCATCACCAAAAACATTACACACACACACGCACACACACACATACACACACACTACTACTACAAAAAGAAGAGCCCCCATGAGGACTTTATCACCAAGCCGCTGAAATTACACTTGTCAGGTCGTGTGCTGGAGCTGATCCATGCATGTGGCACATGCAGCAGACATTGCCAGACACAAAGAATTCACACAACTCTGCAAAATTCACAACAGGTTGCTCGCAGGCACATTTTCGGAAAAAGGCAGCCATTTGTGTAGTTTCACAAATGTATGGACAGGCACTCCAGACAGGAAAATTATTTCTATGCAAGAAATTCAAGTCGGTTTTCCTTTGCGCGTCCTCTTTAAGAAAACTATTTCTCAAACCAGCGCCTCAAAACTGCTAAATTCCATTGATGTCCCCAGCGGAGCCACATTGTTAGTAAGGCTCACAGAGCTAAAGCCACACTGTTGCTATGTCAACATTTGAAAATGATTTTCCTGGCTCCAGGATTTTTTTTCTATCCTGGTAGTAAAGGGGGGGGGGGCTTGACCCATACAAAGGGGGACTAAGAAAATAATTTGCAAATATATTTTAGAATATCAAATAAAATGCTGGAGCGTCTTAACTGAGGCTACACAGACTGAGGTGGCTATAGCCCCCCGCTAGCCCCGGTGTAGCGCCATCCCTGTACTTATGATGTGCCATGTTCAATTTCAAGTACTGTGATTGAGCAAACTGAAACAGATCCGGATTTAATTTGGTTTGAGATTATTTTCTGAACTCTCTGCCGCTGAGCAGATGTTGCGCAAATCTGATTTACAGATTATCCAGGAATTACTGGTGAGGATTCTCGCTAATATTTAACGGAAAATAAGCGGCCTGATACTGAATTAAAAAGAAAACAAACGGCAGGAAGTTGCCCGCTGTCTATCAAGCCCACACTTATCAAAACATAACCGACCGGTACTTGGTGGCGGTAATAAAACTGATAATAGGCACCCTCCATAAAATTGCTTTCATGTCAAAGTCCATCTTTTAGTTCCATCCCTTTACTGATCAAGCAAACCAAGTTATTGCAAATGCGACGCGACTGTTGACAATAATAAAAGCTTCTATGAAATCATGTTGGATTCGAACACGAGCTTTAACAGCGGCGAAGAGCGCTGTTTTTGTCAAAGAAATGACCTTGCGGGTCATCCGCTGTTTATTTTTCACTGATAAAGCAGCCAGGAATGCGAGGCCTCGGACCGATAAAACCTCACGGGCAACGTGCGTTCTCACCCTGCTTGCAAGCACCTCACCAAATGGCAACAAAGCCTTTAAAGAACACGGCGGCGAATGACCAGGAAGGACCAGAATGATGGAAGAAAGTGGTGGCGGATGGGGGGGGGGGTTCAAGTTGAGTTGCATTGCCCGGTAATAAGAAGTAGGTGAGAAAGAAGGGAGGCTGGTCTGCAGGCTGCTGGTCACATGGTGGAGGAATAAACTACTTACAACCAGCTTAGCAGAACACAACACTTTCTGCGGCATACAAGTGCGAAGATAAATTACTATTTTAACACACAAAACACATGACAAGTAAAACTAGATGCTCTTTGGTATGCAAAAATAATTTCGGAGAGGAGTGTTTTGAGTTACCGGGGTCCTACATAAAGCATTTTTGCGTGGTGGCCCTTAATTTTTGTGTATTTTGTAAGCCTTAAGAAAATATGACTTCTGTGCAGTTATTTTTCTTTTTTTGTGGCCCGTAACCAGATTCTGAGTGGCCCCTTGTTCAATTAAAAAAAAAAAAAAAATCCTCGAAAAACATCGACAAACTTTCAATATTCGTTTTTTTCTGAAAAAAAAACGTGAATATTCAAATCCATGGGTGCCAAACTGCAAATATGCAGCTGTTAGCTGTAGTTTTAAGTTGTAATATCACCACTCACCACTAGAGGGCAGACATGTCTTGGTTGCACTTACACTGCGTCTTACGCTGCCCTATACTACAATGTGAGAAGGCCTAATATTTTTTTGCAGATTTGGAATGATATGCAAGACAAATATAGTACTTCAATAATTTTGAGTGAATTTTTGTCTTTTTTTTTGTTTGCTTCAAACATTGTCATTGGATTAGGGAAGTGGATTTTTTTTTTTATCGATGCATCAAAAGATGTATTGTCGAAACCTTTTGCACGTACGCACGCATTTTGTCCGGTTTTTAAAATAGCATTTTTGTCATACATCAGGTCAGGTTAGAAAGTGCGTGTCCTACGTGGCCAAGTATCACTCATGAAAAATGGTGGCCCCGACTCCAGCATTTAAATGACACATCCCTGCACTAGGTTGCATTAATCCATCCTGTCAACGTGACAATTCAAAGGTCCTGCACTTACTCGGTTTTGTTACGGTTCTTGTCCTGTGCGAGCTGCACCAGGTCGATGACGGCCTGACCCAGCAGCTTGTCAGGTCCCACCAGGGCTCGGTGTAGGACGTGAACGCGCAGCGTGCCTCGCTCCCCTCCCGCGCCGTGCTGCGGCAGCTCGAAGGCGGCTTCCTCCTTCCACACGGGAGCCACGCTCTTCTCCACCACCGAAGTCTGGTACTTTTCTTTGCCCACTTGCATGAGCGCGTAGGCGTCGTTGGTGCCGCCTTTGCCCTTCGCCCTGAGGCCACGGGCTTGAAGCACGGTCACCTGGACGCTGGTGGGGCACCAGGGTTGATCCAGAAACGACATGCCGGCTTTTGTGGTCGCTGGGCGGCTTAGACTTGGCGGCCCGCCGGCTCAAGGAAAAGTTGCTCAAGTACAGCGTGATACTGGCCGGACATTGGGACTGGGCGGAGTGGGCGTGGTTAAGATGAGACTGGGCGGGCTGGGTTCAAGCGAAGCCCCGCCCCCACACGAACAAATTAATTCTGCTGATGGCGCACACCTGACATCGCTAACGGACAGACAGAGACGATCAAAAACAAAAAATATGTATTTACAAAAATATTTGATGATGCTGAAGAAAATCCAAACCTTATTGATATATTATTGCATAACTAATCAATTTTTGCAAATGCTTCCAGTCGTATGGTTCATTCGAGATTGTTTATATACAGTGTACGGTACATACAATATGATGTATAGAACAGATACAGCTAGCAATACTCTACTAGTACTTCAAGTATTTAAGCCATTAGTATAAAGTTAAAATGCCGGAGTATTACCTCAAAGAAAGCAAGGATAAGATGCCATAAAGACTAATTTCTCAAAGTATATAAATCTACATGAAGAGTGTACCGACACTGCAATTATACTTTCATGTTAAATACAGCATGTCAAAATACATGGCTGTATGTATTTAAATTTGGCTGTGTACTGTGCTCTGATCACAGCACACACAAGTGCAAGCATTCAAAGAGACACGTTCGAATAAGAACAAAACGATGCACTGAAATTCAATTGTGATCATTTCCATCGCGAAACACACAAAGCGCATTGTGTACCGTTATATCACATGTGCTTAGCCACCAGTCCACTTCCTGGCGCTCGCCTCACACACGCGTATTTATAGACTTTTGAGCCAATTACCAAAGTGACGTAAGAGGGCTTCTACTGCACCGCGTTTGTCTTTGACCACACAATAACACTGGAGATCGACACGATTGTTGCCTCGGTTCTACTGAATCGTAAGTTGTGCAGCAATCAAAAATTGATTTCACACTCACATTCACACATGCGGTTATTTTAGAGTCTTCATTTTAGAGTTTTCGTTTTTGAGTCTTGGAATGAGGGAGGATTTAGAGTGAAGTTATGATATTGATATTAAAAGTTCAGACTCCCAGCATCAAACAAGTGCCCTTTGCAGAAAGTGACTGAAAGTGAAAGATGTTGTAGTTCTACCTTGTGGCCACTAGATGTCTGCCTGTGATTTGCGGTACCTTTTCTGCTCTGATAACGTCTCTTCAGAACATTCTGATTTCTGGTTCAATTTGGCTTGTTTGCAGATTTCCATGGGAAGGGGCGAACCCCCCCCCCCCCCAAATTACCTTTGTTATGATACAATTGGATAAACCCCCCAAAAAGATGAGCAAGCGATAGCTTTAGCAGTACAATTTGGCATTGAAAGAGGAGGGTGTCTTTCTTGCACTTTCAGGCTTAGTTTGTTATCTCAATATCATGTCTTCAAAATACAGATGCTCTCTTCCCTCCCTGGAGTGTCAACATCGCAGATGACAGTCCCCCGAGCAAAGAGTAATGTTCCCTCTCAAGGGCCATCACAAAGTCCCCCTTCAAGCTGTGGATGGCTGACAGCGTGTGTGTGTGTGGGGGGGGGGGGGGGGGGTGTCTGTACCAATATGGCCAATGAGTCCACCTGGCCCCCTGGGCTGAGGGCTCCCGCTGGAGGGATTTTGATCTGGCATTGGCCGTCTCACTGGATTTGAGCAGGCACTAGAGAGTGAATGTTTCAAAAGTGGTCGAAATTCAGCAACATGACAGTGATTTGTTTTACTAATCGAGTTGACACAATTTACCAAACATGAACAAGTCACACCGCTCAAGTGCTGCATGTCATAAAAACCTTTATTCAACCGGAAAATCTGCTACAAATTGCTTTCGGCATGCATAGTTTTCACACAGTTATGACAAGTAATGAGGATTCCCTTTCGAGCTTTCTATTTTCTTGATTTGATGACATAACCTGCATACCTTGTGCTTTACTCAATGTCAAATTATAGTTTTGTCAACTTTCTTTGGCTTTTGTGCATAAAGAAACACGTACTGCTCCTTTATTGATATGTAGAAAACACTCAATTGAAAGAACAGCTTTTAGTAAACGGGGCCAGTTGACGCATGAGGTCGATTGACCAAATTACACACATGGACAAAATTGACCATAAAAGAAGGAAAAGGGCCCATGACTGACTGAGGCCCTAGAAAATAGGATTTTCAGTTTTTCTGGGGGAGCCCCTGACCTGCATAGATTCAATATACCCAGTGCCGGATAGAGCAAAGCAGCCCCAGAACACCATCTTCATATTTTACAGTCAGTCCCGTGTTGTTTTCATAGAATTCATCTGACTCCCAGCAGCTTGTCAATATCCAATCTGAAATTATTTTCCTGACTGATCTTTTGCCCACAATTTTTTATGTATTTTGAGGTCTTAAAGTTAATATAAATGCATTCAGAAATGCAGAAAACACAACCAACATTACAGAACAGTATCATTATAAAATCTAATGATAATAATTTTTTTTGCAATCTCACAAAAAAAAAAAATCTGGATAATCATGCACAATGATATTCAGAATCAGGATGGAATGTTTAAAATGCCCCTCGAATCTGCTGTACATAGTGGTGATAAAAAGTCTACACACCCCTGTTTAAGTGCCAAGATAAATCGTTTCAAAATGTTTGCCACCATTCATGGGACCTACATCTTCTATACTCAATGAAAAAAGAAAAAAAAACCTAGAGAGAAGACAAAAGAAACGTGTGTGGAAGTGGAATAATGTGGTTGCACAAGTGTGCACACCCTCTTACAACTGGGAATGAAGCTCAACTCACGTTGAATCGGAGTCAGCACACCTGCCATCATTTCTAGTGGCCCTCTGATTAACCCAAAATAAAGTTTCCCTGTTCTAGTAGGCTTTTCATGACTTTTTTTTTTTCACAGCAGACGCTGTAAAGTTTTGTACGAACATTGACTGTTATTTGGAACTGTTAAACATTCCCTTCACCTTGTTCAAAAAAAAAAAAAAAGCTTTGAAATGATTTGCCCTTTTTTAAATATAAATATGACCAAAACTCAAACAGGGGCGTGTAAATATTTTCTATGCACTGTACAACTTGCTTCAGTATACCTGCCTCAGAATACCTGCATGAGGAGGTGTTAATGCACACAGAAAAAAGACCATAAAATGACTTTCAGTATACCTGCCTCAGAATACCTGCATGAGGAGTTCTTAATGCACACAGAAAAAGACCATAAAATGACATTTTTTTTACAACTAGAAAATTCTCTTTTTGTTACATGGCATTTCATGACAGAAAAAAAAAACTTACTGCAAGGTGCGCTCAATGAATGGGAAAATATCTACAGGTGGGGGCAACGAGAATATGCACCAGAAACAAAATGACACATTTTGACAAGACCGCACAGAGATGTCCATATTGCCATCGTGTGTCCGCGCTTTTGCATTCAGCCTCGAACCTCGCCCTTCACCTTGTTCAACTCTCCTCTCCTCTCCTCTCCTCTCCTCTCCTCTCCCACCTTAATATCTCCTAGTGCATTTCACCATTCCACTGGTGCTATGAACGTATCACGTCTCTAGAAAATAACCCCTGAGAAAACCTCCATTTTTTTTTTGTTTTTTTTTTTTTACTTACCAGCAGCTTAGTAAATCCACACGAACTCGTCGGGTCTCAGTGGACGACATCGTCTAAATCGCTACACATTAAATGGTATTGTCAGATAGATTTACTCAACTCAACAAGCACATTAGCACCAACCATACCAGAAAAAAAAAATCCTTGATATAAAAAAAAAAACAAAAAGGTTGCTAGTCCAAAGAAATGTGTTGAAAGAAACAGCAGGAGAAGACACCCAAAACAGTGTTGACTTGCTGTGCTCGCCAGCCGTTGGGCTCCAGCGTTGCAGTTTCAGGGCTGACTTGATATGATTTAAAAATTTTTTTTTCCCTCTCCAAAAAGGTCAGCAGGTCAAGTCATCGAGACATCATCCTCACAAATTCTGCCAATTTAAGACAAAGCAGCACACGTGTGTTAGGTCGAGTTGAACGTCACAGCATTTAGTATACAGTCGACCCCCCGCGCCCACAGATTTGCATATTTGCTCATTTTTTTCAATATTCTAAAAATATTGGTAAATATTTTAATCTCTTGACCTGTAACTCTTTTTTTTTAACATACTATTATGACTCCTGCTCAGGTCTTGCTTTTGACAGTAAATGTCGCTATTTAGACACAATGTCTACAGCAGCTAGCTACTTATGTGCCTCAGATGAACGAGCACGTCACTGTAGCATTTCCTAAAAAAAAATATATATATATGAGGCAGTGCTCCTTGATATTCTGATCCCTCACAGCTAATATGCACCCTTCTGTCGCTCTGTGTGTGTGTGTGTGTGTGTGTGTGTGTGTGTGTGTGTGTTTGTTGGGGGGAGGCTAATCTTTGAGGTGACATAATCCCCATGAAGATAATCTGACAGACACACTGGCACGTTCATCCCCCACAGACGGTGTGTGCTTTAAATTTGAGCTCAGTAGGGAAAAAAAAAATTCAAAAAATTCAAAACGCAAAAAGTGAAAGCCACATTTATCCCCGACACACAAAATGAAATATTGCTTGATGTTGTTTCTTCGAATTTCGACAGTTCTACATGACAGTTAACCAACCCCAAATGTACCATTTTAAAAATGTGAATATTGCATCAAGTAAATAATGTCATTTCATACCTTCAAAATCCACATGACCGTCTCCGTTGAGGTCTATGTCTCGTAAAATGTCCTCCAGATCTCTGTGACCGACCTGAAAAGGGAAAAAGCCACGCTCTGTTCTGATTGACATTGTCAGGGAGTTATTCATAATTGAGGGCGTGGTCTGTCGAGCGGCACTTCTTCACACTGGAAGCTGTTTCTAAAATTCTGGACAACTTCCTTGCAAACCATGCCCGTGTACCTAATGAAATGGCCTCTGATTGCACGCACAAACTCGTACCTGTTGTCCCAAAAGCTTTTTCATCGCTTCTCTGAGTTCGGCTGTGCTGATCTGACCATCGCCATTGGTGTCAAACTGAAAATGAAACGTTTACTTTTTTTTACTTTTTTTTTAATCATTTTGACATTCCACTCTTGGGTCCTTCCATCCATTTTGTATCGCGCTTATGCTCACTCGGGCCGCAGGTGAGTCAGAGCCTATTGAATATTGATCCATATATAAGGCACATTGGATTATAAGGCGCACTCTCGGATTGGGAAAATTGAATGCTTTTAGGTGCGCCTTAGAGTCCGGAAAATACGGTCATGCTCTCCCCAATTTTACATTATTATTCGAAAAGCATGAAAGTTACATTTATGAAAGACGCGTTAGGCTCCAGCTCACCCGCCACTGCAAGTGAGAGCAAGCGCGATAGGCAATCGATGGTTGGATGATTGGATGAATGTTTCCACCTCCTTGAATGCATCACGCAGCTCCTTCACGCCGATCATGTCCGCCGTCTCAGCCAGAAGTTTGGGCCCCATGAGTTCAACAAAGTCCTCGAAGTCGACATGTCCGCCAACTGTTGGAGACAGAAATAAAAAATTAAAAATAAATGAATGTACCTCATCGCGGTGCACACGTTGAACTGTCTTTTGAGGGGCGGTCCTCAAATTTTCTCGACATCCATCGTTTGACGATGTCCTCTTACGATTCATGTTGATCTGCTGGCTAAGTTCGATCAGCTCCATCTCTGTGGGCATGTATCCCATCGTCCTCATGCAGTTGCCCAAATCTTTGCAGCCGATGAAGCCATCTTTGTCCTTGTCAAACTCCTTGAACGCCTCGCGCAGCTCTGGGAGCACATCGGAGGATAATAATAATAATAATGACACGAGTCCACTTCAGCGAGGGGCTATTTGATTTTATACGATTCATGTTGATCTGCTGGCTAAGTTCGATCAGCTCCATCTCTGTGGGCATGTATCCCATCGTCCTCATGCAGTTGCCTAAATCTTTGCAGCCGATGAAGCCATCTTTGTCCTTGTCAAACTCCTTGAACGCCTCGCGCAGCTCTGGGAGCACATCGGAGGATAATAATAATAATGACACGAGTCCACTTCAACGAGAGGCTATTTGATTTTTGGTCACTCTCGCTTACCATCCATTTCTTCTGGCCGCAGCTCTCTGTCCTGGAAGGAATCACATGGGAGGATTAGAAGGCCACCATTGCTGTCAGTATACAAACTGTGCCAGATCACAGCACTCCCCCCAACGCGGCGTGGCGACGTGAGAAATAAACAGATAAATATTGCACATATGCGGATGTGTGATTCGAGGGAGAATTGTGTGAGAGCAGCTGCTGAAAGCTACTGGAGAGACAAAAATTCCAAAAAAAAAATGGCATCAATGAAAGGTAAGCAACCTTATTTGGTCGTTTTAAACAGTTATTCACGGTTTTTCAACAATTTTAAACATTATGACAAATTTGACAATATTTGAAACAGAATGTCACAGGGGACTAAAATATGTCATGACAATTCAGCAAATTTACATAGAACCTGACCTACACAGCGCCACCCCCCCCACCCCCCGCATGACATGTGCTAGTAGGCTGGCTGAAGATCCAAAGCCACTTTCAAGTGATTACACTATCTAGACCACGATTAATGCTGAGGCACCGTCATGCAGAAAATCCCACATTCCTCATGCCCTGCTAGGTAAGCAGAGCTGCATTGAGTTTTGGAACAACTTGGTAAAAGTACCGAAAGAAAAAAAAATCCAAAAAAAAAAAAAAAAAATGGCATCAATGAAAGGTAAGCAACCTTATTAGGTCGTTTTAAACAGTGATTCATGGGGGGGGGGCGGTTTTTCAACAATTTTAAACAACATTATGACAAATTTGACAATTTTTGAAAGAGAATGTCACAGGGGACTAAAATATGTCATGACAATTCAGCAAATTTACATAGAACCTGACCTACACAGCGCCACCCCCCCCACCCCCCGCATGACATGTGCTAGTAGGCTGGCTGAAGATCCAAAGCCACTTTCAAGTGACTACACTATCTAGACCACGATTGATGCTGAGGCACCGTCATGCAGAAAATCTCAAATTCTTCATGCCCTGCTAGGTAAGCAGAGCTGCATTGAGTTTTGTTGGGTACACAGATTAGCGTTAGCTTCGGATAAAGCGGCACATACTTGATTGCCACCGTGATATTGTCGACGGGGTGATGCGGTATTCGCATTTGGTGTCGTCCATGCGCCACAAACACGCGGTCTTGTGCGTGAAGTGCTGCCTCCATGAGCGAAAATGCGTATGTATGACCATGCATTTCTTGTTACGTTTGGATTCAAGGTGTAGGATGATCATTTTTAACTGACGCGCATCATAACTCTTATGACTGAACTTGACACCCTGAGGGCATGCTACGGTACACGTGTACTCGTGACAAGCGCGGCTATGCGAGCGTGGCGAGACGACCGCCGCGTCCAAAAAGGAACGGCCATCTCGCATCTCATCAGCACATCGGCGCAGTCACGCTCGCCTCCCTTGACTGATATGATTTGTTCAAGAAGACGAAAAAAAAGTCGGACGTGTGATGTCACTGCCGCAAAGCCGCAAAGTGAAATCAAAGTTGCATTTCTTCCCGTTTGACGTCGTCCTACAAATGGCAGCGTTGGTGCAAACGCAGCACCATCACAGCATATTTGAAATTGCAAAAGGCAAGAGAGAATTTTTTTTCCGTCATCACTGCTCCTCGAGCTGTGGTAAAAATGTCCCATTTTGTCTCAATTCGAAAGTAGTAAGAACACATTATTTTGAGAAACATGC
>NW_017805705.1:595705-649804 GCF_001891065.2 Hippocampus comes | reverse complement strand
GGACATGTGCTAGTAGGCTGGCTGAAGATCCAAAGCCACTTTCAAGTGACTACACTATCTAGACCACGATTGATGCTGAGGCACCGTCATGCAGAAAATCTCAAATTCTTCATGCCCTGCTAGGTAAGCAGAGCTGCATTGAGTTTTGTTGGGTACACAGATTAGCGTTAGCTTCGGATAAAGCGGCACATACTTGATTGCCACCGTGATATTGTCGTCGGGGTGATGCGGTATTCGCATTTGGTGTCGTCCATGCGCCACAAACACGCAGTCTTGTGCGTGAAGTGCTGCCTCCATGAGCGAAAATGCATATGTATGACCATGCATTTCTTGTTACGTTTGGATTCAAGGTGTAGGATGATCATTTTTAACTGACGCGCATCATAACTCTTATGACTGAACTTGACACCCTGAGGGCATGCTACGGTACACGTGTACTCGTGACAAGCGCGGCTATGCGAGCGTGGCGAGACGACCGCCGCGTCCAAAAAGGAACGGCCATCTCGCATCTCATCAGCACATCGGCGCAGTCACGCTCGCCTCCCTTGACTGATATGATTTGTTCAAGAAGACGAAAAAAAAGTCGGACGTGTGATGTCACTGCCGCAAAGCCGCAAAGTGAAATCAAAGTTGCATTTCTTCCCGTTTGACGTCGTCCTACAAATGGCAGCGTTGGTGCAAACGCAGCACCATCACAGCATATTTGAAATTGCAAAAGGCAAGAGAGAATTTTTTTTCCGTCATCACTGCTCCTCGAGCTGTGGTAAAAATGTCACATTTTGTCTCGAATCGAAAGGAGTAAGAACACATTATTTTGAGAAACGTGCATCCCCCCCGCCCCCAGTAAAATTGTCCAATTGTCACGTCATCACTGCTCCTCGAGCTGTGGTAAAAATGTCCCATTTTGTCTCAATTCGAAAGTAGTAAGAACACATTATTTTGAGAAACATGCACCCCCCCCACCCAGGAAAATTGTCCAATTGTCTTTTTTTTTTTTTAACATTTCATGTTAACCTGAGGCAACAAAAATAATATGATACTGTATTTATTGTCTGATTCTTTTTGATAATAAATAGACCCCCCCCCCAAAAAAAAATGGCGCACTCGCTTCTCAGCATGCATGCACGTGCTAAATTCTGGACTTACGTACAGCCTGCCGGCTCTCGGCGAAGCCCTTGCGTAGAAAGATGCAAGCGGGGCCCAGCACATTGTGCATGTTTGCGCCGTTCTGGGCCAGGGCCACTAGCGGCTCCAGATAGCCCCCACCCGAGCCCCCCTCCTCACACGACTGCACGGCTTTGTAGTTCTTCTTCTGGTCCTGGAGCGGAATCGATCCAGGGTAAGGGGAGTGAGGAGCACGGTGGTTAAATCAAGATGAGGTGGGGGGGCGGGGGATTCAATTTGAGGCGGCGTCGAGTGATGAGGAGTTCGGGATCTGTCAGTCATTGGCCCATCTGGAGTCAGTCATTATGGAACATGAACCGCGGCGAAGAGATGCCGTGGAGTTTTGATACTTTGCGCTTTTGACTTCCTATGTTCTCTTCCAAAGGCGACAAACTTCCCAGAAGACAAATTGCCTCCGACAGCCATTCCAAAACCTTTTCAGCCATGCGCTCCCTTCAACATCCCAATGGCACTGCCTGTCTTACTACTCCTCCTTTCCTGTCTTTTCGACTCGTTGCACCGCTTTCACATATCGATACCAGATTATCAATGGATCATAACAGCTCGAGATGTGTGAACTCTCTCAGGACACTTCGAATGTTCAATTCAGGTCTTCTAAGATCACCTCTTCTCGGTTGCGTGGGAGCCTTGCAGCATGATGTCACCAAAAGATTGACAGGCTGTACATGAAGACAGGTGAGTTGTATACATTTGATCGGCCCTATTTTGTTAAAAGTTGATACTCGTAACGCTTCGTTGCAATTCCAGACGCATGACGGCCAACGGCAACGACAGTCAGTGTGTCGACCTTGACCCTAAAGACGCACCTGAACCGCGTACACATTTTACAGGCCGGTCCAGAGGAGAACTTTAATGGGCAGCCAGCCATTTAATCCTAACCACCAATTAAGGGCTTCAACCCGAGGGCGAAACGAGCCTCTCGTGCAAAGTCGTCCCAATTACAGGCGCAGCTACAGGTTAATTAAAACCAGCCGGTTGCTCGTTAGCGGTGGATCCAAACTAACCGTAGCCATTAAAAAAAAAAAAAAAAAAAAGACCGAAAATAGAACGTGACATCCCGATCACATCTTCAGATCGTGCGACTGTCACAGCCAATTACCCCCGAAGAGCCGCGATCGCCGCGCGCGCCTTCGCATCAGTGTACGACACTTAAAGCGCATGCACACCCAACGTACATCCTGTCCCGTACTCTCAACGACCGCGGACACTCCATCTGCTGCCATGTCAGCCCGAATGCAGCCACTTTGTGCATTTCTGCAGTGGGCGAGCACGCGGGGTTCGATGCCCACTGGCTAATCCGAGCAAGTGATGCATGGCGCAGGGGGCTGTTTGCGGAGGATACATCGTGCCAGAAAATTACGAGCGAGCCACGCGCGGGCAGTTACATAACACGCAGGAAGGAAAAAAAAAAATGTCAGGAGAAAAAGGCCAAAGTCGAGCAAGAAGTCGTCCGGGGTGCTCGGATGGCTGCAACTGTAATTTTATTTATTTATTTTTTTGTGCAGCTGTCGGTGGTCAGGAGTCACTGAGCAGCCAATTTAACCAAGGAAGACAGCAAATGCTGCACTTTTACATGTTCTCAACATACTCATACGTTACCGTATGGAAGACAATACGGTGGAAACTCGACATTTGAAGTAAGAAAAATATGCCGTTAATGGTAAAATGTTGACGCTTTAGCTCAGGGGTCTCAAACTCATTTTTGTGGCGGGCCACATTATAATTAGCGTTTCCCTTGGAGGGCCGTTATGACTGAAACCATATAAAGAAGTCAAGTTTCATTTAATTATTAAGTAACTGTAATGAGGGTGTTTGGTAACAAGAAAATGCTTACAATATGTCTCTGATTTATTGCATATGAAAATTTAAAATTTTGGTCAAGATTTTAGCAAACATCACAGAAGTTGTCATCTTGGATTTGCTTTCACGGGCCACTTGAAATGATGTGGTGGGCCACATCTGGCCCCCGGGCCTTGAGTTTGAAACAGGCGCTTTACCTCTTAACCGTTACTTTTTACTAGCAAAATGGAAGCTATCACTATTGAGAAAAGTAGGAGTCCACACTGACACACAAACGTGTGTTACATCATTAAGTGGCAGAAATGAACATTGTTTCATATCACATTTCAAATTCCATGATTCACCATTTATGCTGCGTCTTATGCATGTACTACACTGCTTAAAAACAACAACAAAAATCAACCTAACAGTGAATCACTTTGGCAAACAAAATAACTTTTACAATTATGTACTTGTTCTTTTTAACTTTGAATTGGTCGATTGACCCACAACATAAGAAAAAAAAAAGACCTTTGTGTCAGTTTGACCCACAGCCGAAGAAGAGGATAGCAGGTTAAATTATTGTTGAAATGTTACTTTATTAAAATATTCTTGACTTAAAAATGGGTCAATTTGACCCATTTTTAAGTAATAAGGGTTGCTTATTATTTTCGAAAAAAAAAAGACCTTTGTGTCAGTTTGACCCACAGCGGAAGAAGAGGATAGCAGGTTAAATTCTTGTTGAAATGTTACTTTATTAAAATATTCTTGACCCATTCTTAAGTAATAAGGGTTGCTTGTTATTATTTTTGATTTTTTTTTCTTTAAAATGGATCAGCTTGACTTTTACAAGACGACTAAATCTTTTTAAACTTGTATAATGGTTAATATTACTTTTATTTGTTTGTTTTCAACTTAAAATGGGTCAGTGTGACCCAAAACATGAGGGTGAAACTTTTTTGCATTTAAATCAATCTTTTAACATTCAACTGGGTCAATTTGACCCACAAACAAATAAGGGTGCTAATGGTTAATATTACTTTTATTTGTTTGTTTTCAATTTAAAATGGGTCAGTGTGACCCAAAACATAACATGAGGGTGAAACTTTTTTGCATTTAAATCAATCTTTTAACATTCAACTGGATCAATTTGACCCACAAACAAATAAGGGTGCTCACAAGTTCACTTCTTTTTACACTTAAACGACTGATGAAAATGCTAAAATGTTACTTCACTCTTTAAAATGGACCACTGTGACCCACGACAAAGCAGGGAGGGGAAACCTTTTCAATTAATTGCATTTTTTTTTTCACTTTTAAATGGCTCGATTTGACCCATAACATAATGTGGTGGGGGTGGGGGGGGGGATTTAACAGGTTCACTTCTTATTACTCCTCTCCAAAAAAAATCTGCGTTTGTAATAGTACTTTAGAAGAGATAAGATGACAAAAAGGCTGGAATGGATCGCGTCGGACGTCACAGTCGAGGTGCCACCGAACCGACGCGACTCAAGTTCAACTGTTGGCACGACCCGCCGGCTGGCCTCATGTAACACTGACCAACTCTTCACAATAAGTCTTCACTCCGGAAAAAAACACGACTTGCATGCACCGCTGAAGCTACACCGAGTCCATCCTACGACTGTTTCCTTCCAAGCAAACACGACATGGATGGGGAAGTCCAAGCGCACAAAGTCCAGTCAGTGCAGGTCCAGTAGGGTCGCCTTAGGGGCGCCTGGAAGGGTGGGGTGGGGGGTGGGGCAAACATGCAGGGAGCACAGCCAAGAGAGCAGATCTTACCTTCTTGGTGAAAATTTTGAGTGACTTTACAGAGTTGCCCATTGCAAAGAAAAAAAAAATTTCAAAAAGAACCCCAAACGCGGCCGTCTCGCCTTATGTTTCCCCCCTAAGTGTGTGTGACGACGGCGCGCGCATGAGCGTCCGCGTGCGTCTCCCGGCGTGCATTGGGATGGCGAGTGATCGGAAAAGGGGAACGAGGTTTCACTGGCTCATTGACTGACAGGAGAGGACATTTGGGGAGAAGCGGAGAGGGTTGATAGAGGAGGAAAGGGATGGGAGTTGGGAGGTGGGGGGTCTGCATGGGGAGGAGCGGAGGAGGGCGGGGGGGTTGGTTGCAACTCAGACAAAGGAGAACAAACGACGGCTCGGAAGAACAAGGGGATGAGTGAGGCGGTTCGAGCGGCGGGAGTGGAAAAGATGGCTTAATCATTCCGTCCTCTCCCCGACGGTCTTTGCATCCCTCCCCTCCACCCGCTCTCCTTCCCCTTGCTCTCGCTCGCTCACTTTCTCTCGATACCTTCCGCTCTCTCCTTCTCTCTCTCTCTCACCCCCTCTCTCTTTCTTCCCATGCTTTCCAAATCTATGCAAATTCCACTCAAGAGGTTCATGGACAAGCATATTACCTTCCCCAGAGCAAGACGCCGCAGTGGCGAATCCAAAACACACAGATACCTACAAGCACCCCCCACGCCCCACACCCCACACACACATCACACACACGCCAATAGACATACACACTCATGTGCGGCTCTCGATTCTAAAAATAAACCACTCTCCTGCTCCTTCTCCCCACTTTATAGCCTTAGCATCCATCCATCCATTCACATGCACACACGCGTGCACACGCACATGTATCCACAAAGTCATTTTAGGCTTGAAGGGCTTGGATTGAGACCAAAACATGGCACACAAAAGGGACACTCGGCTCCAAATGCAAACGCACGCACGCACACACACACACACACACACACACACACACAAAATAAAAAAAAATGCTTCTCTGGTTTTATTCATATTTATTTTCGCACAGCATCATTTGGCATGAAGCGTTCAGCCTCACTCTCTTGCTTGACCAAAACAACAAGCAAAAGTGTTAAACAGCCCCTAAAACAGCCTCTAGTGGATAAATGGATGGATGGATGGATGGATGGATGGATGGATGGATGGATGGATGGATGGATGGACGCACAGATGGATGGACAGATGGATGCACGAAGGGATGGATGGATGCATGGATGGATGAACAGATGGACCCAGGAACAGATGGATGGATGCACGGATGAATGGGTATATGGATGGATGGACACATGGACCCATGAATGGATGATGGATGGATGGACAGATGGATGCACGAATGGATGTTGGATGGATGGATGCATGGATGGATGGATGGATGGATGCACGAATGGATGTTGGATGGATGGATGCATGGATGGATGGATGGATGGATAGAGGGACAGATGGATGGATGGACAGATGGACCCACGAAGGGATTGATGGATGGATGCACAGACGGACTGATGGACACATGGATGGATGGATATTAATATATTGCTGGATGAATAAATAGATGTAAAGATGCGCCTCACCTTTTGTGCAATTTCCTCCTCAATTCTTATGCCGGCGTATTATAAACTGAATGTTGCCAAGCATGGGCAGCTGTGAGTTTTCAATGCCGCAACTCGATGGATGGATGGATGGATGGATGGATGGATGGATGGATGGATGGATGGATGGATGGATGGATGGATGGATGGATGGATGGATGGATGGATGGATGGATGGATGGATGGATGGATGGATGGATGGATGGACGCACAGATGGATGGACAGATGGATGCACGAAGGGATGGATGGATGCATGGATGGATGAACAGATGGACCCAGGAACAGATGGATGGATGCACGGATGAATGGGTATATGGATGGATGGACACATGGACCCATGAATGGATGATGGATGGATGGACAGATGGATGCACGAATGGATGTTGGATGGATGGATGCATGGATGGATGGATGGATGGATGCACGAATGGATGTTGGATGGATGGATGCATGGATGGATGGATGGATGGATGCACGAATGGATGTTGGATGGATGGATGCATGGATGGATGGATGGATGGATAGAGGGACAGATGGATGGATGGACAGATGGACCCACGAAGGGATTGATGGATGGATGCACAGACGGACTGATGGACACATGGATGGATGGATATTAATATATTGCTGGATGAATAAATAGATGTAAAGATGCGCCTCGCCTTTTGTGCAATTTCCTCCTCAATTCTTATGCCGGCGTATTATAAACTGAATGTTGCCAAGCATGGGCAGCTGTGAGTTTTCAATGCCGCAACTCGTGTTGGTGTATTTGAAGCATCCATCCGTTGGCGAGTAGCATCGGAACTTCTCCCCGAGCTGACTTTGGAGTGAGCTCAGCAATTTGCGAGTCAATCACAGCGGGCTAATTGAACCACTCACATTCACAACAACAAAAATGTCCTGTCTTTAACGTACCAAACTAGCAGGTTTGGAGAATGCGGAAGAAACTCGAGGAACCAAGAGGAAAAGAACAACACGAGCACGGAGAGAACACGCAAACTCCACCAAGGAAGACCTGAACCGGGATGTGAACTCGGAGTCTCTTGACTGCGAGGCAGGCATGCTAACCACTGGCCCCCACCGTGCAATAATGATGAATAGGTTTCTTGAAGCGGAATGATGGCAAACGGCAGGACAGGGCCTTTTGGAAGCTTGCTTTTTGCTGAAATCGGCACTTTAACTTCACCAGGAGGATGAATGCATGACTAAATATCTTTACAGCTGAGATACTTTGGATTGCAAATCCTGAACCCTGACCACCGCTGCCTGAAGTCCAAAGTCAACGTCTTCACACTACAGTGGTGTGGTTCAAGTACAACATGAAAGTAAACCTATCAAACATATAAAAATATAGGAGATAAAACAAAGAGATCGATGCTCTTAAAACCATTTGAGCAAAAGATAATTGAATACTCGTGGTGCAGTAACACATGTGGACAGACAATATGCAAAAAAAACCCCCAAAAAACCCCGGTCTCATAATACTGCATATCACTGACTCACTTTCAGGAGTTGCAAAAGTGTTCTTTGTCATGTCTGGATTCAACATCTTGCTAGCGGCCAAGGCATGCACACTGAAAGAAGCTGCACAATGCCAGGAGCCACTGAAGCATGAAATCATGATGCGCAAACGGTTTAAATCTTTTGATTTAATGATGTCATCACTGCATGTTTTTATAAAGTACAATACTGTTGAGCGCTGTTTTTTTTTTTTTTCTTCAATTCAAAATTTTATTTTACTTTTTTCTGCCACCACCCAACCTACAAACATTTAACACTCAAATCATTTGGACCGCGTCTGCCATTCAATACAATACCTCTCATTGGCCTTGTGTGTGTGTGTGTGTGTGTGTGTGTGTGTGTGTGTGTTGCTCACTGGATGATTCACGCAGCCTCGCACCGCAGGCTCATTGTGAACTTCAGAACACATTGGACGTCACACACACGAGCCGTCAGCTCCCATCAAGTCAAGCAGGAGTGTGTGTGTGTGTGTGTGTGTGTGTGTGTGTGTGTGTGTGTGTGTGTGTGTGTGTGAGTGTGTGTGTGTGTGTATGTGTATACGCCTCCGATTCCATGACTTTTTTCCCCTCTTTCATATCCTTGTCTCACTCTCATTTTCATAACTCGGTATCAATGCCGTTACTCTGTGTGTGTGTGTGTGAATAAAACAAAAAAAACAAACAAAAAAAAAAAACAGTACATACATTTAAAAGCATGTGATTTTAATTTTTGGTATTCCACAATCTATCAAAATGTTGAATCCAGATTCCTAATCTGATTAATGAGGTAGCCAGGCCTGCACCCAGGACGTCCTGCCGGGCACAGCCCAAAAAGGCAATGTGGGTCCCCCTTCCCCATGGCCTCAACACCTGTGGAAGAGGCTAAGTGGGTCATGTGCAAAGAGAGCAATTTAAAATACATTTTAATGCTATGACGTCACGTGACATGCACAGGACAACCCCCCCCCCCAAACCCAACCTCCATTGTCCTCATGTGTCTCATTCTCTGCCTTCCACACCGTGCACAAATATTGAGCATCATTTGTAATCATGTGCACTTGGGCGCATCCGTTTCGCAGCTTAATCCTCGTGTGCATAAAAAAAAAAAAAAAAAAAAAAAAGAGGATTTACGCCAAGTAGGTTTTTTTTTATCATGTCGAGTGAAGACCAAAATATCCATGAGGCTCTAAAAATAGCGCCTCACACTCGAGACATACTGGAGGCATATGCTGCGCTCGCTGTGCTGAGGCTTGTCTCTTTCCCTGCATCATGCCCACACAGGCAAAAAAACTAAAACAAAACCCAAAAACATTTCACCATTCAATGCATCTGATACTAGTCCCGCCTCAAAAAACAAATACTTAGTTCTCTAAGACCCAGACACAATTAGACTACAGTAACAGGGTAGGTCCAAGTGTTCATCAAAAACTACGTAGAGTTTTTACTAAACCCTTAAAACTATTGAAAATGATACCAAAATCAGTTATTTAGGTGACACTATGCGAGACTAAAATTGTTGAAAAATAACCAGTTCTTAAAGATTGAATCCAAATGTATTATCTGCACTTAAAAGTACTAAACTGTACTTGAAAAGTAAAATAATATATACATAAAGATTAGAAAAAAAAACAGACCGTATGGCTACAAGGTTCATTCATTTTGATTGTTTATCATGATTTAAACATAAATATTATTCGCGTTTAATTCTGTGATTCTTTCATGTACCAGCAGAGGGACCCCTCGAAGCACTAGTGGTACTCGTGGCACACTGAGAATTACTGCTGTGAGCCTTTGTAAGAATTCGTCAAGGTCAGATGGACCTCAAGAGCAAATATGGCGGATGGAGACAGATTTGTGCAAAAAAACAACAACAAAAAAAACCAAAAAGGGGGCAACAGGTGACAGGGTGAATCAGCATGAATGACAGCAACACTGCAAGCGAGGAGGCGAATTTTTTTTCTTCCTCTCATGGCACTCAGCATTGTCACGACTGAGAAAGCGACTGAGTGTTGATGTTGTTCACAAGGATCATCCGAACTCCACAAAGTCATCCATTTGTTTCTCTCTTTGTCACTTTCTTTTTTTTTTTTCAAACATCATTTGGCTGATTCAAGTCTGGCGGTAACATGGCAGACATACAGTGTGAGTCCAAATGCATCTTACGCCCTCTGCTGGTTAACATGAAAAACTGCTTTCACAATCACTGGTATTCCCACAAGTGGTAGTACGAGTAGTAGTAGTGCTACTACAACAACTACTACTACTAGTAGAAGTAGTAGTAGTAGTAATAATAGTACATTGTTGTTGTTGTTGACATTTTTGTTTCGTTTCTTTACCGTCTTGCAGCGAGGCCTGGGTTGTCCATTTGAACGCAATTTTTGGTTCCCAAATGCACTTCCTGGTCTTCATGAAAGGGTTAGAACATTAGAATAAGTATATTTGGAAATAAAAAATACACGATGCTCAAGGTAAGGCATGAATATGCATGAGGTAAACATGACGAAGGCATCATCAACCAAGTGGCTTTATCCGAACCAAGCCATCCAATTGAAGGGGGATTGCATTCAAGCAGTTGATCACAAGCTTTTTTTTTTCCTGCTCAAAATACTTAAAAGAATAAATTGTATTTTTGATGCATCTTTATAATGATGTATGATGATGACAAAATATTTAAGGGGGGAAATGCATTCATATCCAAGGTTGAAATTGTGACTTTGCAAGCATTTGATTGAGCGCCTCATGAAGGGTTGCTTTTTTTTCCTTTTCAGTGCAGAGAACACACACACAAAAAAAACTGTGTGCCGCCTCCAGTCTTTCAAATTCAGGTCTTGATGTTCTATTTTTAGCCTCCTCCACTGGCTGCTCTGTTGGCCTCGTATGTATGCAGATCTTCCGGTTACGTAAGAAATTATTTTATAAAAACAAAGTTTGTTGAGCTGCATCGGCCTGTCGTGTCCACTCTAAGTTCTGCATGTCTACGTGCTTGTGTGCGCGCGCGCGAGACCCCGTGCGTGTGCGCGCGTGCAATTTTCTCATTTTCACTCTTGTTGCTTGGCAATTACGAATTTAGGGTAGCCCATGTACAGTGCGGTATGTCAACGAGTTGAGTTGTTATCACGCAAACCGTAACAATTGTTTTGGTGGAATTAAAAATATGAAGTATGATGTGAATGACCATTCTGTGTCCCAAAGGACATGTTATGATTTGCAACGTGTTTCGATGAAAACAAACGCAAATGCATCTTCGTGTCCTAAGACTTCCTTTTGCGAATTCTTTTAGAAATGGTCCATCTTAATGATTCAAGCTGCCTTTTTCCGTTCATGTCACAGGATAGCGCCTCATGATGCCGCTGCAATACACCAGAGGGATCTGTGAGCTGAAAGGCCACGATTGCTCATTCACTAAATAGCAGAAAGCAAAAAAAAAAAAAAAAATGAACGCAGTTATTTCTGAGATATGTCTGAATTTGTGAACGTGCTAGAACTATTGCTTGTCTTTACAGTTATGACAAACTTGGGCGATTTCCTCAATCCAAATCCTTGCTTGTTTGCGTCGGGTCAAGTTTCCGGGTTATTTTTCGGGGTAAGCAAATTCTTGCGTCAAATGAGTGGGTCATATTGGTAGCATTCATTTCAGGGTTCTTGAGTTAACATATTAAAGTGGCCCAAGTGGTCATCGGTACCTTTTTGACCCAACAATTGGGTTATAAATGTGATATTTCGAGAGTGCGAGTGTGACGAGAACATGCCTGATACTAACCTCCGAGACCGATTGAAGCTCTGGCCCAGATTGAGTGCGAGAGATGAGTTATTTTGGGAGCACATTAGTGTGCACGGAGGTAATTGTCTCCTCTCCAGCTTTTTTTTTTTCTAATTATCTGTGTGGAAGGCGACGGCGTGAAAGAAAATGGGGAGATATTGGAGAGCAACCAGACAGCAAGGGCGAATTAAGACGCATTTCCTGTATGGACATTGTGCCTTTGTGATGACGACAATGCTCGCTGCTGAGTCACACGTTCAGAAAAGTAATCGTTGCGATGAGTAGAATGCATTCACTCCGATTCAAGTTATTCGTGCGCTTCTGCAAAAAAAGATTTCATTTTGGTCATACGTTGGGAAGTCCCTGTATGAAAGATTCCTTCTGATAGTGCCCCCCCATCCCCTTCCCCCTCCGCCCAGCTGTTTTGGGAGAGGTTTCTTTAAATGTTGCTCCCTTGCTAATTTGCTCACTTTCCCCAAAGCACCTTTGGACTGTTTTGGTCCAACCCTTTCTCTCTTGGTTATTCTCTGGCCTGGCTGCCCTCTGACCATTTGGAGGACTTCAAACTGGCCACACGGGATTGAGCGCGAGAGAGGAGTTATTTTGTTATTTTATATTTTTGGCGACATTTTTACCAGGTAATCTAACGGAAACACAATTCATCCGTTTTCCATACCGCCTGTCCTCATTCCGGATCGTATGCCGGCTGATTTTGAGCCATCACAGCAAATGGAAATACAGTATGGACATCAAATGAGATGTCCCCCAAAAACTTTTACAAGGATGGAGCCATTTCATCTTAGTGCAGATCTGAATGAAGAACATTTTTGTTTGTTTTTTTGTAGCGAATAACGCATGGATGTCACTGTTAAATGGATGTGCAGCCAGTGGGTATCCATGACGGGATACACTTTGGTGCGAAGACCCATCACATGCCAAATCGATACGAAACTGTCGCGCAGCGTGCCGGGATTACCAAATGTTTTTTTTTTTTAATGAACTACCGGCCACTAGTTTTGCTACGACTTGAATCAGCGTCGCGATGTCGCAGATGGAACATCCTATCATGCACCAAGCGTTCACAAAACAAAACAAAAAAAAACGTTCTCGCAGCACCTCCAAGCCATACCAACGGAGTGCATTCAACATAAACGACTAATTTTGTGTTTTACAACAACGAAGCGAAGCATGGAGAGTCTCTGTCGCTGAACTGCACAGTTGCAGTGAGTGAATGAGCCTCGAAATATCCACACGTCGCCCGTTTCCTTTCTTTGTGGCAATGTGTTTCTTCCTTGACTATCATGCGATGCTTCTGTGGTTCATTAAAAACAATTAAAAAAATTTTCATTTTATCCAGGATATTGTAAGTAGAGCCTTAAAATGTGATACGCCTGTGGTGAGGGGTGCGGTATCCTGGACTGGTCGCCAGTCAATCATAGGGCACATATAGACAAATCCACACTCACATTCGCACCTATGGGCATCTTCAGCCTTCAGTGGAGGTAACAAACCTTTTTTTTTTTGAATGAGCGAGTCGGAGTAACCGAAGGATATCGAGAATCAAAGAGAACATCGAGACAAGACTTACTAACCACTGCGCTGCCTTCCCTTACAAAGAAACCGCTCTTATTTAAACCTATACAGCCCCCAGTCATGTGTATGGCGGGCAGAAAAAAAAGATGGATTATGCGGAATTGAGCCTAGAACCTCTCGAATGTCACGCAGATGTGTCAACCATTAGTGCACTGTGATGCTCAGTTTTTTTTTTTTTTGAGTGATTGATTCAAAGCTACATTTAAAAAGGGTTTTTAAAAAGTGCTGCATGTGTGTGTTGAGCTCAAGCTTACTTGTCCAAAGACAGACTTGACGATGGGGTGCAGGCTCGCATCATAGTCCGAAACGGTGCTGAGCCTCTTGGACCTCCGGCCGGAGGCGGGCCGACTCGGAACGGGGCCACGACCGGCAGCGGCGGCGTCCGAGCTCAGGCTGGAGGCTGAGCCGCTCACCGTCCCTTTGTCGGTCTCGAAGAAGAAGTCGGCGTCGTCCCGGTCCTCCTTGGGCGCACCCGGGGATCCCTTGGCGTCCCGTCCGCGAGCCCCGGTTCCCGCGGATTGCTTGGACCTGCCGGATTTGACGCGCGTCTTGCGTTTCACGTCCTCCGCGCCTTTCTCTGCGTGGCCGGGGCGGCACAGGGGTCTCCTGGCGCTCGCCTCTTCCGACCGGCCGGCGTCGGCTGCTCTCTGCCCGCGCTGGTTCCGGTGCCCGTGCGGGCCGTGGTCGGACTGCGTGGATCTGCGCTGGAGCCCGGCGGACCTCAGCAGAGACGTTGCGGATTCGCTTTTGGGCAAAGCGGAGCTCATGGTCGCTCGCGTCCCACTTCTTGCGGATGAAAGTGCAGGTGCGTGGGGTACATCAGCCGGCAGCTGGATCCACGTCCGCGGGCGTGGCGGTGGCGGCGGCGGTGGTCGGGCGGAGGTCTGCGGCAGCTGCCACCTGCCGCGACATTTGCAAGGGGAACTGTTCCCCTCCACTCGCTGCAAGTTTGAATGCACGCACGCGCACGCGCTGCGTCCACGCTGCCAGTTCACCGAAGGGACCCACGTCACCGCGGATTATCACGCGCGTAATTTGCCACAAAGAATGAAAAGAAGAATCCACTGCGGCTCTTCGTGCTCTGGGAGGATGCTATCAGTCTTCTAATCCCGCTCCGTAGATAATAAGTTTATGATTTCAGCTTTGAGCTCTTGTGAAATGATAACACACCGAACGGCCAGAACATTAGGTACACTTGCTGCACAAAACAATCTTGTCATTTTCGTGTTTTATACACAGAGAAATTAATAGGAAAAAAATCTCACCGTGTGTTGCCGTCCACTTCAATTTACTGCTTCAAAAACGATATAAACATCAACTTTTTGAAGGCAGATTCTCCAGGTAGCAACATATCTGATTCATATAATCAGGATCGTTCTTGTGCTGCTTCAGAGCTGTGTGATGAGCTGATCATTTGAATCAGGTGTGTTGCAGCCCGGGGGGGAGATGGAAAACAGGCAGGACGGCGGCCCTCCAGGCCCACAGCTGGACATGCATGCCTGCTCTTAAAAAATATTCTCCATCCGTGCTTGTAACTCGCCTGACGTCACAAACAAGAACTGAAAGAGGCTGCAGTAAAGGCCTGGAAAAGCATTTCAAATGGTGAGGTCAACGGGGTCTTATTCTTGTCAGAGCCCACATTGTAAATTGCTTTTTTTTTTTTTTTTTTACACTTCTCTACTCAATGCTGTTTGGATATTTCTTTTTCTTCTTTAGCTGTTTTGCACTCATGCAAAAAGGTGCATTCTTTGCCCCCGAGATGAAAAAGTTCAGGCTTATGTCGCGGGCCACGTTTGCATAATGTTCACACCCGATGACTGGAAGTGTGAGTGTGCCTTTGCACTACTTAATAAGAGCACATTTGCCGAGGAGAATTGCATGAGAATGCAAAGGGAGCCATGTTTACACCCAGGGTCACGGAAGTCCCGCAGCAGATGTCCACGCAGGGCAAAAAAAAAAAGTGGGTGTATGCTCATTTGTGTGTGTGTGTGTGTACGGGTATGCGCGGCTAATTAAGACTTGAGCTTGATAGGGAAAAAGTGTGAAATTAGTGCATTTTGCCCTCTGCTCCCTGGGGAACGTGTGTGCTCTGACATCTGTGTCTCCTACGCTGCAGGAAGAGCGCGACTATCTCCACCGCATCACTCGAGCAGTCGCCTACTTAACTCATCCGCTCGCTCGACATCCTTATCACACTTAAAGAGGGATGTATTGTCGAAAATATTTCACGTCTTGTGCCGTCGCTACTTTCACTGATGAGGATTGTAATTCACACTGTAATAGAATACCGACCCCCCTCCTCCAAAAAACCACCCCCATTTTTTTGTTATGTTTTAAGATGCTTGTGGAGGCTCTCAGTCGTACAGGAAAGTTCCATCGTAGAAAGGGTTCTGTCAGTCGTCATCTGTACCTGTGGGGAAAAAACAAAAAACAAAAAAACAAAAAAAAAAAAAAAAAATAAAAAAAATAATGACTTTTTTTTTTTTTTTTGTTTTTTGTTTTTTGTTTTTTACCCACAGGTACAGATGACGACTGACAGAACCCTTTCTACGTTATGTTTTAAGAAAATTATGATTCTGTAATATATTGTAGAAAAACAAAAAGGGTGACATAATTGAACGAAACGTCAAGAATGAACAAGTTTTTGCTTCACTTTAGTAGACATTGTGCTGCTCCTCCTGGTATGCATGCCTTGGCCACCTGGACAAAGGTGATACAAACAAACAGATATACTGATGGTTACATCTCAGCTCAATAAGCTGCAGCAATAGTCGCCGCCCTTGGCAGAGGATAAAAAATAAAATAAAACACAGTATATACCTGTTGGTATTGTTATATGTTCATCTATCGACATGTGTTACTCCACCATTTTTGTTCAAATATGAGGCACTGAAAGAGCTACAACACTACGGCACCGAGGCTAGCTGTTAGCCTGTCCTTTGCATTGCGCATTCAAAAGCAAACGGACAAAACTATGTGGTTGTTTTAAATACGCTACATGTAATGATCTTTGTTTGATGTTTAGTTTGACAGTAAACCTATACTAGGAGCAGGGTTATAATAATTAATAATTAATAGTTATTGTGGTTCCATAGCACATATCCTGGCGCAGTTGACTACACTGAAAGATTAATAGGCTGATGTAAAATATTGATGCTGAGCTACAGCTGGAAGACAAGGCGCCCACTCCGATCACACTGGCAAACTCTTTGGCTGAAGTCGCAAGTTCATTGGAAAGTCCCCACTGACATCGGTAGATTGACAATGAACCTGAAAGCTAAGATGAACCACATCCAATTATCAAGTCAGGATTGATAATGACGCCCATTGTGGACCCCAGCATACATAATGTAGGACATGCTGTATTCGAGGTATTCATTGAATAATAATTGCTGGACTTTGCACCATACCCGACCGACAAGGAAAAGGCCATCCGAGGTGTGTGACCAAGCCCGAATAGAGTGAGTGGCAGATGCCGAGAGGAGTAAAAGGTGCAGGCGGCGTCCATAGAGATGGAGTGAATAGAGAATGGCACGGGTGGGTGGGCATGACGCAGGCTAGGAAATATTAACGGGGCACTATTAATAGGTACAGGCAGCGGTGATGTCTAAGCTCCGGTGCTGCCCTCTTAAATGTGCATCATTCAATCGATACATTTGAAAAAATATTAGTAAAATAAATATCTTTGAAATTAATGGATTTAACACAATAAAAAATCGAAAACAAGTGAATTAAAAATATTTTATAATTATGCATGAATATATTCATAAACATTAACATGCACATTTTCTCTGGGTGTTGCATTTACATTCAAGTGTAATAAAGGTCAGGATTTAAAATGTCTTTCCTTCTTCCAAGTAGTGAGAAAATGGGATATTTTAGGACTACAATTGGACATATACAGTATTCAACATCTCCCCCTTGTGGCCAGCTGTGAAACAACCACATGGTACGCACAAACACACACACACACACGCACAAACACACACACACACACACACACACACACACACACGCGCGCACACACACGCGCGCACACACACACACACACACACACACGCGCGCACACACACGCGCGCACACACACACACACACACACACACGCGCGCACACACACGCGCGCACACACACACACACACACACACACAGACGAACAAACAAACAGGTGGCTCACTTTTTTTGTGGTGGATGAGCGGGGTAAGAAATGTTAAATTAAAAAAAGCGCCAGATTGACATTGCCTACAACACTGAAACAAAAATCAGCAGGCTGGAAAAAAAAAACAACCCTTTCAAAATGTTGTACACCTTTCTGAGAGACATGGCAACAGTGCAAGTGAGTTTGTTGATGACATTCATGTTACCATTTATGGTCATAACAATTTGGGCCCCACACATGGATGTCATACGAAAGACTGAGTGAACTTGAAGAGGTTTACACAAGCGCATCTGGACTGGAGGGAACAGGACAGCAGCAGGGGGGTCGGGGGTGGGAAGGTCACTCAGGGAGCGTCGTTAAATTGCATCTGACTTTTGGCCAGATGACATACGGTGCACACAGTACAAATGGGGAAAAAAAAAAGAATGTCATTTAAATATACATCCTCAATTCCACTTCATTCTGAGAATACTCCAAAAAACAACGATGGCTGCATAAAAAGATGCTGTACGTAAAGTGAAAATCAGACATACCAAAACAAAGAGTTAAAAGCAAATAAATAAATAGCAAAAAAAGGCAAACACACACAAAAAAAAAAAAGCCAAGTCTCATGCTGAGTTGGAAGCCAAAGAAGAAAAACGTTTTAAGACGAGTTGCTTGCTTTTATATAGATCGATCGGTAGCGAGATAGATATTCTGACATTTGAAGAGAATTATTTCTTGATGGTCCCTAAGGAGTAAAGCCAGGCGGTGCAGGCGCCGCGCGTTCCCGTGACAACTCCGCGGGTAACTTCAATCAGCGTGCAGTGGCAGCAGCAACCAGGTCGCGAGTGATGGCGGCTCGGGGGCCCCATTGGTGACCTTACGTTGGCCTCGAATGAGATGGACAAGTACAAGTGGTGCGGCTGCCTGGCGTGCGCGCTGCTGTGCGCCTCGGTTCTGCTGTGCGTGTGCGTGGCCACTCTGCTGACCGCGCCGTGCTCCGGCGGCTTCCGGCACGCCGCCGTGGCCGCGGACTCGCTGCTTTGCTCGCGGGTTGGCAAGTAAGTGACTCGCAATCTATCGAGTGTGGCTCCATTCTTTTTCTGGCGTTCTGAGGATTTCCTCGCAGGAAAGTTTGCGTCACACTATATGACGAGTCAGCAGTTTGTGTGAAACCGAGCGAGGTGGTAAGCAGTTTAAGAGATTGGATAACATGGATCATATCCACGCGGGCATGCCGCTTCCTTCACGTTACGACATCAGCAGTCCACAACATGCGGATTGAGACTAATTGAAGTTTTTGTACGGTTAAATGATGATGTTATCTTGTGGATATGAATAGTCTTCACACTCCTGCCAAAGTTTTTGTAATACAAACAAGTGAGACCAAAATCAAAACTATCCAAACTGGAATTTGAATCGTGGTATGGCAGACATTTTATATTCACAACCTAAACTGATTTGAATCCAATAAATCAGCACATTATTGTCTTGTAGATTTTTATCATTGATTTAAAGCAAATATCCACCGTGGTAGTGTATCGCGTTCTGTAAATGTCATCATTTGTCGAATGATCAATAACATAATTGATTGATCGATAAATATCAAAATCGCGAGGCACATACAAACAAGCAATGTGCAGTCTTCACTGAATCTAGACATGTATGTTTTTGGAATGTAGGAGGAAGCCAGAAAGGCAGTCCCCCCCCTTTTTTCCCCCTGTTACTTAAGACTACCCCCCCCCCCCCCCCCTCATGCATACCTAAATGACGTTGGTCTTCCAGGGACGTCCTGCAGCAAGGCGGCTCGGCAGTAGACGGCGCCATCGCGGCCCTCCTGTGCACCGCCGTGGTCTACCCACAGAGTATGGGGCTCGGCGGAGGCTCTGTCGTAACAGTCAGAAATAAAACAGGTCGCTGCTCCGAATTCCAAACACGTCGGCAAAGCAAATTACCAATGCGGTTGTGGTCATTTTATATATCTATTATTTTTTTTTTATCCCAGGTAAGGTGACGGTCTACAACTTCAGAGAGACTGTCCCTCGCAAGTTTAAGAGCAACCTGTTGGATGATTGTTCGGAATCATTCAAACATACGCCAGGTAAGGACAGAATATTTGTCGGTGAATATGCGTGAGCGTGAGGGCTTACGGTTTCCAATATGGCAACACTCCCCTAGGTAGTCAGTGGATCGGCGTTCCCGGTGAGCTGCGGGGCTACGAGGAGCTTCACAAGCGCTACGGCAAGCTGTCGTGGTCCAAGCTCTTCGAGGAGCCCATAAAGCTGGCCAGGGAGGGCATCGCGGTGCCTCCTCATCTGGGGAAGATTCTTGGCATGCCCGCCGTGAAAAGCAGAGTGGAACGTTCGTCCCTCTGGTACAAAAAATACTTCCTGTTTTCAATCTTCTTTCCAGTTGACACTGTCAAACGCAATCGTGTGTCCTCCAGCTCGTGGCCGAAAGTGGAATTACACCCAAATAAACGAGATCAGAACAACGCGGAGTTAGTGGATAAATGGACAAAACAAAAAAAATCCGGCAAAAGTGAGTTCTGAGTAATGTGAGTTTTTTTCCCCCTCCGCAGTGACATTTTTTGCAACAACAACAAGAGTGTTCTTAGGACAGGAGACATCCTGAAGTTTCCTCAACTTGCCGAGAGCCTGCAGATGATTGCCAAGAAAGGAGCAGACGCTTTCTACACTGGCGAGATTGCTTGGGATTTAATTCACGATGTCAAAAAAGCAGGTGGGGAGCCAAATGTAAATGCTAGAACATTATTCGTAAGGATTTCAAAGGTGCGGCGGCACACCGGTTGAGTGGTATAAATAATGCACGACAGAAGCTCAATGACCTGGGGGGCTACCCTTCAAGAAGAGGGGGATGCCATTCCTCAGCAGACAATAAGTCGACTTGTGTTGCCAAGCTGTAACTGATGCCCAAGTGCAGTTAACGAGTTATTGAGACGTTGACATTTTTTTGTTGTGCTATGTCATGCTTGTAGGTGGGACATTAGAAATGGAGGATCTGAGGTCCTACCGGGTGAGAGCGGTGGATGCATGGACAGTTCTTCTGGGGGACACGCTGATGCACATTCCTCCACCGCCTGCTGGGGGCGCCCTGCTTGCCTTTATCCTCAAGATCATGCAAGGTTTTTTTTTTTTTGGTCTCATTTCCTGGGGATGTTTGTTATGCTTAAGACTGAATCTCCAAATAGTATTTGTGTTTGTCTTCTTTTCACAGGGTTCTCTTTGACACCACATTCCCTGAAAGGGGAAGGAAAAATTCAGTTTTACCATCATTATATTGAGGCGGTCAAATTTGCTAACGGCCAGCGAAGGAGCATTCGTGATCCTTTGTTCAACAGCGAGACGGTTAGGATTTGATATTTAAGTTTGATACAGTCTTTATAAAATCATAAACATGACAAAATTGTTCCATTAGAAAAAAAAAAAAAGACAATTGTCACTTCAAGCACGACAACGTTGAAACAAAGTTGGAAAATGTCAACTTACAGGGTGCGGAACATCTGATGGATCCCACCTTCATCGGTCACATCAGGACAATGATTTCTTCCAATGGCACCCACCCGCCATCGTACTACTCCAACGTCAAGCCGCCGCCCGATCACACCGGAACGTCACAAGTGTCCGTGCTGGATGAAGACGGACTGGCCGTCTCTGCCACCAGCACCATAAACCATTTGTGAGGAGACGCTTGTTGGAAATGTTCCGGAATCTTCAGGTGTGTCATCACCGTCTCTTGCCGTAGGTTCGGAGGAGGCATTTACTCCCCACGGACGGGCATCATCCTGAATAATGAGCTGGCTGACTTCTGTGGGAGAGCAGACACACTGAAGACTGGTAAGATCCACCTTCATCTTTGTGCGGACATGAACGGGCCGACAGTTTTGATTGTAATGGTTGTTTCAGGTGAGCAGCCTCCCTCCTCAATGACGCCAGCTATACTAGAGTCCAAGTCTGGAGGACTTCTTGTGATTGGCGGAGCAGGGGGAAGCATGATCACCGGCGCAGTGGCCTTGGTACTCCTCAAATACAAAAACGTGTCCTTGACTCATGCTTTTTGTTGACACGGTTCATCTGCGTGCGCCCCACAGTCTGTAATAAATCACTTGTGGCTGGGAATGAGTCTGAAAGCAGCAATCGAGGCTCCCATCGTGTATGTTGACTCCAAGAACAATGTGAATTTTCCACCCGGTTTTGACCAGGTAATCTATTGAAACGCACTTTGTGAGCAGTTAAGGTCACTTCGGATAAGTCATGTCACATTTCCTCTCTGCCTTCAGGTTGTCATCGACGGCCTCAGAGCTCTCGGGCACCAGGTTGGGCAAATGCAGTATTTTTTCAACATAGTGAATGCAGTGGAGAAGGAGGAGGGATGCATTGTGGCCGAATCAGACATGAGGAAGAAGGGGATGGCGGACGGATACTGACTTGAACATTATTCACAAAATTTTAAGACTCTCTTTTAACTTGGTGAAAAATGAAAAAGTGAGCTTTCTGGTGTCTTCTTCATGGGGGGGAAAAAAATCTCATTGATGGTTTGCATATGTATAAACTGTTGCTTTACGAAATGACTTTTCAAAATGTTCTATTATCATTTGTTTTTTTTTAAATGAGTTATTTTTCATTATCTTTTTTTATTTACTGGAATTTAGGGCCAGGGGATACATTGAATTTAATGCTGAACAACCAATTAAGCTACAGACATGATTTATTCATAAAAGGAAAAACATGATTTTACAGGAAAGAAACTTTGTTGTATTAACTTGGTCCCTTGTTCCCATGAACAATTACATCTTATGGAAACAACTGTTAAAACGAGGCGTAATTTCTTATAAATTGCAATGTGTCCCATACGAGTTATCATCAATAAAATGGCTGAAAATTGACTCACTGGACAAAAGGTATTTTTTTTGTTTGGTGGGGGTGGTCTGGCCAGGCCCCAGGGTGTCCTTGTTGAGGTTACCCCACCCCTCCGGGACCTAAAAGTAAGGAAAAGTGTTACGGAAAATGGATGGAGGGATGGAAAATGAGTCTTGTATGTTCACACTGTATGTGCTTAAAAAAAAAAAGACTCAAACCATAAAAAGGCTCTGAACAATTAAAATGTATCCAGTTTAATTTTCAGCAAATGAATATGTACACATTTAAGTTTATCGTTTACCTTCAGGCAGCGAGCGAAGCAAATACTGACACAGTATTCTGTCAAGGCGAGTTCCAGCATCAACAAACAAACAAAATGCAATTTCAAATAGTTACAATTTTGTTCCACATACATACAATATGATGTCATTGGTCCATGTGTGTCATCGTTTTATCTGGAAAATAAAACACTAGCGTTCTCTTATAGGTGGACATAAGAAATACAATCAGCAGTTCTCAACGTTGCATGAGGGGATGAGGGGTAGCAGCCAAAAGGAAGAGAACTTAAAAAAAAAAAAAGCAAACATATAATAAAAAATATATTTCTTTAAAAAGAATGGACACTAATAGTGGCGTGGAATTAATATTTACGGTATTTTAAAATCACTTTTGATGATTTGGCCTTTTTCTGCTGGTGTCCACTGACTAGCCTGAGATGTTCTTCTCATCTTGAAGGCATTCCAGGACGTAGTGGATCACCCTGTAGCAGAAGATATACTGGTCCTGCAAGCACATAAAGACATGCATGTAAAAAGGCATGTACTGGAATAAGTCATATGATTCAAAGTTACGCATTAGTCAAGAGCACCTCTGTCTGGACCATTCCCTTTCGTTGAAGTCTCATGTTCCGTACCACATCAGAAATATCAAACTGAGGAGGAAAAACAACATCATCACCATCACTCTTACGTTCAATCCTGTCCGATTAAGTGCTACTCACGTCGGCGTCTTTGCTGATAAGCCCAAGGACCACGTCGATGCAAATAAGCGTCCCGGAACGTCCGATGCCAGCGCTGCAGTGCGTGACGATGGGGCCCGAGCGGTGCACGTGCCGCATGTATGAGATGAAGGTGAGCAGCTGCTCGGGCTGAGATGGCGTCCCGTGGTCGGGCCAGCCCGTGTAGTTCAGGTGCGTCACCAGCTGCGTTTCATCCGTCTGGACGACAACATTCATCAAATGACGGTGCTTCTTTTTTACTCTTCCATTTTTTCACGTCCTTACCGTCACATCTTTGACCTCCATGAGTCTGATGACAAAGTGGTCCAGGTATTGGTCCTTGACCAACTTGATCTGCAGGCGCTCGTCCACCATCTCGGTGGTGCCCGGCGAGTCTGGCCAGTACCGTTGGCACTTCACTTTGCCGCCCTCAATCTCCTGCGTCATCATGGCGACCACATTGGCCTTCTGCTCCCACACCATCTGCCAGAAGTCGCCCATAGTGGTGGGCAGGGGTCCCTGGCAGGCGATGTATGCAAAGTCCTCATCCTTCACGGGCATCTTGATGTGGTTGGCGTTGATATAACCGCCATTTGTACCGAGCACCACTCGCGTGGTGTCGACTGCAGGAAAACAGGCACGGGAAAAATTTCTTTTACATTATTTTTACGTCTATAATTGTGCTCAAGTTTTAATGTAGAACAAAAAGAACTACTACGCATTGACATGTTTCATAAATTATTCATATTGGGTGTAATATAATTCCTTGACACTTAAAATGAATGTCTCTGTGTCACACCCCCCACACTTGTGTTAACTCACAGGGGACAATATTCTTGTAGCGGTTCTTTCTCTTGTTCTCCTTCGTCTGGCCAACCAAACAGTCGTCCAGAGGTTGAAGATTTTGAAGATTCTACAAGCAAATGGCTCCAGCATGATGAGAGGAACCACAGATAGCACTAAAATGAGATTAACGAGAGGGTCTCACCTCAAATTCCTGCTGAGGGACTTTCTGTTCCAGGAGCCCCTTCATCATGCGCACAACACCATTGAGGTTGACACCCGTGTACTGGCCATCGGGGACCACCTCAACCAGCGGCAAGGAGGTCAGCTCGTCCTTGGTGATGATTGGCCCAGCTGCGTGCAAGCACAACAAAATCGGTGGAACAAGATCATGATAAAAACAAAAAAGAAGGGAAAAAACAACAACAACAAAAAAAAAACTAAAAATGTTATGCACTGATGGGATTTTATTGGCATTCACAATTTGTGGATTTTTTTTTTTTTAACACCGTTTCAACTTCAATCTAAACAAGTAAAAACAAATAAATTTACATAAATAATATTTATAATATATGAATTATTCTGGAAATAAAGAACAAAGTCTAAAAATGTTGAGCGCTGCTGATATTTTAATTTGATCACTGACAGGATTCTCATAGTAATTTATGCGTGTTACCATATATATAAAAGTATTTTTGCCATTAAATAAAACACATTTCGAAAAAAATGTTTTATAATAAATTAAGAATAAACCTTTTCTGAATTTGGAATCGAGGTTTTCAATGGGTAGCTCATCACTTCCCCACGTGATGTCGTCGTCATCGTCATCTTCTGGCCGGCCAGCGCTCATTTGCAGATAACTGCACATTCAATAACAACAAGAGACAGCATGTTTAAAAAAATGCAAAATTAAAAACAAAAAAAAGCTAAAATCCTCATCTGTTCCCACGTTCCAAATACCAAATCTTACTTTTCATTGCTGGGGTCGTCCACACTCTCCTCCATCCATTGCACTTTACGAGAACTCTATGGAGTTAAAGGACAACCGCTTAAAACGTGAAATGTAAATGTTTACTATTTAGTGTGAGCGCTTTGATGAGGACCTCGGGCGAGTCTTCGGGTAAGGAGGATCCGTCGTAGTCTGTATCTTCGGAGAGTTCGGCACTGTGCTCTCTTTTGGGATTGGGCGGACCTTCGTCATAGTCGGCTGGCGGTAATGGTGGACAGCCGGAATTGAGTACGTTATGGGGACTACCCAACTTGGACTTCACCCCGCTGTCCTCACTGAGATCTGAAAACAACATTGACTGTAACAAACCAGGATAGTTTCCAACTTTTGTAGTTACAGTATAGAAGACAAAAGTGAAACCAGCAAATCCATGAGAGAAAAGTCATATTTTAGATTTCATATCACCTCCGGTTTCATATGATCGCTTTAAGTCAAGGCAAAATTCATACTTCAATCTCAACTGAAGGTTAAAAACATCGAGAACAACAAACAAGCAGCATCGGAAAGAGAAATTTATGCGAAAGCTCAATTTCAGTTGAAAGTCTAACCCAAGGTCTGATCTCAACTGCCTTTCTGTTACCGAAGACAAACACGAAGGGAGGAAAACCGACTGTACACAAACGAGCAGCAAGTCAAGCTTCCCCTTGTGAGGTACGCCGGTACCTGTGTTTCCGTTGCACTTATTCGTGGTGATTGGCAGATAGGCCATGTAGGTGTTGGGGTTCTGGCCAGGCGGCCTGGACACCATCAAGCGTACCAGGCCTTTAGCTTTGCGGATGGTGGTGACAGCTTTGGTATGTGAGACGCCGGTCATTGGCTCCTCGTTCACCTGCCGACACAGACAAAATAGCCTCAGACAAAGGCTCGTGTCCTGAATGGTCCAAAGGAATGCTTGAAATATCTCACTTTCAACAGCCGGTCGCCCACTTGCAACTTGCCCGAGGCCTCGGCCACTCCTCCCGCTGTGATGGACTTGACGAATATACCTCGCTCACCGCCGATCACGGAGAAACCGAGACCTCCTAAGTTCGGCTTGTCCAGTTCCAGCTTAATCACCTCCTCCTGGACGTGCAAACATGTTAACAAAAGCGCGTTGTACATTGTCAAACAAAAGAACATTGGGATTGTTCTTGTTTTGATTGTAAAGTGTCCTTGAGTGTTTTGAAAGGCGCTTATAAATGTAATGTATTATTATTATTATTAGTGAGCCTACCTCTAAAGAAGACAGCACTGTGAAAAACTCGGTCTCCATTGCATCTTCTGCGGTGAGGAACCCTTGAATGATAAACAATGGTCACTCAATGGTGGATTTTTTTTTCTAACACTTATTCCAAAAGAAGTATTAGCCTCAACGAAGGTTAATAGTCACACAAAAAAGTCGTGAGCTTGCAGTGGCGGCAATCCGCTAAAGTTAGCTGTGGACTCCTTTAGCTGAAAATGCTGCTAGCTCGCAGGGCTGTGAACCTTACCTGCAAAGGCTGGCAAGAAGCCGACAAAGTTAATGCAAGAAACTTTCTGATAAGGTTGGCTACGAAGATGAGCCACGAAGATACCGTCAGACAACAATAGGCGCTAAAACTACATAGCTAGCTTCTGTGTGGTTTATTGGTGTACATACCGCGCCTTGATGCAAATGTAGTGTTTAATTGACTAATCGTTTTATAGTAGTGTTATCTGCTAGTCACGTGTTATCATAAGGGAGGGTTTATTGATTTTGAATTTTACAGTAGTGTTAGCTGCAATTGCTATCGGGTAGCTGGCCAGCTGCAACAACGTACACTGCAAATGCTGTTTGAGCCAGCTCGCTGTCGAAAACCTCAGCTGCTAACACTATCCATGAGCTGGCTGTCGACTGGCTAATTGTTATGTGCATCAGTACTCATTTTTCTGAGCTGAAGTTTTTTTGATTTGTCAGTATCTCACTTGGCACATACCATTGATGCCAGATGATACAGTGGAGCTGATGTTACTATTCAGAGAGGACATTTTCCCAGGATACACAGGCTTGCCATCCCTTTGAGTGAGAGGGACAAAATCAGAGTTAAAACTGAGGAACATATATGTTATTCTTCAATGGAATATCAGGCTACCTTGTGGCTTTAAGAGTTAAGTCGCCACAAGAAAGTTCCAACAGTCTGGTGTTCTCGCTGAGGGTAAGTTCCTGAGTGGGTGCACCATTAATGTAATGGATGAGGTCCAATGGCCTCAGGGTGCCTTCATCAAAGGCCGCTGATCCTGTTAGGATGTCTTTTACAAACACAAGCCCGTACGCGCTGTCCCGACCGCCGTCCAAAACCAGACCTGCAGGGAGGGACCGGGAATGATCACTTCCAGACAACCATTTTACTTCATCTGCTGGATTTATATTTATGATCTTCTTACCAAGTGGTTTGTGGAGGTCTCGAAAGCAAATGTCGGGCAGCAGGTGGGCATCGATGTAGGGTTTTGAGTCATCCAACACTCTACCCACAACCAAGTCCACCAACCGAGGCTCTGCACGCACAAGTTCCACCACCTGGGTGTGGCCCATGCTGCTCACATCTTTCTGGTTCACCTGTGAGTAAAAACCATGCAAGATGAGAAACAGTGGTCACCCGACTTAATATGTGAACACCTTCACGCTCGTAACTCATATCAGTTGTATCTCAAATCAACTTTGCCCACTGAAATTAATAGAAATTCTATTAATCCGCTTCAGCCCACCACACAACCATACATTGAGACAGTACAGAAGATTGTCTCAACAAACCTCCAATTATGTTTTTCACAGAGCATAAAGAATAAATGCCTGTGACTATTATGTTCCTATATCAGCTAATTAAAGGTTTACAACCCCTGGGATATGAATGCGATTTTTTTGTTAGCCCGTCTATTGAGAGTAAGTAAGACAAAGTAGTGTAGGTAAAGAGCTCATGTAAGAAGTTTGGTTCAAGACATGAAAATCTACTGACTTTATGTTTTGTTTCAGATTAAACACCACACAGCTTGAAGCAGGCACGCTTGGTTTTTTTTTGTTGAGAACTCAAGGTTATCTGTTAAACCGCACATGGCATGTTCAGGGAGGGCAGAACGGGTATCATTCGCTTCTTTTCAGAAAAAAAAGCTCTGTTCTTTGTCAAAATTTGGCTCGCAACATGAAGCAAAAAATCAACAAACAAATAAAATGAAGCAAAATTGACTGATGACTGATGGTAAACCTTGAGCATTCTGTCCCCGGGCCTGAGCCGTCCGTCGCTTTTGGCGGGATCCTGAACAATGTCATGGATGTAACAACCGTGATCGCGGCCTTTGGTCAGTGTAAAGCCAAGGCTGCCCTTTTCAGACTTCATTAGTGAGACCTTCAGCTCCACTACCTATCAACACAGACAAACGGCCAACAGACGAAACCTTAAAGCACAACGGAAAAAATCTACAAAATGACATGAGGTGACAGTGCCTACATGCTCCCCTTTATTTTTATATATTTAATTATTAAGGCGAAATGAAACAACCAGGTGAATCTTACCAAAGTTATCTGCTTATTTATGAGCAAGCCGCTCAGCACTTTCGCCCCACTGTGACATAACAAGAGGGGCGAATAGACCCCCCCCCACCCCCCGAACCCCCACGTCAAGCTTCTGTCATTCCAAGACAAGATCAACTAGGCTGGGAAAAGTTTCACAATCACTTTAAAGTGATGGCCCGTGTCTGGCCTACGTATGGTTAAATTAGCCATTCATTTGCAATCTGAGAGTGGAGGGGTCAAACACTACATCAGAGCCAAAGCTACATTGAGTTTTACTTTTTCCGGAGGGTATTTTGACAAAAGCAGGTCACAGGCATGTAATTAAGACAACTGGAAGGTGGTTTTGAATGAAAGGATTAGAAGGAAAAATATAATGCATATGTCACCTTTCAAGCATCTTGAAAGCCTGAGTATTTTTACTTTGTTTTAGTTTTATTTCACAATAGTTAACAAAGGTCACTCGTGTGTAAGCATTCCTAGAACTGTCTAATGTTTTGTTTTTTTTTTTGTTTGTTTGTTTGTTTTTTCATGGGCCTTACCGGGACAAGTTCATCCATCTCTGTACCATTTGTGGGCACAGCGTGGTTTAAAGGCATGCGCAGAGGGGGAGGAAGGGGATCTGGACTCGGAGCTGAATGGGAGGATGCCACTTGTAGGGAGGGCTCTTGATTCCTGTCCAAACACAAAACGTTTGGATCAAGTCTTACAGATGCCATCGCCAATGTTGAATGCCCCAAAAACATAATTTGTTTACTTACTAAATACATCTTTTAAGCATTGACTATAGCAAAATTCTACCAAACAAGTGTCAATTCACTAAGTCATGTAAGTAAATAATGCAAACAAATGTGTCGGTTTATCATTTCAACTTTTCATGTTAAATAAAAAAATTAATAAAATATAGGTAAAATAATTTAACAGAGCCCCCCCCCCCACGTACCATTCGTAACTTGGAAATGTCGTCTGATGGGGCCATTGTCTAATGAGGACCCCCTGTATTACTCGTTCAAGTGGTTACCTCTTGCTTTGTTCCAGTCTGGTCATGGCCATTTGCGGCGAGTAGATGCTGTCGTCCAGCTGGTGGCTGCTGCTGAAGGATCCGAGTCCCAGGCTGTTGTCGCTCAGGTTCTGGTAGACGCTGAGGTCCCACGACTGCCCGCTGTGCTCCAGGGCACTCGGGCTGAACGTTTCCTCGACCTCCTCATCGCCGTCCGTGCTGTCGCTGTAGCTGTTGCGTCGGCCGGGGCTCTTGACTTGCAGCCTGTCCAAGATGACCTCCACACTGTCGGAGTTCTTCAGACGCAGAGTCTCCTGGAAGTCCTCGGCGCTATCACTGGATTTGATTCGCAGTCTCTCCAGGGCTTCTTCCACGCTGCTTTGATGCCTCTTGTCATTCGGTGGAGTGGCAGATTCGGTCCTTGGGAGATCAGACTTGGTTGAAGTGAGTGGCTCTTTACGGGGTGATGGGTTGGGTGTCTAGGAAGAAACACAAATGGTCTTTGAATTGCAGTTTGTTAGTTATTTGGCAGGATGATCAAAATCAGATCTGAGTAGTGTGGCAATAAAACAATTTTATTTTATACACTATCATGACCTTTTTCATTTTGCCAACCTCCACATATCATGAGGTTCATATCGTAAAAATATCGTATCATGACTTTGGATCATGTTATATCCCTATTCCGAACAGTAACACTTGTTGGTTATTCTCACCAAAGCTGAAGCGTCCATCTCTGGAAGAACGCCTCGTTCCGGTCTACAGAGGCGCAATGTCACTTCTTGTCCCGTTCCTCGCAAGGCTGAAATTACCTCCTAAACACAAAGCATACACACTGCTGTTCTTTTTTTCCTGTTTGAGTGACCATCAAAGAAGAAAAGTCTTCATACATGCTGTGAGAGTCCTTTGAGGGGTGTTTTATTGACGCGCATGATGACATCACCAACGTTGATGCGGCCGCTCTCGGCAGCCGGCTGACCGGGGAACAGTTTTTTCACGCGCACCATACTCGAGCCCGGAGCCTCGTCCGGGATGTACTCCTCCCGACTGAAGCTGAAGCCCAGTCCTGAGGCGTTCTTCACCAGGCGCACCTCAAATACATTGTCTGGTAGAGCAATATTTAAAAAAAAAAAAAGTTACTCTTTTAGGGCCATTGGATTCATTGCCCTGTTTATATGGTAAGATTTTTTTTTTTTAATACGGATCAATAGAATTAAGAATTGTTCAAATCCAAACAAAGAGTTAGTCCATATTTAACCTTAAGGCACCATTGTATCCTTTTGGATCCTATTCTATTCTCATTGTGGGCAATGTTGCTGCCTTACCTGGCGTTAAAAAGTTGTACTCTGGCTCATCTTTGCGCTGCCGTGCCGTTGCCTTACTCTTGACCGGCTCCCGGAGGCTGCTGTTGCCGGAGTGCTGCGGTGTGCATTGAGGAGTGACGGGTGCGTGGATCTTTTCCGTGGGTGGGTGACCTCTCTCGAGCAACAAATTAACCGTCTGATAAGATGCAGAGAAATATAGACCCTTCATTCCAAGGAGTAAATTAAAACGGAGGAGAGCGCTTGTAGTTACCAGCCAGCTGAATGTCAACCGGTTGGGTCACTCACCTGACCAGTGTCTCTGAGAGCGTCGACAGCCTGCTGGTGAGAGGCGCCTTCGAGTGACTTTCCATTGACGGCCACCACACGGTCCCCTGAGAACGCCACCAAAAATGAGGGTGTTTACAAATATGCCAGAGCACCTTCTATCCATGCAAGAGGCAGGGTACACCCCAGACTGGTCGCCAGCCAATTCCAAGGCACATATAAACAATTATTCACGACTAAGGACATTAAAAGTCTTCGATAGACCTTGCATGCAAGTTTGGGGAATTTGGGAGGAGAAAACTCATGCACGGCCGGGGAGTACGTGCAACGTCACATATTGTAGGTTAGTTGAAATTCAACCGCTGAACCTCTCGACATCTTTCAACATCTGCATATACCTTTATGTATCCTTCCATCAAGCTCTGCAGCTCCTTTCGGAAGGATGGCCTTCACATAGATGCCACCATGCTGAATAGTCGTGTTCACTCCCCCCTATAGAATGAAATGACAGCATAGTTACGACTAAGTTCAATTGAGACGTTGTGATATTTTTGTTTGGGGGGATTGATGGGTGTGTGGAATTTTAGTATTATAATGATATCACCAGATTATATTACGGATTGGGCATGCAAGATGAATTAATCAAAAGTGGATTAATTTGTCAATCAAACAATGAAAAAAAACTTGCTGCACGGCTGCAAGACCATGCCATTTACCAGATTGTTTTTCGACATTTTAGCGGATTTATTTCTTTTCAACAAAGTTATTCTGAGGTACATTTTTCTAAACAATGAAAAAACATTTTTTTCCACAAAGACTTTTAGCCTTTGTGCATTGTGGGCAAAAAAAAAAAAAAAAAAAAAAAAAAAGACACGCAAAGTTGTGCTTCCACACAACTTTGCGTGTTGCACTTTACTTGATCTCCAGTAGAGTTCACTGGTGCACAGTCCTGGTGCTATGATGAAATTTGAACTAAATCAATGTGTGGTGCACTGCACTGCACTGCTTGTTAGCTTGTAGTAAATATAATTACAGCTAGCTTGACGTACCACAAGTTATATTTAACTGAGTGACAAAAGGAAACCTTCATTTGAGAGGAGGACATTGTTTACTCAACCCGGTGATCAGTTAAGACATGACGCACAGTCGAGCGGAGGACACTATTTGAGGATATGCCGTGTACATATTTGGTACATTTATAAAGTCAATCAAATTTGGGGATTCATTGTTTGTTCACAATAGTCAATCATTGGTTATAGTGTACCGTAAAATCTGGTCTATGGTGCTACAAAATGAATCAAAATCACCACTGATAAAGTTCATCATTTCTATTCCGCGACGATTTTGTGTTGTGTGGTTTAGTAGTTTGAAGTGTATTTCATTGACATACAGCATTGCAGATACAAAAACAGAACTGTAAGTCAATCAATGTGTTACACACATAAGTGAGTCTTGGCCAATAATTTAAATACTAAACATTGACACAACCTTGATTAAAAGTCTTATTTTTCCAGTGGAAAAAAAAACTGGTTAAAATTGGTGCACTAAAAAAATGTGTTAGTTCAAAATAAATGAATGAAGCATGCAGGGTGAGTGACAGTCCAGTTTGCCAAAAGCCGCTTCCAGAATGGACAAGATACACTTAAAGGGAAGCAAGACGAACCCGGCAAAGAACACCATCAATTACCAGTGGTGAGGGATGCAGGGGGAGGGAAAACAGGGGCTTAAGAAAGAGATTGTGAAAACCTTGCCGAACAGTACCGTGACACTTATGCCCAGGCTGCTGTCTTTTTTCGACAGCTCAATGTCAAATAACTCTCCAGGCCGGAGGCTACTGACACCTGAGGCATTACCATTTAAATGTTCTCGGCGGTAGTCCTGCAAACACAAGAAGAAGAAGAGAAGGCATGACGGTGAATGAGCGCAAGCCGGGACATGCAGAGGAAGAGAGAGAGAGAGAGAGAGAGAGAGAGAGAGAGAGAGAAAGAGGCGGCAGTCATGGTGGAGGAGGAGGATTACATGCACTTTGTAACAAAACAGCTTCGCATTGTCATTTGAAATGCAATGAGAGGCACTGGTTATAAACAAAATCTAATTAGTGAGGGCAGCCAGAGCAAGATTTTGGAAGGTGTGTTGTCGATCCTTTTATTTGAAGATATGGGAAAATCTCAGAATGCTCTTTAACCCCTCTTTTTGTGAATAAGAGACCAGAGTGTCGTGAAAGGTCGTCAAGTTCGGGCTGGTCTTCGGGAAAATTTTGCATAAGAGCGAATCAAAAAAACACATTATTACATCATACGCATAATTGTGTTGCAACGAGGTGCGTAGCACGCCCCAGTTACCCATGTTTAGTTGATTATTGTTTATTTATTTTTTCGTGTATTTCAGTCTCTCGTCTCATCGTCTCCCCATGCTTTGCTTGTTAGCTGCAGTTGCGTATGAAATTACAAATGTACTGTATTACACCTTTGGTCATGTTGTACTTCTTTGAATATGCAAATTTGTAGAGTCAATCACCAGCCCCTCTTCTAAAACGTGATTAATCAGGTGTGAATTATCAATCAATCGATTATCATGCCCATCCGTATATGGCGCCAGTCAACAAAATGGAAAGTACCTGATGGACCATTAGTTTCTCCGGACTTTTGGAGTGACTTTCCTCATCCACGTCAGAATCCCCACCGTCGGAATACTCCGAAAGTTTCGGAGCTTCTAAGAGTTTTGTCTTCCGGGTTTTGGGAGGCAATGCTGGTGGCAGGGGATCCAAGGACGAATTTTGGGATTCCAGCGTGGTGGTTGCCCTTTCCAAGCACTGCTGGACTTGTCCTGAAGTGGGCAGGATGATGATTGGAATGGTGCTCATCATGTCTTGAGAGGGTGGAGAACTGAACCGGGCTTGGAAGGTGGGTGAAGGCGGATGATGGGGGGCCGGAGGGCTGGATCGCACTATTGCTGGGTGATCAGTTGAAGGAGAGTGCAGTTCGGGCTGAGCAGACTTGAGTGCTACCAGAGTAGATTTGGTCTTGGTTGGGGACAAGCCAGGTGAAGACTCTAAATAAATAAGAAAAAAAGAACAGTTAAATTACAGGACAAAAATAAATTGCCCACCCCTGGTTAAAACCAAAATGGAATGGAAGCCTTTTGAATACCAGCCGTTCGTTGTCTAATTATTTATTATTCATAATGAGCTTTGGCTGCATCACAACTGAAATGTTACCTTTGTACAGTCTCTCTGCAGGCTGCAAAACCACCAGCGTGACATCATCCGGAGCATTTTGGAGCACTTGAATGGTGTCGGCGTGAGAGAGACCTTCCAGGTTCAGGTCGTTGACAGCAATCAGGCGATCTCCTGCGACAACACGTATGCAACAAGTGTGATGAAACTTTCCCCGCAAGTGTAGAAATTTTAGGAGGGAGAGAAAGAGAGGTGGGTCTACCGGGTTTGAGATAACCATTAACATCAGCGGGACCCCCGGGTGTGACAGAGCTGATGAGAGTGCCCATTTCAGTACGACCGGAGTTCTCCTCACCCACCACCTGGAACCCTGCACAAAAACACACACACATATAATCCATCCATCTATTTTCTATACTTCAGGCGAAAGGCAGACTACACCCTGGACTGGTTGTCAGCCAGTCGCTGGCCACAAATGTAACACGACACCACATCAATGACCTCCTAAAATGCATATGGGTGGAAAAAAAACAACAAAAAAAAGGCTTTACCCAGGCCATATTTCACATCTTTCTTCAGGCTTACAGATGTGATTTGTCTCTCTGGAGATGGCAAAGCGTTCATTTTTTTCTTGAGGGAATCTATCAAAGTAAAACAAAATATGTGTTTGTGTTTACGAGAATACAAAGCATGCTATATGCCCCAGAAGATAAACCCTGATGCAGACAACATTTAAGTGGCGACCAGAAGTCTACAGAAGTCGTGTGAAGGACTGTTTCGAAGCTGCCGTTTTGGTAAGCGACACAGTTCTAATACACGGCAATAAGTGAAAAGCAGCCTTTGTATGGAGACAGAAATAAAACATACCATTAGCAGAGGTTGGAGTGGAGGATAGTCCAGAGGAGCTGTGCATGCTGACCCCTAAAAGAAGGCAGAAAAGTGATGAACCTTTTAGACTGCCCTTGAAAAGCCACTTTGCAAAGCCTGCACGGTCACTTACCCATTACATAAGCCTGGCCTGCATCCTCTATGGAAGAGGAGTCTGATTCTCTTTTGGACTCAAAGTGGCTCCAGGCGGGACTGTTTTGAGAGATGTAAAATTGGAATAAGTCTTTTCTTCCACTTGGGGTCACAATAGTGAATCGAGAAGAAATAATCAGACTGGGACCAACTATAACTATGTTGAATATTATGCATTTTGCAACATTCGTAGACATTACACAATGGCATCTTAAAAAATTTATACAGATTTCCCCCCCACATTAAAGGACTGATTAGCAGGATATCGAGCATAGGCATGGGCGTCAATCTTGGGGGGAATTGTTAAAATAGTTTGGTTACTTTTTTAACTAATCTTGATGTTGTCAGGTCCTTGTTAGTCCTGCTGCAGTGTCGCCATGAAACAAATCAGCTTCACTCAAACTCACGTGTTGTTCTGGTGCGAGAACGAGTCCGTGTCGGAACTGGGTTGTGTCTGTGCCAAACCACTGCTATACGGTTCTGCTGCGCTGTGCTGGAAGGCCTCCGGTGTCTGCCCAAGATTGTGAAGAGAGCGGCTCATGGCCCGGGGATTAGGTTGCACCTTCACTGAATGGAACCCTGGAAAGTTCATCTGGTCCTGAGCCAGAACGGAGCCAGCTAGAGCCTTGTTGAGTGCTGCTTCCGAGTAGGAGATCCTCTTCAGGTGCTCTGGGTTGGAGCGCGTGGAAAGGGCGGGGGCCAGGCTGTCTGAGCTCAACGTTCGGCTTACCGCGCCCTGACGATCCGTGTTATATTGCAAACTAGTCAGGGGGCTGTTCACTAGAAATAATAGAAATTACAGAATGAAGATATAATGTTGGTTGATTTAAAAAGCAGGTCAAGGCAAAAGACCATCTTCTTTCTACCGAGTTCCTGGAGCTCCTGGTTGCTTTGGAGAGCCCTCATTTGCTGGTGAAACTTGTGATGGTCAGAGCAGAGCTGTAGCAGATACTGACATGTACTGCTGTTGTCTGTCTGGAAAACATGCTTGATTCCATCCGATGTGTTTTGAAGGCAAATCTTCTTTTTCTGTAGAATGAGCAAAAGGGTTAGCGTTAGATTAGTACCAGCTGGATCAAGTTACGGTCTGGACCCAAAAAGTTAGCCGAGGGTTAGAACCAAAAGGAGTACGAGCAGACTGATTTGGGTTACATTGATAAACAAAATGTCCTCACTGTGAATGAAATCTTCTTTGTCTCCCTCCAGGGGAACTTTAGCACCGGGGTTCGATTTCCATTAAGGACCTCAAAGATGAGAACCCCTTTGGAGTAGACGCCCAGCATGATGCCAGTCTGGGACCTCTTCTCAGGGAGCACACGGTGGAAATGGACCCCGTACTCGGTCAGCCTCTGGCTTACCTTTGGAAACATAAAAATCAACTTAGTGCTGTATTAACATACCTATCGCTGAATTCCCACTAAATACGGTACTGAATAATGGGCAAGGATTTAAGAGCATTTTAATGCATTACTATTGCAATGGATAGCTTATTTGCACGAATGTAAAATGTGTGTTAGAACGACTTATAAAGATCCATTATTTCATACGGAAACAATTCAGAGGTCAACCGGCGGTCGGCCTTTAGGCTTCCACTACATCGAGTTTTGCATTTTTGACTGACCTTGAGAAACTCAAACTCGGCCTCCGACTCAGACGCTCCATAGTAGTTCCTGTGAAGTTTTGGAAGCTCCTCCTTGATGGTCGTCTGGTCTATCTTATCCAAGACTGACACAGGCAGGTAGTGCTCAGCTCTGAAATACGTCTTCCCGTGGAGTTGCTGCCCAAACAGACACATTTACAATGTTGAGTTTAAAATTTGTAACGTAACGTGAAATTGCTTGCAACATATCAACGTCACTAGCTATTGGATGTGACAATTTGACATTTTGGCTCAGCTTTTAGCAAGAATCATGGATGCCCTGAACCCTTTTTGGTCCAAACCATACCCAATAATTTGGATCCTAACCCTAAGCTAAACTTTAGTCCGAATTCCTTGTGGTCCTGCCCTAACCCCAACCATTTGGTCCTACCTCTATGGGCTTTTGACTTAAGCGCTAACCCAAAATTAACTCTTACTCCTACCTTAACTTGTTTTGGTCCTAGCTTAAACCTAAAAAATTGTGATGTATGTTATTGAATACCTCAGGTTGGTAGTCACCATACTCTGCTTGAAGTCCTATGGAGGCCAAAAAGATGGCATTTTCCATGTCGCAGCGCATCCTCTCGTCCAGGATGTCCTTCCTCAGCTGTAAATAGTACTGATGTTTGGTCATAGCATGTCTGTTGTCCGAGGAAAGGAAACAAATCCCATGATTACACAGTTGTGCCAAAAAAAAGAAGCCGAGTTTCATCAACACTCACTGAATTAGGTTGACGTCATCAATGAAAAATTTGATGCGTAAGAAAAGGTTAAAAGGCACGTCAGATTTCTTCTTCCAAGTCTCAGGCGCCACTTTGGACAGCTTGACATCAGGATTAATGAAGAAAAACTCGTTTTCTGCGCGGAGTGAATGAGATTTCAGCAAAGGTAGGAAAATGGATGCATTTTTTCCCCCGGCGATGTACACCGTGTACGCATCAATGAGTATACTACCTGTGAGGTAAGCTAGGCCAAAGAGATGGCGTTCGACCAGGCCAACGTGGGCGATCACCATATCCAGCGCGTCTTTACCCGAGGCCTTGACGTCACAGCTCAACTCCAGCTTCTGGCCGCTCAGCAGCACCACGCTCAGCTTCCGCTGCACTTCTTCACCCTTACGCTTCTGCGACAAAAAGGAATGAATTATTCACTGCGCCATAAAAATGTCTGTTTCAACAGCACAAAGATCCATTCTCACCATTATGGAAGCAGGAACATTAAGTGCAACGCTGGGCTCACTCGCCATCTTCACAAACTCTGGTCCGTGGAATAGCTGTTGAGGTGAAAAGTAAAAATAGGAAACAAAAGTAAGCCAATAATACAACAAATGTCAGAGGAACAATGCTAGCAGGGTCCTGTTGAGGTTGTGCAAATTTTACCCCTATCCTGAAATCTCTTCACTGGTTCCCGGTGTCCCTCAGAGTTTAGTCTAAGGTTCCCTTCCACACCCACCAGTGCATTCATGGATACTACTAGAGGGATGGGCACCGAAAACAGAACTTTTTGGGGTATGGACCGATTGCAGACTCTACTACTGAGCACTGATTCACGTGAAATCAAACAGTGCCGTGTTTCAACTCCAAAGCTTGTCTTTCCAAGTTACAGCTGTGCAGATGTAGAGTTGTCAATTTTCCATAGCGCACATGAATGGAGCAGTGCACGTACACGAGCATATTGGTGTCACCCACTCACACGGGCTTTCCTCACACAGACTAATTCCTCACGATTTTTTTCCATGTCTCCAAGAGACATCGGTGAGACGAAATAATGAAAAAGGTGACTTGCTATCGCTCGTGGGCGCTTGCCATAAAACATTGCTGTCGGATCCTTATCCTTTGGAAAAGCATGAAGTCATGGTAACAGTTTACAGCCAACAATGTGCACATTTTGTCCTTAAATGACAGTGGAGTGAGTTTGTGGTCTAAGTTAGACTTCACCCAAAACATGACACATCGATGCGATTATCAGCAGAGGTTACTGTGATTTAGGCCCCTGTCAGCACTTTGTATGTTGTCAAAATTACGCTTAAATATAAAAACCAGGACCTTGGCTTTTCGCAGCGGCATCGAGGAAGTGTAAGGCGGGTCCTGGAGGTCCAACATGGAGGTGCGCGAAGGAGCCAGTGGGTCATCCAAGGTGTAGATGTTACCCTGGGACAACCTATTAGCCAAGTGTGCATGCAGACGCTGCACCTCCTCTTCCTGCTTCTGGAGGAGCAGCTCAGCTCCAGCCAAACCTTCATCAGCTGCTCCTTCATACTGCCTGCAAAGAGGGGAAGATTGAAAATATTCACGTAACTGAAACTATACCAACAACAAATCTTAGACACGAACGGCCCAAAAATGTATACTGTCCAATTTGTATGGTATGTTGCAGATGTTCTTCTCATCGTCTACTTACTAACGAACATGGGTTCAAATAGATTATGTAAAGATTGGTATCACAAAATGTTTGGCGCAGTTCTCCCTCTGAGCTGCAGCAAAACAGTATTTGGCGCAACAAGGAGAAACAACTGATGTTTAAACACTCTGGGGTAAGCCAAAAAATAAGTCTGCCCTGCGTGCTATAAAGCCGCCACACGCTACACGCAAGCTAGCAATTGAGACACGTCCAAACAAAGTAACTTCAAATATAATTTGAAATTATGTGTTGCTTATCTTTTCTGTCTGGGGACTCCAGGTACAAAGAGTGCAAATGAATGTGGTTGACAAGTACGCTTGTTCCCCACTGGTTGCATTTCACGAGGTCATAAATTCATAGTGTAGTGTGCAGATGAGAGAAATCAGAGAAATCATTTGAGCTTGCACACGGCAATAAATCACGATATAAATGTACTTTGCATTGTTTACCATTATATCAATGCAATGCACTCAAACAGAGGAATTCCTCATTCTATATTAATGCTTATACTCAACTTAATATTCGGTATGTGTACTTTTACAGCACTTGTGAGGAGGGTGTTCTGCTATGTAACAAAACATTGTTTTCCTGCTAGCAGCAGGCGGCTCGGCTCTGTAATACCAGTAGATTAGAGAGACAGAGAGCTGTTCAATGTGGACGCTACAGTGCATCCGATGACCTCACTGGCCAAGCATGGGGGCTGACCCTGCTGTGCAAAAACCGCAACGTCTGTGTGTGCGTGCGTGTTTGTGTGGACTCTTATCTGCCACTGACCTACCCCCACAGAGGGATTGTAAGTAGTAAAGGTGGGAAAATCCTTAACACATGACAGTGGACATGTTGATTTAAGGTAGGGCGATGTCCTACAATTTAGACCATTTTCAGGGAAAATATGCTTCTGAAAGCAAACTGAGAAATTGCACATGATATTGTTAAAGTTATTATTATTATTATTAGTAGTAGGTTTAACTCTTGAGTCACAGTAAACTTACTTTTGCAGTTCTATGACAGTCGTTGCCTGATTTACAGTACTAGAACTCCAATTAGCAGGCGCTAAATTGCATGCTCACGACTGCCAACTTGCTCTTGCCTTTGGCAAATGCTGTAAAAGTGATGGTAGTCCATTAAAAAAAAAAAAAAAAAAAAAAAAACCCACGTTGTACCGTTCTTGCTAATCTTTCCTGTCTGGTACTCCCGGGACAATGAGCCGTTGACTGTCCATATTTCCTTTTCTTGAAACACTGCATGTCTCAAGATCATTTGTTATTATAATGCGACTTTGCAAAAACTGCTCTGGGACAGGCAGACACTAATTGTCACAAATGTGCTGATATGACACATATGCAGAAGCAGAGTTGAAAGGAGTTTTGTCATACGTGACATGACTCCTCCTTTTTCCCCTTCTTTCTTAAATCATCCAGACACTCCAAAACTGCATTGCTTCATAGATGATCTGTTGCAACGATTTTTGTTGGCAAATCAAAAGCGGTTACACAAGTGGAAAGGTAGTCACCGCTGCCTTTTATTTTGATAGCGCAACACTGGCACCACTTTGCATGCTGGTTGGCACCTGCCTTTCAGACGTGCTATTTAAAGACGCAAAATCAACCAGCGTACTTCGCCTCAGGTTTGAAAAATCACATTACGCATGCTAACCTCATCAGTTTACATATACTATTCCCACACTGGAAGCTTTGGTTCCACTGGATTTGCTTCATCAGTTGCACATGCTACAATGTAAAATGTGCTAAAATAACATATCATTTGTTATATTTTTGAGGAAATTAGTTAAAAAAAAAAAAAAAAAAACATATTTCAATCTCGTGCAACCAAAGCATTTTTTTCAGTACACAACATGCAAAGTCTATGGACACCCCCTCAAAAAAGAAAGCAACAGAAAAAGAAAAACAAACATGGAGTTATTCCTGGAATGCTCACAGAGCTAGAATTGCTGACTGTTTGACATTTTGGGCCATCATTATTCTCCCAAAGACTTCTTAGCCATAAGTGAGAGCTTGCCTGATGTCACGTCATCCATTGGTTCATTTTACCTGTGCCTCTGCGTGTTGTGACTCGTTATGGACAAGGAGTCGTGTTCTGAGGAGAGCGCCAGCTGAGAGCCGAATCGCCTCGGGTCGGGCGTTTTCTTCCCTGCGAGTGACAAGGGGGGGAGGATGTGCGTGAAAAAGCTGCAGGTAAACCTCGACGCGCCATGCAACTAAACTATATCAATATTCGATCAAACAACAGTTTGTGTAGCGGCTGTTGAAAACAACACGGGCCTTTAGATGTCAACCGTCCAGATTGTTTACCTTGCCTGTAGTCGGGATCAGAGGAGGCAACCGAGGGGCTTTCACTGGAGGAACTGTAATCACTGTGGTGTCGGTGGTGGGTGAGATTGGGTTCTGAGGGAGAAAGAATGACTGGCATTAACCGGAATTATGGAGGGGACTCTCGGTTGCTTATTCTTTGGCTGCCCCCCACCCCCACCACACTGGGGTTGTTTTTCGACAAGAGTGGATGGTGTGTTAAAACAATATGTCCTGCTCATAGTAGTTGAGGTTTCTCATGATCGTGTTGGTAAACATCCAAAATGGAGGAAGGGCTTCAGCATGCATGCCTGTCATGCGATGTCTTGCCCCACCGGCTGAACGTGTAGTGCAAATACAGTACATATCCAAGTGAAACAAACTCAACTCTGAGGAGTTCGTGAAAACTTGAAAGTCCTGCTCCTCAGTATCACTCTGGGCTCACATAGCTTAAATGCATGGCGTTCCCATGCCATTCCTCAGGTTTTTTTTTTTTTTAACTTATTCTCAAGAGTGATGCTTGAATCTCACGGGCAAGGGTGAAAAACTAACAATTCAACCAATCTTTACTGTTTTATTGCTTTTCCATTGAACAAGTTTGCCACTGTCATCCCTGACAACACTTCTACAAAAAAAAAAAAAAAAACCCAAACCCACCACCATCACTACTAATATTCCTACCATTGCTACTGTTACCAGTACCACTACTAGCGCTACTATGACCAACGTTGTTACTACTTCCAACCACGACCACTACTACTACCTCTGTTACCACTACTACACGTCAAATACTACAATTAGTATTACCCCAACCAACAATAGTCATACTACTACCGAGAATTACAACTCCTAGTAATACTACCACCACTCTCAGGTGTGGTATTAAATTAGTGTTAAACACGGCTCTCTCCTTTCCACCACGTGAAAAGCTCAATTTGCACACAGTGCAAGTCGCTGTTCCACTGACTCCGCTTTCCAAATGAAAATATTTCCAGACTGCAAGCTTCACGTTAGCTTCCCACGACAACTACCAGAATGTTCCCCCGCTGGCTGTTTTCATTTCCGCAGTTTCCGGCTGTGTTGCGATGCTGCTTCGTAAAAAACACATTTTGTTTTCTTTTGGCAATATCTGAATAACTCTGGGCTGTATTACTGTGAAGCTTATATTAAATGTTCTGTAAAGCGCTTTGTTACTGCTACAGCTGTTGTGAAAGCGCTATTGGATTTTATTGTAAAAGCGAAGCAAAAGCATTTTCTGTACTTCAGTGCTGCGGAAAATCAGCCGCTCCAATTTGTAAAATGAAATTAGTCTCAGCCCCACGTGTCATGCCAATGAAACGATGATTGATTCATGAGTGTGTTACATAGATAGACTTTGGGTTCAGTCAACAACCGTAGAGCGGCAATTTTCTGTTCTTATTGCAGTCGCTAACAGTTGACCACTCAAATAGCAGAGTAACTCAGACCGCAAGGTTTTTTTTTGTGGCTGGAAAATCAAGATTTTCCATTAAAACCAATCATGTGGTTCTCCGAAGTGCTTTTCTGCGAGCGTGCCCTCCCATGAGTGCGCAGAAAGGGCAAGGAATGAGTATGATACAGTGCGTTAAGTTGTAATTTAGTACAGAATGCTAACAGTATGAGAGGACACAAAAGTCATATTCTTATAACTTTTTCCCTATCTCAGTTTTCATCCCCCAGATGACCAGACTAAATGGATTAATTAGACAAAGTGGAACCTTGATTTAATGGACTAATATAGGGGGAGGGGCCCTCATTAAAGGCATATCAAATGGAAGTACTTTATTTCATGGCCAGGTAGCACCCAATACTGTATAGCAAAAAAAAAAAGAAAAAAGAAAAAAGAATAAGTAGTTTATAAGCAAATAGGAAAACAAGATGCCTAAAATAATCAACTTGCCAACTAATCAGTTCAAACCAGAGTGCAAGGTTAAATATAGCAAATGTTTGTTTTGTTTTGTTTTGTTTTTTTGCACAGCTTATGAGTCTTTGAAGCCTCTGTTTCAGACAGACACACAAGGGCAAAAAAAACGCTCTAATCTTCCTTTGGAGTCAGCATGCCAAAGTGCCAGACAATTCGTACAATTTGAGGGGTTGTACCTTTACTCAAGGCTCCCTGTTCTGTATTGTGGTCTTAAATGGACCAACCACCGCTCTGAGCCACATGACCTGCGGCCAAGTGCCGGAAAAGTCCAATAACGTTTGGAATTCCTTCATCCGCTACACATGACTCCAATTATAAGCTCCAGATTTGCTTGGAACAGGATCGACTGATTGAAAAGCACCTGGGGTTGAGTCGCGTGGGTGCAGCGGTATAGTGTGAGATGAAAGGGACCAGGTATCAACATGCCCATGCACACGCACGTGCACACACACAAGGTTTAGTCCGCCGTGAGCCACACGCATGTTCACAGACCGATTTCATGCACTGTGCATGTGGGTGAAACCTGAGAGCACCGACCACTGCTGCGCCATCACTTTCCTGCAGGAAACAAGAGAAAGGAGTGAGAGGAGGAGAACGAAGAAGCAGCCAAGGAACACATCCCCTGCAGAAGCCCCGTTCGCACCACACTCAAGATGGAAGAAGACATATTTTCGCTGGCCCAATACACGCGTTTTTCATATTAGTTTGGTTTGGTGGGATGAAAAAGCCAAAGCGATCCAGTTTATTTCAGCTTATCACTAAACTGTTTGGTAAGTTGAACCCTGATCTGGTGGAGGACAGTGAGAGTGTCACATGGCAAAAGTTCCGTGTACAAATTTGAGTTGTGCCTTTGTCGAAGGAACAATGCTGCGTCATAAACTGAGGACGACCAGTAGCCTCCTCAATATCGGGATCCTGCAAAGGTGGAATACTGCAACATCTGTGTGGCATTTTACACAGAGAACTGTGGCCACGGAATCAGACGATGATGTCAGCTCCAAAATACTCATCGAACATTAACACTGCTCTCAACACAAAAGGGCAGGAGAAGTGACTGAGGAATGTAAAACTTTACAGCCCTCTCTCACCTTTCCGGAGTTCAACATTTAGTAGGTCTCATCCCAGCTCTGATACTACCTCGGCCTAGGTTGAATATTGGCGAGGTGAATCGGTTTCAGTGCAGTTTATACCGAGCAGTAAATGTGACAGAAAGGCAGATAAATCCTTTCTTGAAGAAGTTGTGTAAAAAGGGCTGGAGGAGCATGCCAATGAATTCTACAGAAAAAGTCAACGCCTTTGAAGGGCACCTGATGGCCACGCCCATTCTTGTAAAATGGAACGGTGAAGCCTTCAGCAGTCAAGGTGCAATGCTAGCTTGGCATTGCCAAGGTGATAACATATCTGGCATGGGATGTTCAAACGTGATACCTTGTTGAAATATGTTTCAGGACTGAGTGGTGGCATGCAAAGAATCTTACAGGCCAGCGATGCATCCTTAGAAAAAAAAAGAAGGCCAGATTTCAGGGTATCTTCACATTAATTACTGTTGGTGCTTATTCCGATTCATTCTGGTCCCTGATGGTGTTGGCTCTTCTCACTTGGAACTCTCGCTGACCAGATGCGTACTGCCTGGTACCTGGTGGCCAATAGGAAAGCACCAATAGCCACAACAAGCTGTGCTGAGCCAATGGAAAAGGGGTCATCTCTGTGGACCCATGAATGGACAGCAGTGTGTCTATCTTAAGTGATATACATCCGCGCCGACAACATGGCCAGCTTTGAGAATAATCCCTCCTTTGCAGTCAAGGTCAATAAAGGTCCAATAGCTCTGAAAGATTATTTTGAGCAGGAATGGGAATTGATTTCCATGATTAAGCGATTCTAATTGAGCGAAGAACTGAAATAATGCTGCTTTTTTGTTGACGTACATTGACAGTTTAATTAATGCATAAATAAAAACAACTTTCGAAATAAGATATATAAGAGAACTAGCTTGTTCGGTTGCGCTTTTTTTATGCTACAATTTTGAGAGAATTAGCTTGTTCTGATAGAACTGAGTTTGTTTTAAGTCCCCCAAAAACCTCTTTTAATTTGAAGTTGCCTTTAATTACTAGAGGTTTACTTACCGAAAAGCCATTGTTACAGTATCAAAATATCAAATTAAATCTATGTAAAGGAGTAAGGGGAGGGAGAAGAAAGAAAGGGACAAGCGACGCGCGGTAGAGGAGGAGGAAAAAGCCACAGCAGAGGAGGAAAAGGACGGCGCTGCTCTGTGGCTCGAGTGCACCGAAAATAGCTGCTCAAGCACAGGGAGGAGCAGAAGGAAGAGGAGCAAAGAAGGGCGTTCATGTTGTTATGAAAAGAGAGAAGAACAAAATCTCCAAATGGGCAGCAGAGCTCTTTGTCCACATGTGACTCAGCCCAGCTGGTCGGCAGAAACTTCACAAAGAATTTCTTGGTAAATGTTGGCAGGAAAAAAAATCAATCACCTCAACAGTCCTGGTTCAACAACTGAGCGGGTTGTGCTTGCAACGATTGTCCCCAGTCTGTGCAATTCATGACATTATGCAGCGTTGATAAAAGGCACAGAAGGAGACAGCAGCGAAGACGCGCTACACGTATGACGGAGCGCAGTTAGGCTAGAATTAAGCACGCCTGTAATTAGAAGGGGCAACTTGGACAGCTCCGTGAGAGTGACTCACACAAACTCAACATTGCGTCCAACAGTCCAACTTAAATTAGCAAGAAAAAAAAAATAAATAACACACACACATGGGACTTAAAGATGGATGTCTCTACGCTGTAATTTTCACCTCCGCATTGGTGCTGCCATGCAGTGCCTTCCTTTATGGGCTGGTGAAAGTGATATAGAGTCTGGATGGTTTTGTTTTATTGAGGGCTCTTCTTTTTTGTTTTATAGCCATTGCTTTGACATTGGAAACACTAAACAGAGGATCCCTGTTACATTTTGGAAAGGGTCTAGGCATACTGTAGGTGTGGGCAAAGGAATTCTGAATCTATTGTAACGTGTCGTTTATTTATTCATCTGTTGAGCTTTAGCTATCGGCCGTTCCACTACCTGGAAAAATATGCAGTAAACTCAGCCATTGCGAGTGCGTTGGAGCATCTCTCTGCTGAATTCCTAAGTTCTTCGTGATTCTCAGTAGTGACGGACTGAAGATAGACTCACCATCCATGGCTTGTCGCAGCATCTGCAGCTTCCTCTGCCGCTCCTTGATGCGGTCGTAGGCACCGGGCAGGCCCGAGCCGACTGATGGTGTCGAGAGGTGATGGGCATTCCGGCTCTTTAGCCCACCAAATTCATAATAGCGAGAGTCCCTCTCTATGGATGCGCCAAACGGCGATTTCATCCTGCCAATAGTTTGCATGGTTAACGCGTTGCTGCCTCGGCGTGCGTCCTCCAAAGCTCCGAAACGAAGGGCCTCCGGGTCGATGCAGGCCAAGTCCACGGAGGACGCCCAGGTCTTCCTGGCCTGGGCTGCCCTCGGGTCTGTGCTGTGGAAGGGTAAAGACCTGCGGTCCAGTTCCACGGGTCGGCCTTTTTGCTGGGGGTGAAGTGGGTGCAGGTAGGGGTAGGAGTGCTGGTGCTGGAGTGAGACAAACGTGGGGCACATTTCGCCAGGACATTCCGAGTTGGGGTGATAGTCACAGTGAGGGTAGTGGAGGGCGGCTCCTTCATCCCCCCTCATGATGTCGTGCACCGGCAGGGATCCCATGGAGCGACTGAGGCCCCGGTTGAGAGAGCTCTGCTCCTGAGTCCTGGCCCGGTAGCGCTCCAGCACCCTGGGGGCTGCACTCCTTCCTAGAAGGAGATCAAAGGAAAAGTTCAAATTCGGAATCAAGCAACTACTTAAAACACTTACAATTTCACAGATAACACGGCAGCTAAAAATGGTTAGGATGGAACCTCGACAGTCGAAAATAGTGAAAGCATGTTTTATTTTGGGAGAGAAAAAAAAAATCCAGCTGCAAAAAAGGGTTCAACGGTCAGCAATGAGAGATTTTAACCCAGTAAACATCCAAAAGATTAACTCCTCAACATGCATTTTCGTTTTTTTTCTTGTGGACCGATGATGGCAAAAAGGAAGCATGTGAGTGAACGTCTTCAAAATCGCACAGAGAACTCTTTCAAGACCGTTCATGACTGTTTAATGTCCGCGTGTGAAGGACAACAGTGTCAATAAACTCGGGTAATAACACTTCTCCCTCTCCGTTACATGTCTGTCAACTATCTTCAAAAGGTAAGCAGTCTATAACTACATTTTAATTTATTCTCATGAATGTCTTCACATGGATGCGCATGTGTATTGTTGATCAGGATAACAAGAGGGCGATTTCGAGAAGTAGTGTTCGAAAGTGCGGTCTTTCTAAGAACAAGGAAGCTTACAAAGGCCCCAAGGCAGAATGTAATTCATCGTGAAGGTCAATCAACAGCATGTGAACAGCGATTCAGATAAAGAATGGGATGCTGCTGCCCGAGAAGACACTTAAGAACTAAGTGAAGACTCTTTCCCCTGCGGCTGCCCACTGTTCATTCACAGAAACTAAACGTGGACACAAAGAGCAGAGCAGCAGCAGCTTCGGGGCTCCTCGAAATATGCATCTCTAATCAATGCCATGCCACGCTTACATAATCGGGATGGCGGCCATGTTTTGCACGCTCCCTCTCCCTTTTCCACGGGTCTGGAAACATGTTCTCAGAAAACCACTGGTAGGATTTGGTCATACTTTCCGAAATCGAAGCCCGATCCTGGACGGACTTCGACAAATTGCACTCGGTTCACGTGGAAAATGAGCACGCAACTGGCAAAAGCGTCATTTAACATTTTTATTCATTCCACTCCAGCCTCTGTTTAGAATTACATAATAGACACAGGATACAACTAAACTAACCTTATTAGAGCGTACCAACATGAGTTAAAGTGATTTGTCCATATATTTGGGCTAAATATGAGAATGGGTGATCACAAGAAAGATGAATCAGCATCAGGATAATAGAGCCTCTGCACAAACACAGCTCTTTTGTTCATCTTTATTCACGTTACCTGAAGGTAAGCCTTTCCCCCTCAACCTCTCCCGGATTTCTTTACTCCGCTCGGGAAGAGACTCTCTGTCGGTTAGCAGACCATCCAGCTGAGGGAAAAAGAAAAAAACATAAGTGTCATTTTTCTTTAAACATTCACTTAGAAAAAAAAAGACACAATGATGCTTCTCCGCAATGTACACATTCCACACCATCCGGTGTTTTGAAGAGGAGAACGAGACGTGTGACTGGAAACAACCACAATTTATCCTCTAATTGTGGATGGATACTTGAAATGAACCATAAATGTTTTTCCAAGGTTAAAATAATCAACTCAGGCATAAGTCTGGAAAAGTAGTTACCGGTTTGCACGTTCTCCCATGCGCTAAATCCCCAAAACAAGCATGTCGTGTTAACCAGAGAGTCTAGATTGTCCAGATCAATAAATCTGGAGCAGGTTTTGCACTACAATGTGTGTTACACGTGCTGATTTTCAGCTGTGTTAAAAAAAAAAACAAAAAAACAACAACAACAACCACAAAACAAGGAAAATAAATCAGACAGGTTAGCCACATGCTAAAAATATCTGTCAAATAGTGAAAGTAAATTCTCCCCAGCATTATGCAGGATGTCACCGTAGCAAAATATTGAGATGAATACCCAAACAGTGTGTAGAGGACATTATACAACCTCTTTGTAGCAAATAAAATGGACCAAGTGATTTGGCAAAGAACGTACCTGGGAAAGGCTCCCAAGGACCAAGCGAACCAGCTTTCTAACATACGAAAACGGAGGGTCACAAGTGGAGTTTCGAATGTGTTTGCTGCAGATGTCCAGCACCGTGCGCAGCGACATTCGGCTCAGTGTGACATCGTCGCACATGTTGAGGAGCAGGCTGTTTAGGTGTTCCCCCAACTTCATAGGCTGCATGGAGACACAAAGTCAAGTCAGAAAAGTTACATGCAGAGGAGGAAGCAGCACATGCTGTCAAGCAGCTGTGATTAAACCCACCTGGCTTTGGGGTATCTCGTAGTCTGCTCCCCAGTAGAGGGTCATCCCCAAAGAGTACATGTGCATCTGGGCAAGAGAACAGGTATGATTATAACAAGAACACTGGAAAACAAACATGAGGTCCAGGTCTAGAAACTGGTAGATTAAGTCACGAGGTCTAAATAAAGCCGTAAAAATGTTAAATTCTTGCTATTTTGGAAGGGCAAGATCCTCAAAACGGAAATGGAGGACATTCCCCCCCTACTTTCTTTCTCCTGTTACTCAGCGCTGGAAGAAAATTTACTTCCCCTCAATGTTAGTCTTGGTGGAAGAAAGAATAACTTTGCTATGGCCAAGAAATGCAGCAGAACGTTTCAAGGCCGGGGCACACATTTAAAGACGCACACACGCGCACTTTCTGAAAATGTTGACATTTAATAAAAACAGCAAAGTGAAAGGTGCATTGAGAGGAAAACTTGGATCACCAGCCTACATGGAGTGAAAATGAGGGTGGTGGTGGGGCTTAGATTTTCAAGCCCTGAAATAAAGCCTCCAGGGTCGAGCAGAAACAGGACGAGTGGTGGAAAACTGACTCAGCAAAAAAGTGTGGTGAGGTCTGCGGGACCGTGCCGGAGCGGGGAATGCAGTTATACAAGCTTTCGGCTCCTCTACCGGAAGCAAACATTCTCATAGAGGGGGTGTGGCTTGGGAAAAAAACTAAACAAAAACATTGTAGTCAACTGTTGAAAATGCACAGAGATCTCACCCTTGAATTTTTAAAGATGTGTGTCGTATCGCCCATGGAAACACATACCTCACAAGGGAGTAAGACTGTACTGTTTCCCCAAAACAATCAAGATGTGAAATGGAGAATCGCGAAAATCACTGAAATATTTGAACAAATTTGAACAACTGAGCAACCATCTTCTGAGAATGATGATTCCATAATTTTCGCCAGTGGTTGTCGAACTTCCCAGACTTCAAGTGGGGCCTTTTAAGGGAGGCAATGTATCCCCTTGTGTTATGCGTCATTAAACGTGAAAATGCTTTGAAGGAATCTCACCCAAAGAAGCACAACAAAAAACAACAAAAAAAAACTTGCAGTAAAGTGGTCAAACTTTTGAAATATGATATGTCTGTGGTGACACATGCCAAACAGTCAGTCACGGTGTTTGCTTGGGCTTCTGACATGACCGCTGAAATACTAAACACCAATGGCTTGCAGGGGAAATGTTTTTGTACCTTTTCTATATCGGCGACAGATGTAAGGGAGCTCCCCTCCAGCACTTCAGGAGCTGTAAAGGCTCTCAGGTCCTGCTGAGTGACGTACTCGTTTGTGAAGGAGATGTTGCCTGAGGGCATGAGCAGGAGAGACCACGGGGAGATGATGAAGCCCATCGCCGAGGGGTCTGAGGAGGGGTGGAGGAGAAGGGGAACAAACAATTGACCACAAAAGATAAGATCAGGAAGCCAAATGCATCAAATTAGGTAAAGTGCAATCTATTGTAACAAACACGGCATGATAAGGTGAATCACCGCAACAAAGCTCAGAGATTGTCACATTTCATCTAAACATTTGTAGCCTGAATGAGACTGTTGAGGAAATTCAAGATGGTGGAAGTAAACAAACAAGCTGCGAGAAAATAACTGTTGCGAGCACAGAGCCGCAGAGGAATGGCCTTTGGGAAAAATGTACTTTTTCCGACCGAGCCGCAGCCAGCGCCACGGTTAGAGTGTGCTTTAAAAATATACAAAGGAATGTTTGAGCGGTGCTGCAAAATTCTTTTCTTCAAAGTGACACGAAAACCCGGGAGAGGCGCAGTAAAATAAATAAATAAATAAATAAAAATAATAATGAATAAATAAAAGAATAAAAAAATAAAGCACATGATCGAACTTGTAACGTTTTCTTTCCAAAAGCTGGAATTTGTTATGTAAATAGAAGTTTCCTGTTTAAAACTACTCCTACCTTTCTTAGCAGGATAAAAGATTCCTGCTCAGCTCAGTGTGATAAGAGGCTACCTGATGATCCGTTAATTGATATTTAGCGCTCATCTTTATCTCTACATTCTTATTCTATTTTCCTTGTCGAAATGTTACCTAAAACTAGATCTTTTTTTTATTTTTTTTATTTTTTAAACAAAGGACGAAGAGAGGGAGAGTACACCCAAGACTGGTCACCGGTCACTCGCCAGGCACATACACACAAGGACGCATTTACACACACATTCACACGAATGGGCAACTTAGAAGGAATTTTTGTGTCGAAAGCGGACCAAATTGGAGGTCGACTCACTTCAAAGAACAGACAATGGTCAACTCTAACGAGAAAACCGGTCTTGTATAAACACTGTCACCAACTACAATGCGGTGATTTGCACAGAGGGCAAGAGAAATGGCGCTCATTGTTCGATCAGACTATTCATAGTATCTGAAAGACGCATGAAGCAACTGTCACGTCAGAGAACGCACAGGTGAGTCATGCAGAAGCGGAAACCAACCCGCAATTATTTACCTCCACAATACAAGGTCATTAGGCATTTGAATATGGTATCGTATGTTGTTTTGTTCAAGGGGCGATAAGGTTTGAGTTATGATGTCTCGATATGACATGCGCTTGTTGATAACCGTGAGTGGTGAAGACTGAAGAGCTATTATTAAAGCATCCAAGTCAGCGTACATGTACGGTACTTATACACTTGGGTGAGCCTCAGTTTCGGTCGAATGGCAGTAAAATTGAGCAATCAGCGCGTTGTGTTTAACCACACGCAGCAGCCACAATATTAGGTACACAATGTCGTGACGTCAATATACTGTATGTGGTGCATCTGCCCTTCACGGGGAAATTGTGGGACGCTCCTTAAATGAGCCCTGCACCGGAATTTCATTGCGTTAATTGAATGTTCATTCTCAGGGAACGTTTCAAACATGAAATCCCCGGACATCTGTTATTTTTTTTTTTTTTAAACAATTAAACATTACACTGATTAACTTCTATTTACACTTGAATGACAGCTAAGCATTTTTATAAATCTGTCAGGACCAGTTTACATTAATGACACTGATAAAAATAGGATTTCAAATTGTATCCTGAAAGGGCAGCGTGATTCTTAAAACTACCACATCCTTATCACGGAAGTCTAAAATGTGAGCGCGGTCCTCCTGACATAAAAACACCACCTCAGCATTTTAAAAAAAAGGCCTCGCTGATAAGGCGAGCAAAAACTCCGCGATACTCAGCGAAAAGCAGCCAGCTGAGTCCCGTCCCGTACTGAGCACATGGAGGGAAAGTCAGGCCGGTTAGGGCAGACGGAGACGAAACTGAAACTTTGCAAAGTCATCAAAGCCAGGGCTAGTGTGCCAACATAATCAGGTGCAGCGGAGTTTCATGTGAAGCGGGACAGAACCACCCTCAAGTATTTTTCTTTTCAACAACATCAAGAAGAGAGAGGACAGCCATGTGGTGTTCGCTGACTCACATCCTGCGCCGTCTACAGACTCAAAATTTCTCTTCAGTCAGTGTTTCCCTCCAGGCCTGTCGAGTACAACCGTTTTTCTACCAGGGGCTATTTTTTTTATTTTTTATTTGTCTCTTAGTAAATTTATGACTATATATGATGTAAACAATTTGATACATGTTTGTTCTTACACGGGTGAATCTCAAATAAATAAGAATATACCGGGAATACAAAAGTTCATTTACTTCACCAGTACAATCCAAAAAGGGATCATGAAGGTTTGTTATTATTAAGTCAAGGTAGAACAGCATTTGCATTTCGGTTTTTGATCGGAATTACTGAAATACACGTAATATTACTATGATGATGTATTTAACAGACTCAGATTTTTTGTTAGGAGCCACGCAAAATTTCTCCAGTCAGACAGTTTACTCCACCCCAAGAGTAAATTGAAGAAAGAGAAAACTATAGAATCAGGACGCGAACTGGCTGCTCAGTACACTCCAGTCATTAGAAATGATTTAATATCATTGTAGGAAGAAAAAACCCATCTCAAGATACTCTACGTCACATATGTCAAAGTGCCGGCCCGCGGGCCAAATCCGGCCCGCGAGAATGTTTTCAGTGGCCCCTGGGATGATATTGATTTATTATTAGAACCGGCCCGCGGACCGCAGCAAGCCGAGAGCCGGCAGATCTTTTACACGCACCAAAACTACATTTCCCACAATGCAACGGTGACACGCCAAGCAGTCGGCCGCTTTATTTAAATATTTATTCGTCGAGCAGTCGTTCCCATAACAGTGACATTAGCTTTCAGATACCCATCAAAAATGGCAAAACGGAAGGTGGGCACTGAGAACCGGGGGTTTCAAACAAGGTGAGAGTCGAAGAACATGTTCATGGACGTAGCTGGAAAACCTGTGTGTCTTCTGTGTGGAGAAAGTGTGGCGCGATTGAAATAGTGTAATCTGAGACGACATCATGAAACGAAACACGC
>NW_017805705.1:584862-595427 GCF_001891065.2 Hippocampus comes | reverse complement strand
TTATAATATACTGTGCAATCACATACTAAGAGTTTTTACTCAGTTCAAGTTTAAAAATTAAAGTGCAATATTTGCTTTCGCTGCTTGTTACTTCTTGAAGAAAGTGTTGTTTTTGGTTTATACATTTTTGCACTTTATTTTGTTGTTTTTCAATCCAATTATGTTTTAAAAATATTTTATTCGAGTAAATGATCGAAAATTACTGCACTATTATTTGTTTTTCTTTTAAGTAAATTTAGCCTACTTTTGCTAAAAGAGAAAATATGGACTATTGATAGTGCCTTGAATAATATCGGCTTCTTTCATTCATGTTATGGGTATTTTTATACAAAGGAAATTTTTTTGTGCCTGTTGAAAATTAAAGTTTACTGACATAGCCATAAAAAAATGTTGCTTTATTTATCTGACCGTATTGGAATGTATTTGTTCGGTTTTCGGTCAATTAAATTTGGTTCAATAAACAATATGTGGTTATTTTTAAAATTTTCAATGAACATTTGATCAGTCCGGCCCTCGGCTTGCAGCAAAAATTTTTATCTGGCCCTGCGTCCATTTGACTTTGACACCCCTGCTCTACGTTCAAAACACAACTTAGAAAATTGACTTTTTTTTTTCTTGCTTGAATAGTTGGCCCACGCATGAAGTGTGAAATGAGGGAGCAGCCCACGAAGCCTCCGTCGGCGCAAAAGTCAGGCTCCGCCCCCAACTCTTCTCGTAACGAAAAGGCAAACTCCAAATATATGACACGGGATGAGTGCTGTCTTACTTGCATGAGACGTGGCAGATGCGGATTTTAGCGAGATTTTAAAACATAACGATATTTCTGGAGAAAATGATCGTATTTTTGGCGAGCGGAAATTATCTCGACGCGCCTGCGGCGGTTTTGTGACGCGTGTGCAAACGAAGCAGGTAGAGGAATTGTGAAAGCAGGAAAATATGACTCAGGCGAGATTAGAGAACGAAGCCAAAAACTGTGCGGCCGACAGTTTTATGGACCACAGGGAACTCGACAAATAGTGAGGTTATGACTCTGGCACCGACTCGATGCAAGTGTGTGTACAAAGATTGAGATATGCAATCAAAACATCTCCCCTAGCTTGAATTTTCAATGTTCATACCTTTGTGAAAGAGTTCCTGGAGGCTCTCGGCACTCTGGCTCAGCACCGCCCAGACCTCCTCCTCCTGGAGCGGACCGCCTCGGACCTCCAAGGCTTCTGCCAGCGACACGTGCATCTTCCCTGCACGAGTAAAGATGGACAGCATGTTGATTTGACGGCCAAAGAGCGGCATATTTTTTTTATTTCTTTAGCTTTGCGGTATAACATGGGAGGAAGGAAGGAATGGCTATTGTACCAGGCAGAGTCTTATTAAAAGCGCTGGAAATAGAACAACCGCAAGCAGATGTTGGATCATTAAATGAAGATGATATTTTCACAAAATAATAAAAATAGAGCCCTCCACGGTCCCGGTTTGAACCACAACCGCAGATAACGTCACACCAGACGCAGTCAATGTTGCAAAACTTTCAACAAATCACAGGGCCCTTCAGACAAACTCACCAGACATCAACAAAAAAAATCTCTGGTGCCTTCAGTAAATCTTATAAGACTTCAGAAATCTCACAAACTTCAAAAAAGGTTCTACTAATATTCTGACACTGCTGCAAATTTCTTTAAAAGCTCAGGAAACTTAGAGCAAACCTTGCAAACCCTCAACAAATTGCAGCGGATTCTAGGCAAAATTTGAAACACTTGCTGATAGAAAAAAAAAAAACCAAACCCCCCTAAATGCAATGACAACAACAGAACAGGAAATGGAACTGACTGGGATGCGGGAAAAGTGGTAAAACATGTCCAGCAGCTGATAATTGTAGAATTGGAAAGTCAAATGTCTTGTCAAATGATTCACTTCTCGAGAAACAGGCCGCCGTCGCTACGAACGTTACTCACCAAGTCTGCCGCCGTCATCAAAGTGAAGGCCAAATGGATATTCTGTTTTAGTGGTGCCATGGTTATCTTATTTTTCACACTTATATTGTACTTCTGAATGGTATGAAAGTTACCGAAAAGATTCCTTGTATGCGTAACAAAAGTTTCTATTCAAGCTTTTGTCGAAATCTTTCACTGATTTCTGCTGCAGTGCTTTGGTGGTGGAGACACGGGAAGCTTAGGACCACACCACCTTTACAACAAGGCGTCCAGGTGCACATGCCACGACAAGCTTTGACTTCTCTCTTAAGATCTTGGAGTGTACCAAAGAAATGTCCTCAGGGATGAGGCGGGGGAGGTGATGGCATTTCATCAAATTTTACAATTATTATGGGCTGAATGGTTTACATCATCGTTTTGCAATACTGCTGTAAGTATGCAACGTCTACGATTGAGTGTTGAGTATATGATACTGCATTTCCAAATATTCCACTGAGAAGATGATTTTGTGCGTCCCTTTTCTAACGGCATCCAAGCGCATCGAAATGTCTCACTAAAGCGCTGCACATTTCAATTTACTCTCTAAATGAAATAGCTAACCTTCTTTTCGCCGCCTGAAAATAGAAACGTACCTGACCGCGAGAACGTTTTAAGAGCGACACGCCCACACTCGCACAGATAGGCACAACGGAGGCAGGGAAATAACGACCGTGTCTGGCGCAAACCCCATTTTAAGCTTCCTTGACGCTTCATTTTAAACACCGGCGGTTTTCTGAACGGCTTCCCGTAACTGGACAACGGTCACAAGTTTTTTTGGGGTGGAACATTTGGTCATTTTTGAGCAGCTCATGCAAAATTAAATTCATGATTAAAGTACCCGGTGGGCGAGTGGTGAGTGCGTCGACCTCACAGTGCAGAGATCGTGGGTTTGATCCCAGCTCTGTGTGGAGTTTTACATGCTCTTGCCGCGCCGCTGTGGGTTTTCTCCGGGTATTCCGGTTTCCTCCCACATTCCAAAAAACATGCATGGCGGGCTGATTGAACACTCTAAATTGTCCCTAGGTGTGAGTGTGAGCGCGAATGGCCATTTGTCTCTGTATGCCCTGCGACTGGCTGGCAACCGGTTCAGGTTGTCCCCCGGCAACTGCCCGAGGTCATGAATATAAAACACTTCAATGATTCCACCCATGATTTCATCCCCTTGTCGCGGGCATGCTGGAGCCCATTCAAGCTGTCATCGGGCAGTAGGCGGGGTACACCCTGAACTGGTTGCCAGCCAATCGCAATAATGAACAGTAAATACAGCGGTAATTGCGCACGTCTCGTGCCTTGTGACAACGTATCCTGACAGTGCCGCGAAAACGAGTTGGCAGCCTCGAAATGTCGTATGTGGATCTCAGGGTAAACCGCGGACACACTGTATGTGAACCTTTTTTACAAAGCGTACTAGCTTGCCAAGTATAAGACCGGTTTGGCTCCAACTTTTGTGAGGGTAAAGAAAACGTAGCATTAACACGGCAGTAATGCTGGGCCAACGCTATTTAGGGCGGCTGCTTCCAAAGCCCCCCTTCAATCATGAGCGGGGCCGTGCTCCATTGAGAATGGAGCAGGCCTGCACTGCGGCCCAAGTGCGGATAAAAACATTCCACTGTGTTGAAACAACAAGGGCGGCGAAACAATCAGTCTTCACAGCAGCGCTTGCCATTCTCACGGCTAATGAGTGAGATGGCGAGGAACCCGCTTGGCTCTCCCTCTTCGGGTTTGCGCAAGAGAATGGATAACCTGCATTCCTGCATAAACATAGCAGGCCTGTTACGGGCGTACTCATTAACTCTTTTCTCCAAAGCGGGATTCGGAGAAAGGAGGCCGTTTCACAGATATCCCCACCTCTAATCAGTCTACTGACCCACTTCAGGGATTCCTGCTATGCTCAAAATCTTCCCATGATGCACTCAACAATTTTTTGTGGCCAACATTTGCAGTGTGTGTTGTATTTTTATCAACAAAAGCCATGCTTGTATTTGGGGATAACCGTTTAACTGCATTTGCGTGATGGAGACCAATCAGAGAACTTATTTGTGTTTTCAAATAACTGAAGCAGATGAGAGAATCTTTTATTTTTGGTCATATTGAGCAGAATAATCCAACCCAGAGGAGTGGTGGCCTGGCATGGATGGAGCTCAAGGCTACCAACCGTGCACGATGAACTAGTTTGCGCCGCGTTGAAAGAATGTGTGGTTACGATGGCCCAGTAGTGGTTTTCTTTCAAAGAATATTTACTGTGCGGTAGCAAAGGTAAGTGATAGATCGAGGGCCACCAACCTTTTTTAAAAGCGGGAGTGACTTCTTAGGTACTGATTAATGCAAAGGGCTACCAGTTTGACACACGTTTCTGAAACAGCACCTTTGCTCAAATGATTTGGCTTCAACTGTTTCAAGACAAATGAATCCACAATCGGGTTTTATGATCAGATTGTTGTTTAAATAGCCTCAAAGTAAACAACCCCTTTGTCTACGACTTTCAGATGCTTGGCCACAGTCACGGGGAGTTAAAAGAAACTAATCTTGGAAACGTGATAGTGCTTTTTACCCTAATGCTGAGCACCAAGCATTTCCTTTCCGCCCACCTTCCTGCCTCTGAAAGCTTCGACGCACAGATGGATCTGAAAACAATCCATTTCACTTTTTGTAACTCATACCAAAAGAAGGTCATTTTCTGGCGTTCATTCCTCTAACTTTGCCAGAAAGCAACACCAGAATCCGCACCAATGTCCCAAAACATAATTCTAAACACATCAGACTGGAGCGGAAATGTGTGCGTATCCTCCAAATGTCAGAAGTGTGGTCTCTGCTGGCAAAGACATTTGCTGAGGTGAAACTCTTCCTGAAGGTGGCTGGCGCCAGGAAAACAAGCGCAAACTTTGAGTGAACCGCTTTTTCGAGAGAGACTTGGGAAGAAAGTGCGGCGGGGACCTCGGATGCGGAACAAGCGATGACGACGGAGACTTCCAAAAGATGATGCAAGGACTGTTTTCATAAACATGTGAGGGGAATTCAAGAACGGTCGGTTTGCGGATAAACAGCTCATTCTACACTTCAATTTCTGTTGCTAAGAGTATTCGTCGCTGTGTCTTGTGAGGTCAGGGATCTTGTGGAGAAAACAGTAGCGGGAATTTGAGGGAAAAAAAAAAGAAAGAAATGGTGACTCAGAGAAAAAAAAAGGAAAGCCCACAAGCTGGTTTGCATTCACTACAGCCTACCTGCTTCTACATGTTTTGTTAGGTTGGATTTGCACAGCATGTTTCAAGTGACACAATTATGACTTCTTCCCAGTCAAGTAGCACAACTGGGATATGTGTCATGTCAATGTAAATATAGGGGGGAACAATTGGAGTAAGATTATCTTCAGGTCTGAACCCTTTCGCGTAAATACATATCTGATAAGTAGCAGATATCTGACAATGCGAATGCTGAGTAATGGCACACATCAGATATACCTCTTCAAAGCGATCTTGATAAACTTACCTGACGAGCAGAAGTGGTGCTAATTCCACATCAGTTCTGAATCCTCTCAGCTGCCTGTGGCCCCTCCACCTCTGAAATGCAGCTTCTATGAACAACCTTGTTTTGTTCTGGGATTAGGACAATTCCTTCTTTTGATATTCCTGATCGTTTAATTCTCAATTTCAAGTTTGTGCAAGGCTTTGCCTATGAGTGCATGGCAATGTGTCTCTGATGGGTTGTTTTTCCTCGGGCGCATTGGTTTCTTTAAAATCTAATTAGAGGTAGAAGATAGAGGGCATGTGTCCTATGATCGGCTGACACCCAGTGCCAAGGACAGCTGGGATAGGCCGCAATCCTTATCAGAACAAGTGATGGATGGACACTTTTGGATACGATTATAAAACAATGTCAGTGACGTTGTATTACGATAAGTCCACTCATATTCTGGTCTTTTCAAAATCAGAACATCTAAGACGCCGAGATTTATTTTTTCCTACACATCCAGAACTTCCGCTGCATTTTCAGACCTGACCGCAAGCACTTCATTTTCGCTAATGACAGGTTTGCCATGATGAGCCCCCCCTCCCACACACACACACCCATGGATCCAACTTTAACGTTCTGAGCACTCAAGACAGGAACATCCATCAATTGCATCCCTTAACCTGGATGACAACTATTCCAAACACTCGTGAACTCTGACCTGGGCAATTGTACCAATTGAACGGCAATGAATTGTTGAATACTAATGAAGGGGGAAGGGGATATTTGAAAGAATCCCTTTTCCGTAAAAAGCCGCAGACGTGTAATTGTTAGATTCTTTTCTTTGAATCCTTAGTTTTTCCCCCACAAAGAGCCAAGTTGCAGAGCGAACCTAAAACGTGTTCATTGATAATGTTTCGTTTCCCACTTCTTTTAAAGAACAATTATCTGATTATATGACCAAAGCACCTTGCTGTCACGCTTCAATTTTACTTCAAAATATGAATATTCAAGTCTAAAGTAGCCCCTCGTAGTTCAAGCACTCGTATTCCCATTAGCACGACAGCAGCTAGCAAGACGCTTCACCCCCCCCCCCTCTCCGCCCAAAAAAAGTTCGGAGGTCGCGTTTCGGGAAAAGTAGTTGAAAATTAAACTTACCGGAGAACAGAATCGCTACAACGGAGACACACGGGTGGCTAAATTTGCTTCTCCGGTTGGGCTATAAATGCGCAGACAAACGGGACGAGACGCCATCCCATCCACAAAGCAACATCTTAGAGAGGGAGAAGGGCAGGCAGGCGAAGCGGGCGACAGGTTGCTCTCCTCGGTTAGATAGATAAGTATATCCCGCTCAAAGTTGGGCTCCTGGTCCTTCAATTTCACCTGCTGGGAAACAAACTATCAATGAGCCGTGTGTTTTGGTGCGAAACCACGGCGCGTCACTCGCTCGCAGCCGGCCAAGTTATCATAACTGCTGTGGGAAGCAAGCGGACTAAACTAACCCCTCCCTTCGCCCAGCTCGCGTGGGCTGACCGGGAGTAACCAGACACCCCCCCCCCCTCTCCGCCCAAAAAAAGTTCGGAGGTCGCGTTTCGGGAAAAGTAGTTGAAAATTAAACTTACCGGAGAACAGAATCGCTACAACGGAGACACACGGGTGGCTAAATTTGCTTCTCCGGTTGGGCTATAAATGCGCAGACAAACGGGACGAGACGCCATCCCATCCACAAAGCAACATCTTAGAGAGGGAGAAGGGCAGGCAGGCGAAGCGGGCGACAGGTTGCTCTCCTCGGTTAGATAGATAAGTATATCCCGCTCAAAGTTGGGCTCCTGGTCCTTCAATTTCACCTGCTGGGAAACAAACTATCAATGAGCCGTGTGTTTTGGTGCGAAACCACGGCGCGTCACTCGCTCGCAGCCGGCCAAGTTATCATAACTGCTGTGGGAAGCAAGCGGACTAAACTAACCCCTCCCTTCGCCCAGCTCGCGTGGGCTGACCGGGAGTAACCAGACACCTCTGCCGCAATCCTCCATTGGCCCTCCCGGTTGGTTTAAGTGTTACTATGGCGACACACACACACACACAGACACACACACAGACACGCACCCAAACTCACCACCCACACACACACACACACACACACACACACACACACACACACACACTGGCGGTGAGGAACAAATAGTAACATTAAACGTGAGCAAATCACATATGTCACATTTTTACAATTGGCATTTTACTGTATTTTTTTTCCACTCAACAACTTCCGTTTTTAATGCCTCCCATTTCAAAGGAACTGAGCTAAGCAATAAGGAAACGATTGAAAGCCGAATACTTCCTTCCTCGCTTGTGTCGCCACTTTGTCACTGCATGTTATGTTTTGTTTGTGTTTTGTCGCCATCTAGCGGTCAGGAGACCTCATTCCACCCTGTCACGAATAAAACAAAAATGGTATATTAACACTTATAAGGCTTGGTACACACTTCATCGACTGGTTTTTGTCCCGAGTTTGCCCCGAGTTTGCCCCTTCGCGACCCAGAGCAAAAAACATAGATTACTTTGTTTCATAGGCTTATTCTAAAATATGATCCTATGGTCAAAGGTGGACTACAGAAATGGTGGAGCAGCTTGTGGAGCTGTACGAAGCCCAAGAGTGCTTAGTTAACATCTGAACCATGGTGCAAATTCAAGCATGTTTTAGCTTCAAGCATATTTTACACATTTCTTTGAAAAATACAAATCAAACCGATGCATGATTTAGTTAATGTAAAGCCACCTGTCTTAATCCACTTTAAGGGGCGGCCATTTTGACTTTACTCCCCATTTAAAGCTTTGCTATAACCTGGACGGCACATCCACACATCATTTATGCATAGCGACCACCAGCGTGAGGCAAGCACTGCTTTTAACTACTTTTTGTAAGCAGCTTACCTCACTGCAGAGAAGTCTGGAGCCAGACAGCGCAGTTGCTAATACAGCACATTCTGATGAAGATATAATCTGACTGGATTCTTGCAGTCGATCGTCTTGGACAAGGTTCCTCAATATGTGGACTCGGGTCTTGAGCCTTATTTAAACTTGCTCGCATTTTCTAGTCAGTGCAGTTGGGAATTGTCAGCAAACAGGAATTACACAGGCATTTATTGTAACTCTTTCCAAGTGATACTCATCAGCCAATCAAACAGTTTGTCCAGGTCAGCTTTGTGAGTTGCGTGTGAGAAGCGGGCAAGCAGTGTAGAAAGCTAATCATGTCTGCTTTAAAAAACAAAACAAAAACATGCATCAAAGCATGCAGATTATGGCATCTGTAAAGCTGATTTATAAAGTGGCATGTCACAACTCCCGGTATCTGTGAAGTTGATGTATAGGATGGATTTTAACTGATGTGGCCTCTGTAAGGCTTAAGTTCACAGTAATGGTCTTTTTTTTCCATCCAAAAATGCAGCAAAAACTTATTTTCTTTGTGTAATAGATACAAAGAAACAAACAAACATACATGCGTTTCACGGAACAATGATGATATATTATAGATAGATAGATAGATAGACTCTTCATTGTAAGTGAATGGTAGCAGGCTAGCTGTGCGCCTCCCTCCCATTCTCCCTCTCCTGCTCGGCTTTGACGTCACGTGAGCTCCTCTCGGGTTGCCATGGCAACCGCTCCCCTCTCCCTCCCTCCATCCCTTCATCCCTCCTTCTCTCCCTCCTTCCCTACCCTCCCGGTGCACAATGGTACAGCCAGCATCTTGCAGCACAATGGTTGCAAGGTGTCGGTGAGCTGGGGAAGAGTGAATCAGCATCAGCTAATCTTTGCGTCTTGATTTCTGCTTTTTTTTTTTTTTTTTTTTAATCATTGTATTAATTTGGCATATATATTGATTTTTTTAAAGCAACTTCCGTCTCCCATTTTCGGGATCCCTGCAGCCATGATGACCGCAATGCTTCCCATTAGGATGTTTTGAACTGGACTAGGTTTGTCATCAGCTGGCACGGAATGGTAAGTAGGACCGTTGAATGCAAATTCTATCAATCTCTCTGCAAATCAGCCAAAGATTTTTTTTCTTTCTTTCTTTTAACACAAGAGCATTGAGTTCTTCTCAATGTTGCCCGTCCGCCCTGCATAGGCAAAATAAGGTTGTTGGAATGGGTTACTGCGTGCTATTTGATCCCATCACGTCACAACAAAAATCAATATGAAACGCCATATTTTCTCCTCTCGGGCTAATTGTCTTGCATTTTTGATGCAGCCATGCAAATGGCCGCTAGATAAATGGATGGGTGGATGGATGGATGGTTAGATGGATGGATGGATGAATCTCAACAAAACAGGAGCACCATTCTGCGTAGGCCCGCATGCAGAGTTCGTCCCCCACTCCACCCACCCCCTCGCTGTCTCTCTCTCACACACAAGTCAGCTGCATACCTTGTGCATTATGCAGAATATCAGTGGACCTCAGCAGGGCAGGAGGGCTGTCCCAGATCCCACTAGAAGTGGGTACACGTAAAGTGGGCAACATTGCATGCATACGGTGGTGTGTATTTTATATGTGTGTTGTTTTAGGTCACCGGGTATAGAAAAGTCATATCCAACCCACTTTCACATTCTAACAGCATCGATATGCAGGCAGTAAATATGAGTGATTGGCCCGTTTGACCTTCAAATATGATAACTACCAACGCACGCGACCCCCCCCCCCTCTCCGCCCAAAAAAAGTTCGGAGGTCGCGTTTCGGGAAAAGTAGTTGAAAATTAAACTTACCGGAGAACAGAATCGCTACAACGGAGACACACGGGTGGCTAAATTTGCTTCTCCGGTTGGGCTATAAATGCGCAGACAAACGGGACGAGACGCCATCCCATCCACAAAGCAACATCTTAGAGAGGGAGAAGGGCAGGCAGGCGAAGCGGGCGACAGGTTGCTCTCCTCGGTTAGATAGATAAGTATATCCCGCTCAAAGTTGGGCTCCTGGTCCTTCAATTTCACCTGCTGGGAAACAAACTATCAATGAGCCGTGTGGTTTGGTGCGAAACCACGGCGCGTCACTCGCTCGCAGCCGGCCCAGTTATCATAACTGCTGTGGGAAGCAAGCGGACTAAACTAACCCCTCCCTTCGCCCAGCTCGCGTGGGCTGACCGGGAGTAACCAGACACC
>NW_017805705.1:541258-583758 GCF_001891065.2 Hippocampus comes | reverse complement strand
AGGCATTTATTGTAACTCTTTCCAAGTGATACTCATCAGCCAATCAAACAGTTTGTCCAGGTCAGCTTTGTGAGTTGCGTGTGAGAAGCGGGCAAGCAGTGTAGAAAGCTAATCATGTCTGCTTTAAAAAACAAAACAAAAACATGCATCAAAGCATGCAGATTATGGCATCTGTAAAGCTGATTTATAAAGTGGCATGTCACAACTCCCGGTATCTGTGAAGTTGATGTATAGGATGGATTTTAACTGATGTGGCCTCTGTAAGGCTTAAGTTCACAGTAATGGTCTTTTTTTTCCATCCAAAAATGCAGCAAAAACTTATTTTCTTTGTGTAATAGATACAAAGAAACAAACAAACATACATGCGTTTCACGGAACAATGATGATATATTATAGATAGATAGATAGATAGACTCTTCATTGTAAGTGAATGGTAGCAGGCTAGCTGTGCGCCTCCCTCCCATTCTCCCTCTCCTGCTCGGCTTTGACGTCACGTGAGCTCCTCTCGGGTTGCCATGGCAACCGCTCCCCTCTCCCTCCCTCCATCCCTTCATCCCTCCTTCTCTCCCTCCTTCCCTACCCTCCCGGTGCACAATGGTACAGCCAGCATCTTGCAGCACAATGGTTGCAAGGTGTCGGTGAGCTGGGGAAGAGTGAATCAGCATCAGCTAATCTTTGCGTCTTGATTTCTGCTTTTTTTTTTTTTTTTTTTAATCATTGTATTAATTTGGCATATATATTGATTTTTTTAAAGCAACTTCCGTCTCCCATTTTCGGGATCCCTGCAGCCATGATGACCGCAATGCTTCCCATTAGGATGTTTTGAACTGGACTAGGTTTGTCATCAGCTGGCACGGAATGGTAAGTAGGACCGTTGAATGCAAATTCTATCAATCTCTCTGCAAATCAGCCAAAGATTTTTTTTCTTTCTTTCTTTTAACACAAGAGCATTGAGTTCTTCTCAATGTTGCCCGTCCGCCCTGCATAGGCAAAATAAGGTTGTTGGAATGGGTTACTGCGTGCTATTTGATCCCATCACGTCACAACAAAAATCAATATGAAACGCCATATTTTCTCCTCTCGGGCTAATTGTCTTGCATTTTTGATGCAGCCATGCAAATGGCCGCTAGATAAATGGATGGGTGGATGGATGGATGGTTAGATGGATGGATGGATGAATCTCAACAAAACAGGAGCACCATTCTGCGTAGGCCCGCATGCAGAGTTCGTCCCCCACTCCACCCACCCCCTCGCTGTCTCTCTCTCACACACAAGTCAGCTGCATACCTTGTGCATTATGCAGAATATCAGTGGACCTCAGCAGGGCAGGAGGGCTGTCCCAGATCCCACTAGAAGTGGGTACACGTAAAGTGGGCAACATTGCATGCATACGGTGGTGTGTATTTTATATGTGTGTTGTTTTAGGTCACCGGGTATAGAAAAGTCATATCCAACCCACTTTCACATTCTAACAGCATCGATATGCAGGCAGTAAATATGAGTGATTGGCCCGTTTGACCTTCAAATATGATGTGAATCTCAATATTTTATTCGTATTTTTTTTTTATTGTCAACCAGGGGCAAGACAAAATATCCTTTTGTACTATGATAATTTTTGTGATGTGAATCTCAATAGGCCAGACAAATGGTCATATCACGGCGTACTTCAATGTTCTCTGCGTATTTAAAACAACTGCATAGTTTAGCCTTTCAACCCGGTAGACTTAATGCTAAATAGCACCTGCGTTGCTGTGCTTTAAACATTGCAAGCAATGGACTGAACACAAAGAGTGCCACAACACATATAGACAGACAATATGACAGTATTACCATCATATATTTTATCCTCTGCATTGAGCAACTAATATTGAACAATTTAAACTCGAATCTGAAGGCACCCTTGTACTGTATTTATGTTTACATATTCCGTTTGAGATGACTTTCTACACAAAATAACACATCTGTTATCAATATACGTCTTATTTGAAAAGGTGCCATGTATTGCATCGTTTTCTCTTATGGTACAGTAGCAATACAGAAGCATCAAACATCGACATCATCACTATCTGATCTCCAAAAATATAACGGATCGTCATTTCGTAATTTGCGCCCCTACTGTACGCCCACCTTTAATCGTGATTACATGAGTACAATACAATACATTAGGGGTGCCTCCATGTGCAGTATCATTGCGGGCATGCCGGCACAGGGGCGATTATCGTTGTGTTTCTGTGAGTCAGGCTGATGTTTTTGGGGTGTCACAACAAATTCTCCGTGTTTAAAAACACAGATAAAGAGCCACAGAGAGCGCTAGAGAGGATTCCATGGCTTTGACCTTGTGTTGTTGAATAATTCAGGAGCGTGCTTTCATGCTTCATGTGAAAGTGCTGCAGGGAACACGCTCTTCCCCAGTAAACCAAGCTTATGACCATTCTATGTAAGCGTTTATACGACAATGATGTATGAGGGGTAAATTGGTCGGCGGGTTTACTGAATGAAGAAAAAAACATTGTATTTGAAAAATGTTTACGCGTCACCGTATTGATTGCTTTGCATGCTTGCTCATGGAGACTTGGCACTGGAAAGAGTGATGCAGTTAGTTATGTCGATGCAGTCATCATACTGCCCGCCTATGTTAACAAATCACCTGAACATTACAATAGCATTGTTATCAGAAAATACTGCTGGTTAGACTGTTAGCTAACACTGATCTGTGCCAACACTGCAGCTCTGCTTACCTTTGGTTTTTAACATGACAGTGCTTAATCAGTTGCTTCAAAGAGATTCTATTGCTCCGGTACTTCGGTCAGCCTAGCTTGCAAGTTATTGGCTGAGAAATGGTGTGTGGGGTGGTCACGTCACTTGAGCTGTCATTTTCAGAACCAGGCAGATACCGAAAGATTTACTCACAATGGATGTATGCAAGACATGAAACAGTCACTACTGGTATGTGCCTTTGAAAGCATTGCCTGTACAATTACACGTTTTATGACGGCTACAGTTTGACTCAAGGAACATTTTGGTTTTCATTGTCTATGGCAAATCAGTTTTAAAATTCAGTATTTCAGGGGAGTACTGACAGTATCCACTTGAATTGCACTACGGTGGCTGTTTGTATCCCTTAGATCAGACATCAAGATGCAACATGGATTCACTTGGACTCAATACGTTTTCTCAAAATGTTTTATCGCACGATATGAGCAATACTCAATTAACTCCATTTTAAATGCTTCCATTTACCCGCGCACCCATGGTGCGCCGGCATTGTTAAACACCTCATTTGTACCACTCTCTCGTAGACTTCCAGGATGGAGGAGACTTTATTCCTATTTGGAGATAAGACCCAACACCTCTGACTTTTGCATACAAATCCGAAATGAGTTTTTCATTATTCGATTTGATGGTATGTTTGTTTATATGGGGGGGCGGCTTCATTATCATCTCCATTAAAGTTTACCACTCTTGAGGTGGGCCCCCCGTCTATCTACAACACAGCGACGTTTCAATCTTACTGTGGATTACTCCAAACAATCAGATAAGCATGGCTGCACGAGTGCGCGGTTACATAAGTGGATTGAATTTTGCTAACATGTGGCTTTATTTCGCTTGGGCATAGCAGCTTTTAGTGCGAGATTTAAACCTGCGACACATCTGTATGCTTTAGGGCCCAGAGTCTAAAGACGGCACATTAATTTGTTTTCTAATCGTGCTTGTGTTGAGGTGATTAGTTTTTATTTTATTTTTATTTTTTATGCTGGGCAGACAAAACATGGAGCATAAATACTAGGAATGAGTTATATTGACGAATGCAGATAGCTAAATGGGCCATCCTCTAATTGTCAGTATTGTAAATGATCAGTACCAGTAGTTAAAGTATCTGGACAGTATTTGTCAGGCGGTAATTACCGCTGTTATTTATTACCAGTATTGGTAATTAATTATCATTACTAACCAGGGGTAACTTTGTGGGGAATTGACGTTTTTTAGCTGCCAATGCTAATTTACTGTCACTGTCCCTTAAGGGCCATTGTGAGGTGTTAGTTTCGGTACAAAAAAGGTGAGTTGACAAGATTCGTCAAATTCTGTTCTTGAACATGCTTTTACAAAAAGCACCCCCAAAAAAGGACACCGCATCAGACAGCACAAACCTCTTTTACACGCTGGTGCCATACGGATTAAATTCCCTTATTGCAATATCAGCACAGTTTGAACAAACGCAAATACACATTGGCCAGAGGAGATAAGAATATGTATTTCATCGCTGATGAAATCAATCAGCTGTCGGGGAGCGTTTGAGACTCCTGTGCATGAGTCAGTGCTGTTTTGTTTCCCAGACTTATATTCGGAGGGTGCCTCCCCCTCCCCTAACTGCTTGCTCTTTCTGCGTTACTGCGGGAGAAGCTGCCGAAGCCAGCACTCACAATGGAGCTTTGAAGGGTGGGTTGAGGGAATCGAGGAGGAGGAGGGGGGAAGGGTAATGTAGGCGTTTGCATCCTGGCCGGGAGCCTGGGAGCGAGGGGAGGGACAAAAGAGATGGTTGAGGATGAGTGGCGACATTTCTGACGAGACTCAAAAGTACAAAGGATGTGCCAGGGAGAACAATAACAGCTACATTTTAACACCATTGCGGGTTAATCATCCCCAAATGAACGCCAACCATAAACGAGTGGCTGTCGTATATGCAGCTTGATGGTACTGTGCTGAGTCAGAAGTGTGTGTGTGTGTGTGTGTGTCCAAAGCAGAGCACGTCTCCATTAGCGGATTCTTATTGACGTTCTTTTTAGGAGACGCATGGCACAGTCATTATTGACGCCGGCCTATTTGGATGACACTCAGCACGTTCGCGGTGTCGGAGAAAATCAAATTATTGGGCTGGTTAGCCTGAAAATGGTCTTTTAAATTAATCGGCCGGCACATCGCCTGGACAAAGATGATGCAAAATGAAGCAACAAGCGTCACTACAGACACACAGCATGAAAGGTCGCTTAAAGATCAATGGATGCACCCCTCAATAGTTTCTCGCAGTACACTGAGCCATAGTTGCAGCTTATTTTTGATGATTTCATCTGACTGGAAAAAAAAACAAAACACAGCCCCCGCTTTGATTTTCAAGTCAATATCTGGACCTTGTCTGCACCCCACCTGGACAAAAGTAGAAAAACGGAAAGCTGAGCTATCCCCCCCCCCCCTCGCTTATGAAAGCTCTCAAGCCACTGGCAGCGAGTCATACTGCACTCAGGGTGATGTATTTCCACTTGATGATACAACGCCAAGTGTCGTCTTTGATCAAACCGAAGCAGCACTTGAGACCCAATCTGGCCAGAGAGTTGAGCTAGCGAGTACACGGTCCTCATCACTTTGCTCGAAGGCAAACACTCTGCGCCCTGGGAGAGCTTTAATAACTCAAATATACACACAGATGGCTCAAGATTAACGTAGCACAGATACGGATTAGTCGATGACGTAAGAGCTGGTCGGCGTTGGTCCAGCTTTTTGCCATTCGCTGTTTTGTCAACCCCCCCACGGAATGGAGGGTATGACATTGACCTGGAAACTTGACATCTTGATCTGTAGTATCAGAAGCGTAAAAACCGGGACCGGGCTGTCAGTTTAAAGACGCAACTCATTGCGCTCTCCCTGTTGTGCTGAAAGCAACTGGCAAAGTCAGATCAATGCTGGATGGTCTATATATCCTGTCATGGCTCCCATGCGGCAATTTTGTAGTTTGCGCGGGAAAGAAAGGTAGTGTCTCGGCTATAAGGCTATAAGAAGGGAACAAGGTCAGTCGAAACAGGCCAATGTACGAATATAAAATCTGTATGTGCCATATGTCATTTTTAAGACTGCCCTTGTCCCTTTGGACTTGGCAAAGCTTTAACTGTGGCATACTTACAGCAGTCACAGAAACTAAATGGCATTTTTCTTTTCCCTGAAATACAGCACCTGTACTTCGCTGGCCCAAAAAGAACAGTGTAAAGTTGCAGAGCTCAAGTTTCAGAAACTGAAACTCAGTTTTATCGATTAGGTTGAGCTGTTGTTTTGGACAGTCGATGCACGAGTGAATTCATTAGTCCTGCTCCCACTGTTTTGTCTTGCAGGTATTTATGAGTAGACATTTCTTATACAACTGCAGCCAACCGATCCTGGATGTGAAGATTGCCTTTTGTCAGGTGTGTGTCCCTTACAGGTAAAAAAAGAAAAGGTACAGTACTCATTCTGTTCCATTAACCCTTCGAATAATGTTATCACATCAAATGCAATCTTTTTTTTGTGTGTGTGTTTTTTCCCCACAAAATTATGCAATAGAATACATAAAAAAAAAAAAACAGGGGAATTTTTCTTATTCTTGGATTTAAAAAAATTGGAAATGCAAATTTTTCATTGGACAGTGTGATGAATATCAATACTTGACTCTAAAAAAGGAAAATAAAAATCTGCTGTTTACATCATTCGTAATTATTCTTATCAACAATGTATTCGAGACCATCAAACTAACACCAAATGCCTTTTTTGTTGCTTACCTCGTGCAGGGTTTTGGAAAACAAGTGGATGTGTCATATATCGCCAAGCATTACAACATGAGCAAAAGCAAAGTGGACAACCAGTTCTACAGCGTGGAAGTGGGAGACTCCACCTTCACCGTTTTAAAACGCTACCAGAATTTAAAGCCCATCGGCTCCGGAGCTCAGGGAATCGTTTGGTAGGTGGTTTTGGCTTCGATTTTTTTACGATCTTCATTTACATTTTTATGACGGTGGGATTTTGTTTTGGGAGATGTCGTTTCGCCGTTAATTGCTCCCTTTTTGGAATAGTGCCGTATCTTATGACACAAATGAATATCATAGTCATTGAAGGTAAGAACAAAATGGGTTCACAACCAGTTCAAAATCGTGTGTAGTGAAAAAAAAAAATCCAGTTAATTAAACTTCAACTGTGTACAAAATTACACTGCCACGTGGGTACACTTGCTCCTAAATCGCATGTAAGGATTATTATTATTATTATTATTTTTTTATTCATTTTGGTTTGGGTATGGACACGAGCGCCGAGCATCATCTCTCAGCAACTTCAGTTGTAACGCTGAAACTGTTTGTCTAATTCGGAATGATAATTACGAGAAGGCGAATAATTCCAACCCACGCCAAGGCTAAACTTGGACCAGAAATAGTTTTTCTTTTTGTGTCATATTATGTATGACATTAGTCTCGTAACATTAAATCAACCGCATACATATATTGGCGATGGTAGCTTCCCTGCTCTCCGCTGTTGTACGACATCAAATGAACTGCTGTGCAAAGTGTCATTAAAACAAAAACTCTAGCGGCTCGTAGCACAGTGCTTAAGTTTGAATAAAACGGTTGAGGCATGGGAGCATTTAAATTCATGGCACTAAAACCCCGCCGCCGTGTTTAGAATAATACGCGAGCCAAGAGGGATCGAACAGCAAGGCAGCGGTCCATGAGCTCGGTCGTTGTAATTCAACGCACAACTGCCGAGCCTCGGCTTTTAAGGGAAGCATGAACCCCCGCATCGTCAAGCGGCCACAGACCGTCGCGGGCCACTCGCTACATTATAATCTTGGGCTGGGCTTGTGGCCATTTTGGAGGTTGTGAGTGACGCATGTCAGGTCCGCAGCTGTCTGTCATCAAGTCATATGGTGACAGTATTATCGCGTCCGAGCGAACTAAATCGCCCGACCTCCCTGGAAACCGCTTTAATATCTGGCTGCCAAATGCAAGCAAATGGGATACATGATGGAAGTAATCTTATTTAGTCTCATTAACGTGATTGCGCTTGATCATGCTAGTGCAGTAATCCCGCCCTGTGTATTAGTAGTTCACTCTTCACAAATTCATCTGTTTGCGCTTTTTATTCCGGTACAACCAATCCCCAGCTATTTGCTGTAAAACATACCTAGTTGTGTGGTTTTTTTTTTGTGCTCTTTCAGAAATGCCCATCAAAACCCTGTCTAAATAGGAAAGTAGTACCACATTGTAGGTTTGGCCTGGGCTGTTATGGGACTCAAATCATCTTTATTCTCATAATATGAATGCATTTGATTTTATTGTCATATTTTAATCATTCTTCTTGTAATGTTAGGGAATTTTCTTGAGATGCAACAAATGTGACTTTTTTGTGTACCCGAGGATTCATTGAATAATTACTACTTTCGTTTTGTAATATTACAATGGGTTTCTAATATAACCTTAGTATAATAACTGTTACTTTTTTGTTACATTAGAACCTTAATTTTATTACATTTTACATGTTTCTCAACAATGTTTTGCAACTTTACTCTGAAATTTCACCCCCCCAAAAAACCCCATCTGAATTTAATATGTGTGCCACAATATAACTCCGTCGTAGCTGCACTGTACTTGTTTTTCCATGTATCTTTTTTTTTTCTTAATTGTGATACACCTCATCCTATTAATATTGAACAGGGGAGTAACCATAATAATTTCAAGGGCGTTCGCCAGGGTGACATAACACCTTAGTGAGCAATGCGAGCACATCTCTCCGTCCTTATGCCTCTGTGAGGATGAAGAAGGATGAAGGCTTGAAGCACTCGAGCCACTCATGACATCAGCTTCCTCAAAGACTCACCAAGTGATGGCTGCCTCACTCAAATCCCTTCTGGATCAATGTGTATGTGTGTGTGTGTGTGTGTGTGTGTGTATTTTACATGGAGGCTACACTGTTACCATGGTCACAAATCATCCCGCGGGATTTGTAAGTCTCCACAGAGACAGAAAGAAATAAAAATATACACAAAGCCAATCCCTCAGCAATTAATGACCACTTCCTGTTTTAGCAGAGAAGCATTTTAATTTTTTTGTTAAAACATTCCGTTGACATTGAATGTCAGACTAAATGCTATTGTTTTGCTGGTTCTTACTTTGTCAACAGTGCGGGTTATGACGCTGTCCTCGACAGAAATGTGGCCATCAAGAAGCTCAGCAGACCGTTCCAGAACCAGACGCACGCCAAAAGGGCATACCGCGAGTTGGTGCTTATGAAATGTGTCAATCACAAAAATGTAAGCAAAATGATTTATGCATTTTTTCTTTTGGAGGTTGTGCTTTGAAAGTAAAATTGTGTCGCATAACGCTGCATTGTGGTCTTGCCCCATACACACCATATCCGTTTGTAGAACAAAACAAAAATGTTAATTTGAATCCAACATATAACTGTAAGTGGCAAAATTCTGAGACATTTATTTTGCACCATTGTTAATACACTAATAGAAGGTATGAATGGACACATTTTGTATTTTTCCCCCCACTATTTAGTCATGGGTGTCCTGTATGTCGCAAATTGTCATTTATTATTTTTTTGGACACGCCTTTGACACAGCTCTTTTCTCTTCCAGATTATCAGTTTATTAAACGTCTTCACGCCGCAAAAATCATTAGAGGAATTCCAAGATGTGTAAGTACAGTGTGCACCTTCGTACATGAAAAGTCATTGCCAAATTTCCGAGAAAGATCGCAGCGCTTTTGTTCCATGTCAGGACTGATGGCGTTATGTACCATGTTTTCATTATTGCTTTGCACTTGGCATGGTGAGAAGACAACCCCCACTGTGTCATCAGTGCAAATGGGTGTAATTTAATGTCATCTTAGGCAGCCGGTTGAGTCGAAAAACCTTTGGCTAAAGACAAACTGTCGCAGGGTTTACTTTCTGGATCTGGATTTCACACCTCTGTCAGATAGCAGGTTTTGCTTTTTGGCCATCAATATCCAAAACAATCCGCCGGCATTTGTACCACGGTGCTGCTGCGCTGTCTATGAAAATAGAGCCCTTAAGGTCAACCACTTGAACAGTTCCATTGCTAAATCTGAACATTGCCCAGGTACCTAGTCATGGAGCTGATGGACGCCAACCTGTGCCAGGTGATCCAGATGGAGCTGGACCATGAGAGAATGTCCTACCTTCTCTACCAGATGTTGTGCGGCATCAAGCATCTTCACTCGGCGGGAATTATTCACAGGGTAGGAGAACTTTTTAATATCCTGACCAAATTCAACATTGTTCGGCTTTTTTGGATTCACTCTAGCTGGAAAAGGGTGATTGTTTTGTTTCGCTTTTTAAATCCTGTCACGTAGGACCTGAAACCAAGCAATATAGTGGTAAAGTCAGACTGCACTCTCAAGATCCTGGATTTCGGACTGGCTCGGACTGCCGGCACTAGCTTCATGATGACCCCTTATGTAGTGACGAGATACTACAGAGCACCCGAGGTTATCTTGGGTATGGGTTACAAAGAGAATGGTAAGGATCATATTTTTTTTTACCCAATTCTAGTGGTAGATTACAATTGGCAGTTGAAATGGATTTTGGACGTATATCGACGTCAATGGCAGTGAACGAAGTAATGATTAGAAAACCCAGCAAAGTGTAACAACCACAAATTAAGTAATTAAATCATTCACTGCCAGTTAAAATTGATGTTTGACATACTGTATATCTGTCGATGGCAGTGAATGAGCTGAGTGCCCAGGCGTTAACAATTAGCGTCTGTGAACTGCGATAAATACATTTACTATAACCTATCCGTTCACTAATTACATTCACATCCCTTACAAGTCAATAATGCGAGATGTCAAAGCAATGCATCAGGTGGCAAGACTAAATGCTGCACCAAGCACGTTTCTGTTGAGAGGTAATAAATCTTGTTCCAAATCACATTACAGAGATGATTTCATCAGTGAATGGCTTAATTTAACACGGCGGTATGTTTGCGAGACATCTTTAATATATTCATTAAAACAGCGGGGGACAAAACAAAGCCCTTGTGACTGGAGAACAACATTTATAATTGTCCTTGTAGTCAAGATGAAGTCTTACTGAACGCTAACTTGCTGGGTAAACGACATTTGGACTCATTGTCATGCTGATGGAGTCTTGCAGGTTGCCTCAGTGCACATTTCCTGACGTTCTAATCCCACTAATGCTCCGCTTTACTATTTCTGCTCGTTTTTTAAATTTTTTTCCAAATGCACTAGCACTACAGTTTGAGGCCTACCGGAGCACTCCGATTAGCCGCTGCTTTCTAATGACTGCTTGTCTCCTAGATGTCTTCAGGGTTTAACACTAACCTTTTGCTTTTCCCCCCCTCTCTATTCCCCTCGCCTCGTTGCGTGCAGTGGACATATGGTCGGTGGGGTGCATTATGGGAGAAATGGTGCGCCACAAAATCCTTTTCCCCGGGCGGGACTGTATCCTTGTTCAAAGTGTGCTTTTTCTTTTCGTCATAGTGATACTTGTGTAAGGACAGGAACAAATTTGAATTTAAAAAGTATCTATACTATATTGTGTAGTCTAAATTTTACTTTTTTTCTGTATTCATTTATGTTTTTGTATGTAATCCAATTTCATTCAAATGTTTTCGTAGCATGCACACACATTTTGAAACACTTACCTTATGTTCTCTATATGTTTCTGAGGCGGAAAACTAACCCAAGTGATGCTTCGTTTCCTTTCTGATGAGCTGCAGAATAGACACAAAAAAAATAAAAATCAGTGAGTCACAGAGTATTTTGTATTCTGTATTAATATTTCAACACGTGCGTGACGTCGTGAGGTTGTTACCTGGAGTGATGCCTCTCCTGAGGGGAAGCTTTAATTGTGTCCTCAAGATGGCAAAAGCCTGTTTGAGATTGAGTGTGTGAGTGTCCACGTGAAGCAGGTGAGTCACAGCAATTGAAAAAAAATAATCACACGTGGTAGCTTATGAGGCATTCCAGAAAACCAGGCATTCATAAATTTCGAAAAAAATTTTCACTGGCAAATACATTCGAACGAATACTCATTTTTAAATGAAGAATATCTTCACATGGGAAAGTCCCAGCAGTGATTCACACCTCAAACCTCGCGCTACCTCTTCCAGAGGTTACTAGGCAGTAATCCGAGTTTGTGTATGTGTGTGTGGTTTTGCGTGAACCCAGTGGACATGTGGTCAGTGGGCTGCATCTTTGGAGAGGTGATTACAGGCACAGTGCTCTTCCCTGGGACGGACCGTATCCTTCCGACATCCAGCAACACTCGCCCACCCTTATCTGGCCACCTCAACGCGGTGACCCACTTAGTGTGGACGGCGTTGACGTTCTCAGCACGACGATGTAATTACGGCATCTCAGAAGGAAAATTCTGGCATTGTGAGAACTTGAGAAGTGGTGCTTGTGTGTGCGGGTCAATTAGAAGTACCCATAGTTCCGTTAATTTTGGACTTCGGTATTTTCGTGTGTGTTGCAACAAACATGCAAATGAGGTTTTGACTATGTCAGTCGTTTAGAAAATACATTTTAAATGAAGGATGATTTCCCAATACAATTATTTTGAACATTCTCGTGATGTTTTTGAATACTCCTGGTCTGTTGTATGCTTGTTTGCCTTAATTCCGCACCAGACATCGACCAGTGGAACAAGGTGATCGAGCAGCTTGGTACACCGTCGCCAGAGTTCATGAAGAAGCTGCAGCCCACTGTGAGAAACTATGTGGAGAACCGGCCCAAGTACGCTGGCCTCACCTTCCCCAAACTTTTCCCAGACTGCCTCTTCCCTGCCGACTCCGAGCACAACAAACTGAAAGGTGAGAAGAGAGCAGAGGTAGATTTTTCACCTGCAAAAATGCCAGAAATATTTCGAAATTGCTAAGATAGTTATAAAAGCATGGATATTTAGAAAACTAGCAAAAAAATATTCTATAATCAACACAAAAAATATATAATTACATACTTGTGATGATTTTAGTATAATCTGTCTGCATGTGTTTCTGATGTTTGCGCACTGCAACATTGATGCTAGTTTCATTAGCCTGTGTATGGCTTTTTGCATTGTATGTTAGCATTAGCAAAGCAGACTTTGGTAAGGCAAGGTGAAGTGGCATGATTAAATACACAACACGTCATCCCCCTTTGCCTTATGTACAGTTTTATGCATCATTTGACAGTAAATTTCAAATCGGAGTGGCAACAAACAGCTTGAAGTGTCACAAGATTTGCGGACGTCACAGTTCATGGTGCCTTGAACTTACACCTGTTCCATCTTGGAGGTGTCACACTGCTGGTTGTCTGCTGTGACATTGAAGCTGCTGCCTTCTAAAATATTCATCAATCTAGAAGAGGGAGAACAGTGTCAGACAGGAAGCATGCGCGACGCCAAAGAGCAAGAGAGAGAGAGTGGGGGGAGTTTCCTGCCAACTGAAACAGGATGCATGGATTGGTGGATGGATGGAGAAATGAAATAGAGAGCAACAAGAGGCATCATTTTACAGATTTACCGTCAGTTCCATGCAGAGGCAGCAGTGGGGAAAAAGCTCCTACGCTTGCAGTTTGTCCTCTTGATGGTGTAGTTATTTGACGATCAGAGGGTGTGAAGAAGGCCGTAACTGAAAAAAAAAAAAAATACAATATTTCCAGTTCTGCGACCTTAGGTTGCTTGAAAAATGCAAGTTATTGTTATTATTAAGGCAACCATTTTAGGGTAGTTTCCCGGTGTGCTACAAAGACACAGTGAGTCAGATATTTTGAGATTTCAAGTGGCCATTTCAGGGCCATTTTGGCCATTTGCAACTAAATTTGAACAATGTACATAAGACGGCTGGGTGATCAGAATTTGCCTAAATCATCAACCTTCCCGATTGGGTGTAAGCGGGGCAAGGCAGCCAAGTTTGATAACTAGCCACATGATTGTGGCCATGTTCAAAGGTCAGTGCTCCGTCCAAGTGTCCGTTCAACAACACGCTGCGCTCTAATTTTCATTGTCTTTTCCTACGAATTACAGCAAGCCAAGCCAGAGACCTGCTGTCAAAGATGCTGATCATCGATCCTGCCAAACGGATATCAGTGGATGAAGCCTTGCAGCATCCCTATATCAATGTGTGGTACGATCCTGCTGAAGTGGAGGCGGTGAGTAGGCTTTGAGTTGAGACTTTCATTTTTTTAAATGTGATATAAGTACCGGTCGTTTTTAAAGGGATATCACCTCAGCCATTTCGAGCCTATTGAATCCAATAACTGTCAATAGGACCCTTTCCCTGACCTTGACCAACAACAATTTGAATACAACTGAATGATTGCTTTTCATAGAACTTTAACAAAAAACATTGGCTGACTATTCTTCCTCTGGCATAAAACAACAATCCCAGAATGTTAAAGAAAAACAAAACAAATGGGCCGATATACATGCACAACACAAATTTGACTTTAAACCAGCACAGCGACATCAAGCATCTGTAATTGGATACGATTCCCAAATCAAATGTATCCTTGCGTCGAACACAGACTCGTTTGAGAAAAATCTGTCCAAATGTATGACTTGTCATGCACTGGAAATTGCTTTGATCTCAACCACTTTCAACATTCTGACGTCTAGGCTCACTTGTAAACAGTGTTTGTTGATTTGCTAGCACTTGGAGAGAATTTCCTGATTAGGAAGCCATGTTGTACTGTTTGTGATGCTCTTCATCATCAGTGCCTCATTCATGTGAGGTGACAGCGAGATCGGGAAAAAGCCTGAAAAAAATAAATTGGGATTTTATTTTTTTTCCTTTTCAAATATATGACGGTTGCCTCTGATGTTAACTGACTTCATCTATCTATCTATCTATCTATCTATCTATCTATCTATCTATCTATCTATCTATCTATCTATCCGTCTATCTAGCTAGCTAGCTAGCTAGCTACCTATCTATGTATTTATCTATCTATCTATCAATATGAGTGGCCTTGTTCAACACATGTTCTGCTGTTTTCCCCCTTCTCTAATGTCACCTCATCCTGATGAAGGCCAGAGATCTCATCCAAATATCCATGGTAAATGACAACCACTGCTTCTGCAAATCCCTCCCTTCTCTTGACAAACTATGCTGATTGGATGTCGAAAGCAACCCTCGGACGTGACTTTAGTGGGGGGGAAAAAGAGCGTGAAATCCTATTAGTTAGATGAAAGGAGCCACGAGAACTCAATCTTCTTCCAAAATTAAGCATTGATACAGTAGATTTGTTTCCTCTGTTGTGTGAATCAAGTTTTGTATGTATATTTACTTCCTATGCCAGCATGTTTTTGTGTGCATCTTTTACACGTTAAAAAGGTTTCATTGATTGTTTTGTCGCCGTTTGTTTAGAATGTAAGCAAGTACTGAAGCACCATTTCAAGGACTCGTTTGCAAAAACACACCAAAGGGAAAACAGAAAAAAAAACAAAACTAATTTTGTTCCTAAAATGTAATACAAATTGTTTGTCTTTCTTCCCAAAACATTTCTTGTGTGATTTTGCAAACAATCGCAAATCTTGCATCGAAACTGAGCTCTAGCTTTGGAGTAGAAAATACGTGGCATTATAAAAGCATTATTTACGATCTGCTAACAACACAGAATGACTAAAGATGCCGTATTTTCTTTTCTTTTTCTTGCAGCCTCCGCCTCAAATCTATGACAAGCAGCTCGATGAGAGAGAACACTCCATTGATGAATGGAAAGGTGAGACACATCCCACCACCCATCCAATTCGGACTCATCTTTAATCCATCCATCCATCCATTTTCTGATCCGCTTATCCTCACAAGGGTCGCGGGTCGTGCTGGAGCCTATCCCATCTGTCTTCGGGCAGTAGGCGGGGGACACCCTGAACTGGTTGCCAGCCAATCACAGGGCACACATAGACAAACAACCATCCACACTCACACTCACACCTCAGGACAATTTAAAGTGTTCCATCAACCTGCCACAGAAGGTTTTTGGAATGTGGGAGGAAACCGGAGTACCCGGAGAAAACCCACGCAGGCACACTTAACTCTGCTGTCAATATTTAAAACATATATATATTTTTTAAAATTACTTCTTGTGTTCCACAGAGTTGATCTACAAAGAAGTGATGAATTTTGAGGAGAGAACGAAGAATGGCGTAGTGAAGGGACAGCCTTCACCTTCAGGTACTCTCAGTGCATAAGCCTAATCGCTCTGTAAGTCACTTTTATATACAACCTAACTGGACCCCCTGATATTCACACACCCCATTGTCGTGTCCGTCTGTCTCCTCTTTGCTCTTCTTCAAAACACAATGAAATGCTAAACGATAATGTATGACTAAAAGATCTTTCCATATCATATCTATCAACACAGTGCTGTAGTATGTATGGTGACTTGGGTTCTTGGGAAACATTTAGTGCAGGCCTGTGATGTCATTTTCAGTCAGCAGCAAATGACAGTACAAGACAAAATGGCCGCCCCTTGAGATGGATGAAAACGGGTGGATTTGGCTGCTTAATTAATATTCCAACAAATGCAGTATTCATCAATTTAGACTCATGGGGAACATTTTTGATGTTAATTATCCAAATAATGACATACCCTGCGCAGTGGATCCGTTAGTAATGACAGTGACTAAAAACTAGAATTTCACAGACAAGCTGGGTGAGACCCTTTTCCACGCCGTTATTTTGTTACAAAAAGTTACCACTTTATAAATATTTTTAGAGTGTAGTCAATCTCTCGCATTTTTGGGCTATTGGATCTTTATTTTTTCTGTGTAACCCACCGGACCCAAGTCCCAATAGCCACGCTGTGATGTGTTGTCGTCCAATCACCTTGTATTGGGTTCCCGTGTTTTTTCCCCTTATCTGTGTTGCACGATTCGTTCCAGCGCCGGCGAGGGCGCTCTGGTACGTTATAACCGCGGCGCCGCCGTTGCTTCCCTCAGCGCAGGTGCAGCCGTGAACAGCAGCGAGAGCCTCCCTCCGTCCTCGTCCATCAACGACATCTCGTCCATGTCCACCGACCAGACCCTGGCTTCAGACACTGACAGCAGCCTGGAGACCTCGGCGGGACCATTGGGGTGCTGCAGGTGACTAGCCGCCTGCCTGCGCAACCCCGCCTTCTTCCGCCGCTGAGGAAGACGAAGAAGAAGAAAGGCGAGAGGGGTAGAGGAGCGCAATCGGAAACAAATGGAAAATAGGAAAAATGTGAAACAATCAATCGGAGACGATCAAGCCTGCGCGTTGTCATGCTAAACAAAAAAAAAAAAAAACAGCAGCGGTATTTAAAGTTATACACTAATGTGGATGATCCTCTAGTTGCTTTGCTTCTATTAGCCCACGTATATTGCATACAGAAAGCAGCTTTGACTTGCATCTCCTTTAAATGTAAAAGCATCACACGCTGGCTGGCTGCTGCTCCCCTGCCGCCCCTTCAAATGGGCCCCCCAAAAAAACATTTACACGCTCCTGTCTATGGACTATGTGACCTCTCTGCTGTACTTCATCCAAAACAACCCTTAAAAAGTGTGTGTGCGTGGGTTTATAAACACACCATGTCATGTAAATAATGTAATTGTGTACAGCCGAAGGGCACACGGAGTGGGACTAACGGCCAGTATGCTGGAAGCTTCTTATTTTCATTTTGATAGAATGTTTTTGTTGTTTTTTTTTCTTGCTTTATTTTATTACACTAAAAATAAATATTTTTTATGTCAACCTGTGCCACACAGTTGCCTTTTGTCTGATTCGCAATTTGTCTTTTAATCTAAAAAAAAATTTGAAAATTAAGCACGATTTTTTTTCAAAAATCGAATGAATTAAAAATACAGGTTGGCACAAAAAATAATTCAGAGTGATAAAATGAAGTGAAATAAAACTTTTAAAAAATTTAATTGAATTTAATTCAAATAAAATGACACTTTTTTGAGTGTCTGCAAATTTTTTTAGGCATTATCTTAGACTATTGATGCACCTTGCGATCTGAATTGCTCCTGCCAGTTGCTGCACTTGTGCATGATTTCAATTCATATTTGCAAAAGAGTCACTGTATGCTTTAGCCAACCTATATATGTCTTATGTCCACGAGCATAAAAACATGTTATTGGAGGTCTGGTCCAGACAATTAGAGCTTACGTTGCTGTTCAAAAGTATATTTTGCTGTAATATTCCTTTCATTTGGGCCTGCAAGATGATGCAAATCCATTCCCACCAAAACAGCCAGTCGCCACATTGCATGTCATTTATTGAGAGCAAAACGCGGGCAGTGATAACCGCCACAGCAGTGCCACGTTTCATGTCGTTTCCTTTGTACAAATTTGTGGGATGCCGATGGCTCTCCTGTATTTAATAACCTTTTCAAAGTGCTCATGTTTTGGTGAAACTTCCACCTTCACTGAATCAGAATTGTACCCAACTTGTACTCCAACAACCAGGAAGTAGCCTGTTAGCTAGCTAACAAAGTAAAAACACAATTATGGTACCTTTTTTTTTGGCCTTGGCGCGGCTCTACTCGGTACTTATTAACATTCTAGTAAGAAATGGTCGTTATAGTATGACTAAAATAACAGAGTAATCGTGGCCCAAGACTATTGCAGAGCTACATTGGCAACACATTTCTTATGGAAGCTAGCAATGGCGAGTGCCTTTTGGTGGTGGCAAATTGTTACACTATAATGTTTTAAATTGCACAGCGACACATAACAAAACTTATTTTGCCTTAAACCTATAAAATAATTGGTATAAACGTAAAGTTTGGGTTAACAGCTATGACAAACAATTTTCTGTTCATCGCTCATCTCAATGCATGGCTCAGCAACTTCTGTACTTTATTTTATTTTTATTTTATTTATGTTCACTGTCATATGTTTGATATACGCTGCTTAAATCAATGTAAAATTAAGAAACGATATTCACTTACAAGTTCCCTCTGAAACAAAAAAGTCCATCTTGATGTACACCTGCAGTACCCTGAAAGGCCTGCAAGAGGGTACTGTCTCCAGAATAAGCTATCGTACAGCTGGTGTTGCATTCAGGGTCCGGTCGGTCGGGGCATTTCTGTCTTTAACAGGGTGCAACTTTCCACTTTTACGAGGATTTTTCTCCCCCCTCTCCAAGGCTCTTTTTCTTTGGGGGTGGGGCACATTACAGGATATTTTTAAACCATTACGCACTTAATTCTGTATCTTTACATTTTGTGAATCATTTATTTTTCCTGAAAGTACATTTCTCACCTTGTTGTATGACTACTACACAACGTTGAAGTGTTTTGGTTTTTTTTTAGTTTGCCAAAAGCAATTAAATATAAAGTAAGTGAAATAATAAATGGCAGATAAATCGTAGAAAGCCATTATGGTGGCACCGATTGATTTAACCGTAACGACAGAGGGTGGGCCAACCGCCCCATCCCCTTTTCTACCTGTTTTTTTCGATCGTTGTTTTGACATTTAAACGTCACGGTGCTTTTTGTGGTGAAATACGTTTTTAAAATAAACGCATTCATTAAAAATAATAATTACGAATAAATATCGACTTTTCAAATCTATTATAAATTTGTAAAGAAATAATTACAATTATTATGCCCAATTAGTCACATTTACAATGTAACTAGTTTTTAAAAAATAAATTCACGTTTATTAATTTTTTAAGAACTCATTGATATTTTTGAATCATTTATATCATTTACTTTATATTTAAATCAATTTTGGAAAAAAAAAACTCCATACACAGTAAGATATTTTGGGTCCTTGCTGGCTTGTCGGCACTGAATGTAAAAGTAGAAGAAAATCATTTGTCATTGCTGTATGGTTGTAGTGTGTGTGTGAGTGTGCGCTCGAGCACATTTGATTGACATAAACCAGCAAGTCAACACAATCAGAACTGAAATCTTAACTGTCGAAAAATCCTGTGTTGATTTTCTTTGGGGAATCACAGCAAATCCTCATTTTCATCACGAGGGATGTTTCCATTAATTTATTTGTCACGTGAAAGCATTTTCTGGTCACACGCTTTTGTTGTCATATTGTAAATAACAACAATCGAAGAACGCAATAAAAGCAGACCCAAGGACACCGATGCTAGCGTCATACTTCAAAGTTGACGAAATACAATGTACAGGTCATCTGAATCAACTCCTACTCTCCCATTTTTCCGCCTTTCATTTTGGAATGTTTTCATTCAGCATTTTGTTGGGTTGACAGTGAATTAAACACAAGTGTTTCCTGCTGATGATCTCAAAAGCTTCAGGCAAATAAAAGTGTGAAACTATTGCAAAAGGTGAAAAAAATGAGAGGAAAAAAATGAGAGCTGTTACTCCAAACACATTTTAAAGGAACTGTGTATGTAAAAACAAAACAATAGTACGTAATGTATGTGACTGAAAATAAACAAAACCTTTGAGAAATGTGTGGTCTTCTCTGTGGACATTTGCTTAACATTTTAACCTCTTTTTTTTTTAAGTTGAATATATTGCAACCAGGTCACTTTGAAAAAAGGTGTTGAAAATAACAATTTCTATTTTTTGAATGCATTTTTATTCATAGTTATCATTTGTATAATCACTTCTTTAAGAATCAAGTATGCTGTGTGTGGATTATTCCACAGAAGTCCCAGTCCTTTACCTCTCACCATTAAGAAAAAAATCTTCTGGTGAGGGAGATGCACAAAGACAAAGTGTTACATGCCTCGTTTGCATTTTTGGTTACCAACATGGTTCAAACAGGGCTGTTTGAGTGAGGTGGTTATCCTCTTAGGTGGGAGGGAAATGATGGTATGTACAATATATATATATAGCGATGCTAACATGTAGCCACCTAGCATCGGGACACATCTAGTGCACCTGCAATGACCAGCAGCAGGTTTAAAACGACTGTCTCGTACCGTACAGTTTATTTGGTTCAACACATGATGAGAACAAGTCCATCATAGACATTCCCTCACGCACATCTTGCTACACACTCGCTGTTTTTTTTTTTTTTTGTTTTGTTTTGTTTTTTTTTTGGTCATGAACCCAACAAGAACGAGGAAGTGCAAGCACGTTTACAGTGTGAAAATGTATGAATATTTAAATAGCACATTTAGGCATTGATTTCTTTTTATACAAAAGACGCGCGTTCCCTCCTTCTTTATGTACAGAACGGACAACAAAGAGCGAGGACCAATGGTTTTGTACCCAACGTGACACATAGACTTTGAGAGGATTTAAATAGTGCTCTATTTACACAAAGTCTCACCCAGACGTCACCCCAGGCGACGCCATCATTTACATTATGTCCTAGTTATTAAAACTTTTCACCGCCACGTCTGAGCTTGTGCAGAAGAGTTGCTAAAAGAGGCAGATAGGATGCTATCTGAGGCTAATGAAGGCAGAAGTTGCAAACACAAACAGAAACTGTTTCAGACAAGTGTGCAGATTCATTTTCCGCCTATTAAACTGCCTTTGAAAAGTCGTCTGCCAGCTGTCAATACTTAGTGGATTGAAGTCAACAGCACCAGATGAAGACTATATCACATTATCAGACAGTTTTGACATATTGCGTTTAGTTCCCCTTTCAGTCCGTAGATGTAAGTTGCCGACAAACGAACTCGCAACGCTAATGCCAAAATCAATTCTAAGACTGAAAGAAAAAAAAAAAAAAAAGCTTCGCTCTGCCCTTATTTTGTGCCAATGCTAGTTGTAGCTGCTAGGTCGGGGTAGCATGTGATTCACCATGTTGCTAAGAAGAGCGTTAGAAAACATGGTCAACACCTTTTCTCCCCCTGGAAGCATCTTCTATCCAAAATCTCAAGCTAGTTTGGATTTATTTCCATTTTTTTTTCAGCCACACATACTAGCGGAAGTGAAGACAGCATGGAGGGTTTATGATTGCGATCACAGCTAGCACCTGTCCTGCCCCATTAGCTTCTTCTAAAATCTCAGTTGACATCTTATTCAACTCTTTTTTGCTCAGATTCCATTTTTTTGTGATATGCTCGCAGAAGTGAAGACCCCATGAAGTTTCCCGCCGAGTTTCCGACAGCCAAATCCCGCTAGGAGCCGCCACAAGAAACTCTGTCGTCTTTCCGGGTGTTCAACCCGCCCACCTTCACTTTATCCATATTGGGTTGCTGCGATCAGGCCGGCGGGGGTCAACAGTGGCGACGGAGGCGGAGCTGCCACCGGTGGCGGTGAGGTCGCTAAAAGTGGAGAAGAACTGCTCCATCTCCTTTTGCAGCATGTGATTGCGGCGCTCAGCGTCCTCCTTGGCGCGCTCGGCGTTTCGCAGTTTGATCTCGGCCATGGTGTACTTCTTACGCTCCTGGTCCAGCTCTTCGTGCAGGCTCACCATCTCTGACTCCAGGTCCAGGTTGCGCTGCTCCAGGCTGCAAAAAGGGCAGAGGGAGGTGAGCATGGGACGGAGGTCGTGTCGTTGACATACAGTCGGTCTCCCAAGGCAGGCCACTGTCTTCTTCACTACCTCGAGCCTCTTAACCTCCTGGGCTGACTAATACTTGTGCAGTTGCCTTTTGGACAGTGCCCGCTAAGTTGGGTCGATTTTACGGGGTGAATCTGGCGGTTTCCCATCCACTTGACTGGGTTTTATGCCATCATTGTTAATCCTGCGGCGGGTCTCTGTGGTGGTCCATGGATTCCTTGTGACTTTATCGTTCTGCCTCATCCAGTACTTGAAGCACCGCCTCTGGCGGTCAGGAGGACAGAGATCAAACCCAAATTATGGTTGTAACCGCTGTTCTATAAACGGGTGACGACCAGTACTTTTGGTCCCTCGGAATCCTCGTGTGTGTGCCAAAGAAGATTAAGGGACTTGTCTTCAGGTGCCAAGTAGCATTTTATGTTAAGTTAGGTTGTTGTTGTCTGAGGTTTACAATACATTGTTTGATTAAAGTGGAGAAGAGCCAAAAAAACAAACAAAAAAAAATCCAAATTTGGAATAGAAGAAAGAGGGCGGTCCCTGAAAGGGTTAAAAGAAAATATTTCGAAATATTTTTTTGTTTTCTTACCTCTTTATCCTGGCCTCATAGTCAGACTTCTGCTTGAGCATCTCCTGCTTGAGACTGGCCACCAGACTGTGCAGCGCGCTGTGTCCTCCTCCTCCTCCTCCACCGTACTTGCTACCGTGCTCGCTGCCATTCCTCGCCGCAGCGTCCCCTCCCGCCGCCGCCTCCCTGCTGGTGTGTCTGCCCTCGTCGCCGCCCGACTCTCCACCGCCGTTGTCCTGGTTGAGGCCGTCCACGTCCTGATAATGGCCGACGTAGAAGTCTTGCTCGGGGCAGGTGGTGGTGGAGGAGCGGCAGGACGTGGAGTTATCCGGCAGGGAGATCTCGCAGGAGGATGTGGACCAGGTGGCGCTGTCCACACTCTGCTTGTCCTCGCAGCCGCCGCTGAGACACGCCACGTGCACCACGTGGTTGTGCTGGTGCAGGTTCTGATGGTTTAGGTGCACATTGTCATACGTGGACAGACGGTTTTGGTTACACGTTTGATCCCCATTGGGAAAGTCACGCGAAACTTTGTTTGCCTCCCGTAGCGTGACGCATCCGTTCGGTAACCAAAGACCGCCCTGGCCGTTCAGGACCGCCGACATCGCATCGGGGCCGGAGACTCCCATGCGAAGAACCCCATTGGCATTGCCCCCTCCCGTAACGCCGCCGGTGCCCATTTTTGTGCCCGAGCCTTTTAGCGTCCCGTTGCGGCGCCCCGGTAAGCTTCCGCCGCTCATCAGTGTCTGACACTTGTCCATGTTTGGATCAGAGGAGGGCGGCGAGGAGCTGAAGGATCCATTGGTGACGATCCCGCTTCCTTTACTAAATGCGGGGTTCTTTTTAACGGTGAGCGGCGGGCTCCGAGTGTTGTCGAAGCATCCCGGAATGTTCCGAGGGCTGGCGGAGCGTGGGGAGCCTCGGTCGTCCTCGTGCCGGCAAGGAGAGTCGACCGCCTCCCAGACGCACTGGTGTGGCGCCTGCACGTTATTGTTCTCGACGTTCTGAGGTACCGTCGTCGGCGCCGCGGGTCGCCTCGGCAACTCTACGTTGTTGTTGACGAGCTCCGCCGGACCGGGGGGACCACTATCCTCGTCCTGAGGGAAGAGCGCGTTGTGCCGGCCGATCAAAACAGCCATCAGCTGCTGGACCAGGACGGTTCCTGTCGACACAACAACAATCAACTGTTTTGTCGAAGACACTTCCGGAGAACTTTCACTACAAACCTTCCATGATGGCAACCGGATCCTTGACTTTTGGCCAGAGGATGTTTGGCCCGAACACCGTGGCCAAGTTCTGAACACTCATTTTATTGACTCCGGAATATGACTGGACTTCATCAAGAAATCTGCCAAGTAAATGCAAACTTAGAGACACACCAAAAAAATCATTCATAAACTACTCCAATCATAGCGGGTACCTGCAGATGTACTTGAGAAGATTGTAGTTGACCGGAGGTAAACCATCCACAAGCTTTTTCAGCTCTTTCATACCCTGCCAATCACAGAAAGCACAACTTCCTCATGTCGCCAGGCGTGACCCCCAAATCACCCCTACAAGGTCGTCTGTCTCACCGTGTCGTCCTCCACGCCGAGTAGCTTGGTGCAAGCCAGGAAGTCATCGTACTTGTGGAAGGGGATGACGGGCTCGGGAAGTTCTCGGAGATAAAGCTTGAGCAGCGATGCGACCGTGTGCACGTCTGTGTTACTGTAAAAAGACAAGAAGGATGGAGGGAGGAGGGGAGGGTCACTTGGTCTCGTCAATGCAGTGTCGTTTTTTTACAAAATATGTTATATACAGAACGTCAAAGGGACTTGTTCTATTTCTGGTTCTAGCCATAGTAGGCCAGAACCAGAAAGAGAGGTTGTTGAGATAAGGGGGAGGTGTTGACTGTTGGTCACATGACAAAAGAAGCCCACCAATCGAATAGGGGCTTCTCTCCGCAGTCAAAGGCCTCCTGCAGCTCTTTGACTAGGTTGGCTTGCCCGGGAAGTCTGAAGAGACCCTCCTCGCGAAGCCCCCGCTGCCTGATGAAGTCGGCGCACTGCTCCACCAGCATGGGCGCCATCTTGTTCCCGTAGCGACGCTCGTACCGCACTGTTTCCTCCAGTTTCTGGCCAAAGATCCCTGCAATGTAATGCGAGAAAGATGAAACATAGTTAAAAAAATAAAAATAAAAAAAAAGTTAAAAGAATCATACACAGATGCATAAGATCCATCCATCCACCATTATCCGAACCGTTTATTCTCATGAGGGTCGCGGGCGTGCCTCTGCCAGCTGACTTTGAGCAGTAGGAGGAGTGCACCCCGAACTGCTTGCCAGTCAATCGCGGAAATGCAGAAAATGAATCAATAAAAATGAATACTAAAAAAATTACTACTAAGCTCACGTGTTAACTAAAATTGTACAAAGTTAAAACAAAAAGAATTTTACCCTGACACGTTAAGACAACCAAATTACGTTGCCTTCAGAACAGCTACTGCTAGCTTAATGCTGACATATAATGAAAAATCCCATTGACATGCTAATAGATAGCATGGCTAGAGGGTTGTAAAACTGCCGCTCAGTCAGGGGTGCTCCAAAACGCCTGATTCAAATTCACTATTACAGTCACAAATTTGTTCTAAAAATATTTAAAAAGTGTAAAAAAGCATATTTCCACATTTAGACACAGACAGTACAGGGTGCTGTCATATATCCGATCAAATTGTCTCACTTGGCTCATTTGAGACAAAAGCAGCACTGAATGTTGGTAACGCGGCTGACATCTCACACAATGTCTTTTTGTTGTACTCACCCCTTTTGAAGCTGACACACTTCATCAACTCAAGTAGGACGCGCTTGTTGAGGAATTTACAGAAAGACAACACACCGGAGCCTCTTGAATTCAAGTGCCTGCATTCCACCATTTTACCTCCGAAAATTGTTTCGAAACTAAATCCATGAAAGGCAAACAGTTTCACCCCCCCAAAAAATAAAATCCCAACACTTGAAGCTATCGATCCTTTCAGATTTGACGAGGAGTCTTGGTTCAGCCGACTGAATGATGAGGAATGTTTTGAGCAGAAAAGAAAAAGGAGGTCAGCCTAGTCATGAGGCTCGAAAGATTTCCCCCAAGTCACATGTGTGCCCGGGTGAATGTGAGAACCCCGTACAAATGTATGATTCATACATATTTCTGACACAAACGTCTGAAATTTCATTTCAAGATCACCTACTGCTCACCCTGTTTGAAGTGGGTCGCTAAGCAAAACGGATGAGATAACATGCAGGAAGTGGATTTTGGGACTGAACTTTTTTCAACATGGTGTCAAAGTAGAAGCACAAACTTGGTTACATTTCCCATGGAAAGATGCAAAGAATTTAATAAGCGATTATTTTTCCAAGATCCTTCCCATGTACTTTAATAAAAAAAGCTCGTCTACTTTTACGATACACGATGTTAGTTCTCTCCAGTCTGCCACGACAAAATTGCCCGGCATGTAAAAATGACAAAAGACCAGGTTCACCATCTGCCAAGCCCATCTCAACGCAGTTGTGAACCAAAACAGTAGGCCCTACCAAGGAAAATAAACAGTCTGTCAGATAAAGTGCAGAGTTTTACCACATGCTGTAAACAGCTTCCCTGTGCAGCATTCAAGATGATCTGACATTCTGTGAACCGAGTAAACTTTGAAATGTGGCTACTCTCACAATGTCTTGTTTGTTCCGCCCAGTCTGGCTCTTTTCTTGCTTTTTTTTTTCTCCACTTTTGCATTACTGTCCTTTGAATTAAAATTAAGGCCTTCCCCATCTGTAGTTGAGTAAATAAACACCTCCCTGAGCCACTAGTACAGCACAGGCTAGCTTAAAAGTTACAGTATGAAGCATTGCTGTGTTTTAATTTGAAGGCCAAATCCCCAAAACACCACTCGGCCCAACGTTCAAAGTTAACATGCAAACGTTCCCAAAGGACAAGCCGACCGCTAATTACCGTGCAGTAAATCTGGAAGGATCCACAAGGAGAGGCCACGGCAGCACATCCCAGAAAGTCTAAATTCAGACCACGAGCTGGTCCACGACCCAACACGACATGACAGCCAACCCCCGTTTATCAGTCGCTCCAAATCGCACTGCGAGGCCCCGGAGCAGCCAATCGGGCCTCAATCTGCTGCTGCAGCACAATGTCAAAGAACGTGCGTGTAAATGTGTGTGTGTGTGTGTGTGTGGGGGGGGGGGCAGAGGAAGGCCATGTTTCGAGTGGCATCTTTGACAAATGGCTCATTCCCTTTCAGGAGCAGTCAACTGCGATGGACATCAAAGTCCAAACTGAGGGCCCAATGCGGCCTCCGGTGTTCACGGTGGTCCGCCTACGCATGTGGCACGTGTGCCCCGCAACAAGCACCCCATGAGCAGGCCATTAGTAAAAACCCCGACATTAGTTACGCTTGCACTCATCCATCCAATGCAGGGGAACCTACAGTACAGTGGATATCAAAAGTCTACACACCCCTGTTCACATGAATTGCATTTTAATTGATTTTCCTTTTTTCTTTTTTTTTTTGCAGAAGACCGTTTTTATCTTGCAGTCGACAAATGCTCCATATATTACCAAGCCCCCCTCAAAAAACTAAATCTAATACTAAAACTAATAAAAATTGACCTAAAACTCAGCATTTCTCGAAAACTAAGGACTAATGAAAACTACCAAACTTACTAACTGCATTAAAAAATTCTAATTATTAATTTCAGTTATTATAATACATGCATTGAAATTATAGTCCATATGTATCATTTATCAGAACTGGAATCGCAGATGACATTTGATGTGGATCTGGATCAAGGCACAATTTTTCTTCCTGTCACTCCTTGGTTGTTTAGAGCAAGGGTTTCCAACCTCTGGCCTTTATGACAGCATGACTGGGTATCTGTATACTAACCTCCACCAAAAGGCGCCCATATGACCCTTCGGATGGTCTTCACCCAATCCTCCATGTCATTCTGGGTGCTGGCCATAAGGAGGTAGGTCTCATGGTTGGTTGTCATCCGCTCTCTGTCTCCCCCTGTTGTCAAAAACAATGGAATACATATGCTGAGACTGGCACAGGCAGCAAAAGCTCCCTTGTCAAGATCAATGTCCAACCTGAACATCTGCCTTACACGTAGCAGAATTAATGGGGCGCAGTCATTTGTGCCCCCAAAATGAATTTTTTAAAAATGAAATGATGGGACACAACAGGACAGGCTAGCTAGCTTTAATGCTAACAATGATGTGATTGTAGCGGCTCCAGTTGGATGCCGTGTGTTCATCTGTTACTCGGAGATGACGAGCCGAGCAAAAAATGTGGAATGTTCAGCTGTTTGAAAACTGCACCTAACTGGACTTGGTTTTTAGTTTAGTTTAAAAAAAATAAAATAAAAGTAGCGGATGACTTTGACAACCACAATATATAAATCCGACTTGACATCTAGTCGGGCTTTTTGTATTACAGAAATTAGGCCTGGCAAGTATTTTCCTAGGTTTTGAATAAATGTGCGTAATTATGAGCTTTAGTTTTTAAAGTGATCATCGGAAATAAATGACTTTTCAACCACATTGCGATTGCCTGAGATGCACCTGTACATTAATTTTACGTCACCACAAAACATCCCAACATGGAGACGTGGAGCTCTCTCGCAAGTTCAACATGAAGTCAAACAGGAACTACTATTGATTCACATGGACATCAAGCCAACACAATGCACCACTGACATGATCTGAAGCAACCAACTTTACCTGATGACGAAGACAGTAACTGAGACATTCCATACAAAGGCAAACTATGCACGGTCGGGTGCACCGCTGCCATGCCTTCAACTCCAGTCCCGGATAATCGGGTGAGGGTTAGTAAAAAGTCAAAAGTCTTTCAAGGGAATCCTTAACTTGAGGACGGCGGCGCTCCACACTGAGAACTGAACACAGCTGAGAGGGTGTGAAAGAGAAAGGTTTGCAGAGGGGGGTTGGTGAGCACACACGCACACGCCTCTCTTTAGCACAGTGACGGGAACAATGGGAAGATCTCGGCCGCGACCCCACAGGCAAACGGACGAGGCCCATTCGCACTGTGACGCTTCTCCAAACACACGCTGAAACATCATGACGTCATCTTTTCGCTTTCCCGATGTTTTATTCAATTAGCCGTCAATCTTTATTCCTTTTGACAATATCCTTACCTTTCATATATTTTAGTCCCCACGATACCCCTCCCAGCTGCTAATTTTTTCTGGATGTCAGGACAATAATTGTTAGGACAATAAAAGTATGTTATTTAGCAAGTTGATACACTATACTGCATACATATGGCGACAAGCACAATGGAACGGATCATGCACGACCTTTAAGGAATCTCTGCACCTCATCCTTTTCCGTGCTTCTGGGTGTCCCACTTCTATCAACGTGGGACAGTTTTTTTTCCCCCCATCTCATACCAGACTCCCCTTTCACGTGACCCCTCCCAGGTGTGTAGTATCAATGGCCGACAATGTCGCTATCAAGGCAACATTACCTGAGTCCCCAAAGACGCTGCCTGCCAGGGAACACTGACCCCCATAGAGCTACAGCGGCTATCCATTACCATCTGATGCCCAATGAGTAACAACAAGCGGGGGAAGGGGGGTGGGGGGGGTCTGCTCGACTGACTCCGTCTAAAACGTTTAAAGATTTGATCATGGCGCCCCCCAAAAATGTTGAATAATTGTCTTTTGTGGCAAAATGTGATATCCGAGCTTGAAATCTACCACTGTGGGTTTCCTTCTTTTGCAGCTGCCGGGACAGTCCAATGGGGTGGGAGGGCTGAGGGGTCATCACGTTCAAGGGAGGTCACCGGGCTGTCCAGGCATCCAGGCAGCAGCCTGCATTCTGTTTTCATGCCAAGCAAATAACACACACTGTGTGTGTGTGTGTGTGTGTGTGTGTGATGTGTGTTCTGCCAAGGCTGCTGTAAATACACTATTATGTAAGCGCAATTCAGCGTAACTTCAGCAATAGGAACTGTCTGGTCAGAAGCTTGTGAGGGAATCAGATGACCAGATACAGACACTCAAATGCGTGGGTGTTATTATTTTGTCTTTTTAAAAGCATCGTTTCTTCCCTTTGCCAGTTGGCTTTGTTTGTTTCAGCCGTATGACACAAAAATCGATCGCGATTTGGCGTGAACCCATTTGTATCTTGAGTGAGTCCCCTCCATGAAAAAAAACGTGCTATTGTATCTTCGTAAAAAAAAAAAATCACAAAAAAATACAGACTGTCTTGTGAATTTGACACAAGAGAGTGTTAACAACCACGTCAAATAATGTTTTTTAATAACTGTCTTTTTAAAATATATAATTAAAAAGGTACAGAAAATGCAGATTCAAAATGGTTGAAAAAAATCAAGTTGAGTTTTAACTCAACAAAATTCGCAGCACGCGCAGCATTTGCGATGAACCTACTTCCCGAAAGTGAGAAGAAACACAAGCGGTGGAGCAGACAAGTTGCTCACTAATACCTGGTTATATCACCTATCAGCACCAATGACGGCCCCGGGCCAGGTGCACACCTGCACTCCCCAAAGCCAAAATTGGTAGTCTGAGCCCGTGTTTAGAAACCCTTTGAACTTTTTCTTTAAAAAAAAAAAAAAAGTCCCACAACCTCCTGATTTATTGTGACAAATTGTTGCACATCAGCACACTAGTTGAGTTCTCCCTCCCCCCTCCGTGAGAAACTAAAAGATGAGCATTCAAGGGAGAAGGAAGAAGGGTGTGTGATCAATTTCACACCGTTTTGCTGAGTAATGACTTTGGTCTGGCAATGAGTCGGTGGGGCTGTAAATGAACATTTTCATCTGCTGGATTGATTTCAGGTACTGAATGGACCTGTCAAGAAGGGCCATTATTGTGATAGAAAGAGAGATAAATCTGAAGTTCATCACTCAGTCGGCCCCCATCACTTCATATTGCCGCTTAGTGACGGACGTCGTCGATTTGAGCGGAGCGCCGCAGGTGGAGCAGACAGTGAGGCCCGTGTCTGCGTCTTTCACCGTCATTTTTGACACGTGAGAGTCAAGCATTGGCTAATACAACATTTGTCTGTGCCGCCGCCACTCCACATCCTTGTTGTTTTTCTATGACAAAGCCAACCAAAGCGGGGCTGGCAGGATCGGAACAGAAAACAAATGGGTCACCGTCGGGTGATAATCAGAATGCAGACAGTCATGCCAGCAGCTCTTGGCGGCGCTCGACGCTAGTTCTTCTGTCAGGGAGTCAGTGGGGGAGTGGTTGGACTCGAGTAACAGTTGTCGCTACATTCTTTTGGATTTTATGTCCATTAATGGTATTGTGATGTGACGGGTAGAACATACCGGGCCAAAGTCTTACTTGGGGAAACTATCATGGTACCTGCCTAAAGGTCTACTCTAGGTGCCCAAAACCCCCTCAAAAAATGTAGCTCAACCAATTTCTTGAGATATGTATCTGGATCTGGAAATGAAAAGAAAACTGACATTTCAACCTCATGAACATCCTCACTTTTAATTTTTTAAAACGTTTATGTGTAAAAGCTTCTCATCGATTTTCACATACACTGCAGTCTGCCACAAGCAAAGTGACACATGGGCCAGCTGGATGCTTTTTTTTTTCCCTAACTAAAGTTGGATTTTTTTATTCCTTGGACGAGACTTCTTCAAGCTGCATACTTGGACTACAAACACACTCGAGTGGCATTCAAACCACATGTGCGGTTTAGGATCTTACAGTTGCAAACTGCTGTGATGAGCAACTCCTCTTTATGTTATTTTAAGACACAGAACACACAGAACCGAATGAAAAACTTCACAAACAAGACTGCAGACAACTCACACCTCCTCCACTCAACAGAGGAGCGCCCCAGGGCAGTTTGCTTAGCCCCTTGATGTTCATGCGGAGTGCAGTTCCTTGGCAGAGAGAAAACCTGTCACAAGGAAAGAGGGGGTCTTTGGAATTTTGGAGCAATACCGAGGCCCCGAAATGTTCTCACAGGTGTCACTGGGAGCATTAGCTCAATATCTTGGGACCAAAGGGTAGAGACTTGGCTCGATACTTGCTAAGAACCAAGGCTGCTGTAAATACACTATTATGTAAGCGCAATTCAGCGTAACTTCAGCAATAGGAACTGTCTGGTCAGAAGCTTGTGAGGGAATCAGATGACCAGATACAGACACTCAAATGCGTGGGTGTTATTATTTTGTCTTTTTAAAAGCATCGTTTCTTCCCTTTGCCAGTTGGCTTTGTTTGTTTCAGCCGTATGACACAAAAATCGATCGCGATTTGGCGTGAACCCATTTGTATCTTGAGTGAGTCCCCTCCATGAAAAAAAACGTGCTATTGTATCTTCGTAAAAAAAAAAAATCACAAAAAAATACAGACTGTCTTGTGAATTTGACACAAGAGAGTGTTAACAACCACGTCAAATAATGTTTTTTAATAACTGTCTTTTTAAAATATATAATTAAAAAGGTACAGAAAATGCAGATTCAAAATGGTTGAAAAAAATCAAGTTGAGTTTTAACTCAACAAAATTCGCAGCACGCGCAGCATTTGCGATGAACCTACTTCCCGAAAGTGAGAAGAAACACAAGCGGTGGAGCAGACAAGTTGCTCACTAATACCTGGTTATATCACCTATCAGCACCAATGACGGCCCCGGGCCAGGTGCACACCTGCACTCCCCAAAGCCAAAATTGGTAGTCTGAGCCCGTGTTTAGAAACCCTTTGAACTTTTTCTTTAAAAAAAAAAAAAAAGTCCCACAACCTCCTGATTTATTGTGACAAATTGTTGCACATCAGCACACTAGTTGAGTTCTCCCTCCCCCCTCCGTGAGAAACTAAAAGATGAGCATTCAAGGGAGAAGGAAGAAGGGTGTGTGATCAATTTCACACCGTTTTGCTGAGTAATGACTTTGGTCTGGCAATGAGTCGGTGGGGCTGTAAATGAACATTTTCATCTGCTGGATTGATTTCAGGTACTGAATGGACCTGTCAAGAAGGGCCATTATTGTGATAGAAAGAGAGATAAATCTGAAGTTCATCACTCAGTCGGCCCCCATCACTTCATATTGCCGCTTAGTGACGGACGTCGTCGATTTGAGCGGAGCGCCGCAGGTGGAGCAGACAGTGAGGCCCGTGTCTGCGTCTTTCACCGTCATTTTTGACACGTGAGAGTCAAGCATTGGCTAATACAACATTTGTCTGTGCCGCCGCCACTCCACATCCTTGTTGTTTTTCTATGACAAAGCCAACCAAAGCGGGGCTGGCAGGATCGGAACAGAAAACAAATGGGTCACCGTCGGGTGATAATCAGAATGCAGACAGTCATGCCAGCAGCTCTTGGCGGCGCTCGACGCTAGTTCTTCTGTCAGGGAGTCAGTGGGGGAGTGGTTGGACTCGAGTAACAGTTGTCGCTACATTCTTTTGGATTTTATGTCCATTAATGGTATTGTGATGTGACGGGTAGAACATACCGGGCCAAAGTCTTACTTGGGGAAACTATCATGGTACCTGCCTAAAGGTCTACTCTAGGTGCCCAAAACCCCCTCAAAAAATGTAGCTCAACCAATTTCTTGAGATATGTATCTGGATCTGGAAATGAAAAGAAAACTGACATTTCAACCTCATGAACATCCTCACTTTTAATTTTTTAAAACGTTTATGTGTAAAAGCTTCTCATCGATTTTCACATACACTGCAGTCTGCCACAAGCAAAGTGACACATGGGCCAGCTGGATGCTTTTTTTTTTCCCTAACTAAAGTTGGATTTTTTTATTCCTTGGACGAGACTTCTTCAAGCTGCATACTTGGACTACAAACACACTCGAGTGGCATTCAAACCACATGTGCGGTTTAGGATCTTACAGTTGCAAACTGCTGTGATGAGCAACTCCTCTTTATGTTATTTTAAGACACAGAACACACAGAACCGAATGAAAAACTTCACAAACAAGACTGCAGACAACTCACACCTCCTCCACTCAACAGAGGAGCGCCCCAGGGCAGTTTGCTTAGCCCCTTGATGTTCATGCGGAGTGCAGTTCCTTGGCAGAGAGAAAACCTGTCACAAGGAAAGAGGGGGTCTTTGGAATTTTGGAGCAATACCGAGGCCCCGAAATGTTCTCACAGGTGTCACTGGGAGCATTAGCTCAATATCTTGGGACCAAAGGGTAGAGACTTGGCTCGATACTTGCTAAGAACCAATGAAACCCAAGACCCTTTGTGAACCTAGATATGGAAATTGTGCTCGGAAACACTAATTAGAGTGAACTTGAGCAAGGCACAAAAGGCTCATCTGGGCCGACAAGGTTTCCAATGACTTGGCTGGGACATGGAACATCAAAAAAGCTGACACGCTATGCCGTTGCAAATCATATAAATTCACTGCATCGGAACTGTCATGACTGCACCGAATAGGAAATTCCACTGACAATTGAAATATTTCCATTATGGAATTTTTGCAGATGTCCGCTGCAGGGATCTCGCCACCAAAACTGGTGGGAGACTTCCAACGTGGATTCATCGCAAGCTGTAGCATTGCAATGAATACTGGCGATGGAATTCAACCATTTCCAGGCATGACACGCCGATAGCCTCGAAAGTATACAATCATTTGTTTACAGTGAAAATAGACTGGCTTCCTTCCGCTCATCAGTCCAATTCTACACTTGAAATAGTCCAAAGGTCTAATTACATGAGCAAGAAAACGGTCTCAACTGAAAGTAAACCTGCCTGCAGGCATCACTCAAAGAGACAAACCTGGGTCGGAGTTAAGGTCCATGGGCTGCAGACGTAGACGAGCCCCGTCGCTGCTGTCGTTGACCCCCGGCCCGCCAGTCCCGCTTCTTCATCGGTTCCTGTCCCGCGCCACAAATAGACAACGCCGTCTTCTGTCTCTGCCGCAACACTCAGGCTTCGTTGCCCGACAACGACTCTTGTCGCCCTTCCTTTCTTTGCAACCGGACGTCTTCATACAGCTCCTGCTTTGCACGCAACCCTCGCGGGCGCAAGAAATTTCATTGCGGTGCTCGACTGACACGAGGTCAGATCGAGGGTAGTCTGCCTTCCCCTAAGGAAGTCGTTCCTTCCCAGAAACGTGGTTTTTTTTTTTTCCCTTTTCCCAGAGAGCAGAGAGAATGAGTGAAGGTGGCGTACGTTGCTCGTCTCGGAGGAAAGTTAGAGGGGTGGGGAAGGCTGGAAGCCGGTGCAGGCCAGGGGAGGGCGGGAATGAGGGCTGCAGAGAGGGAGTCACGTCATAAATCAAGTGGCCCTCCCCAAAGTGGAGACCTGTAAAACTGGCAGCCTAGGAGCAGGCACTTGGCCAAGTGACTCATCCACAGTGCTCTATAAATACAGACACGCAGGGTTTCCGAGGTTGCTTCTGCTACTGGTCGGCAAAGGGGTAAGAAACTGGGCTTTCTTGCTCTCGTAGAAAGGTTCTTGATGACCCACTCATCCCCTTTTCACTCTCCTCAATGGATCCCTCCCGTCATTTAGAATCTGGCTTTTTAGAGCGATTTCATTTAAGAGCACTCCAGTGAAATGCATGCAGACCTTTGCCAAGAATGGGGAAATCATCATTTGGATCAGTACCAAATTGTTGACATTGAAAGATGCCAATCTCCTACATATGCTTTTTGTTTGTCACGCGTACGCATGCATTTTTCACTGAGAGATGAAAGGGCGCAAAAATCCAGGATGCATCGTTTAAACCAGATATAACGCGGGAAAAAAAATGGGAAAGAGTCTTTTGCCTCACAAACAATAAAAGCAATAATCAGATTTGGGAACAAAAAAAAAATTACAAATATTTTGGCATAACCTTCCTCTCATCCCAACTGCAAAATGAAAGGGAAATGTTGAAAACGGTCACACCACACAAATAGGCCACGACTCGCACCTTAAACCAGATTTAACCGTGCTCATAAAGAAAAGTCCACAAGAACACATCTTCACAGAGAATTTAAGCAAAACATAAAAAACGTGACTGGTCTCCAAAAATTCCCGAATTGCACTTTCATCCGGATTCGCACCAAAAAAGACAATCATGTTGTTTTCCCAGCAACACTGCTCACAAACAAATGCGATCAAAACAACAAGTTGTCTAGAAAAATAAATGGATGCTGCAAAATTCCCGGATCCCCACCAAAAATCCTGAGCGTAAACGTGCTCCCGAATAAAACGTTAATCAAAACAGGACCTCCACAGCGGCAGTAGCAACTTCTTGGCGCTCGGACGTAAAAAGGAAACAGGGAGACGTCCAAATATTTATGCAGCGGGACCAGTTTACATACCGTCGGTGTAAACATTGAAGTGTTGGACAAACAGACCCCAAAAATGTGACCTGGCCGACCTGATGTGTGTGTGGAGGGTATTGTCCTCATGGAGATGAGGGGGGGTTACAGTATGAGCCTGACTGTCAAATGGCAAACCCCTCAATTTGACTGTTATGTAAGACATTTGGACTTCCCGTCGCGTATTTCTTCCTGAGGAAGCCACATTCTCGCACGACGCAAACATGACAGGAAGAAGACGGCTTGGAATGGAATGAAAGTATTTTACCAAACACAGAAAATGTGACCTGTGTTCTGCACACACACAAAAAAAAAGTGACTATAAATGCAAATGGTTAATATGAGGGCAGATGAGAGGATGCCTTTGGAATAGTGTAATAAATGGCTGGTGACAGGGAGTCGATGAATAAGTCAGCAGCAGAGTAGTGCGTAATTACAGGTGATGCTAGACGAGCTTCAAGCCACGACTGCCTTGTTAATTAATAGCGGCTGGCCCCGACAGCACCGTTGCCGCCAGATCCTTCTGAATCCTTCCTGAGCATGCCGGGCTTGTACGTGTAAATTTCACGCGTGCACCGCACACTTGGCATGCAGGAAGACGTCTTCTCCACAAAATCAATTTCACAACTTGCCACCACACATCTCAGATTCAGCCTCGCAGATTTACGGCACACTGCGGGAACACTAATTAAATCACTCCATCATCACGTTTTAGTGGGAACACATGGAGCTGCTCCCTCGCAAATTGCTTTGTGTAATGCACGCATGCATGCATGTCCGTAAAAACAACTGTGTTGACATTTAGGACACTTGGAATTATGGCAAAACAAAAACAGATGGAAAACGTTTTGTGATACATTAAAAATACAATAATAATAATAATAATAATAAAAAAAAAAAATAATAATAATAATGCTTACGCGATTAAAACGTAAACACCCACTACTGATATAAAGCAGTACAGTCGTTACTGATTGACATTCTCAACCATTCACTGTCTCATAAAATGCATTCGATGTGTTATGTTCTCTGACTGTACACTAGATGGCAGTGTTGTTATGGAAATAGGTTGGGATGAGAGCGGAAGCAGAAGGGTTCGGTAGTGGCGCCCAGATTGAGTCATGTGTGTACTGGTGTTGAGATGTTTATAGCCTGTTTAGAAATACAATATTTTACTATTGCCTCCCGGCACGATACGATGCTCTATGATTTATGCTTTTAATAAATACAGCATTCACTTAGCTTTCCTTCCCTAATCGCTGAAGTAACTGACATGTCCACAAGAGGGCACTCTCGTCTTTCTTTCCCCCTCTTTTTGTATCCTCATGTCGCTCCAGCACAAGGCTAAACTATGAGAAATTGAAGCTTACTTACTTCAACTGACTTGGAAAACGCAGGAGAGACTTGTAACTTTCCAACCTCTCCCTGTAAACAGATTTTATTGCTCGCCTTCGCACGGCAACGTGACCCAAAATGGCCTCTCATGGGTCGAGGAATGGGGAAAGGAATGAGCGGTGAACTCAGACCAGACACAGCCCAAACTTTTGGACTTTTATCATCAAGCCTTTGGGATAACACAGCATTGAATGCTTCCTGTGCTGATGAATAATATGTCTCCTTTAAGAGCAAGAAGAAGAGCGCTCCTGCTCATTGTTTTCCCGAGCTCACAGATACCTGACATTCCTGGACGGATGAACAAGATAAAAATACGAGTCCCGATCCTCACAAGCGGGATGTTCTGATGATGGAGTCAGATATGTGGAAAGTCAGATTAAAGTCACGTGTCTTTCAAACAGAAGTACAGTGCAGTACTTTAAATGGCTGGTATTAAGCTCCCGCTGCCTTTTACGCAGAACTCTGCAAAGGAAGCATATTGATAAAGCATCCCGCAATCCGAAAAAACACCCCCAAAACGCAGCTTGTCATTTTGGGGTTTAAAACTGCCTCTTAAGTTGGAACAACTTTAAAATAGAATTAATTGACATTCGTGGCAACAATTTTAGCACAATAAAGCAAGCAAGTTGTTTATTCCAATTTACCGTGTTGTTTTTAAGTTGGGGGTGGAGTGGTGAGGCCGATACATGGGAGAGCAGTTCTATGGAAAGGAATAGTGCAGTACGACTGTGCACATCTTATGGCTTCACTCTTTAGCATCTGGCCAGCTTGTTCCAACATGATGAGAATGTCACGGTTGCATCGGTGCCCCGCAGACAGTCAGCGACTGGATAAAGAGTCAAACGGGATCGTAGTCTAAATATTTGCTTCCCGGCAACCACGTTCTCCTGCCTAGAACGGTGCACACATTAAACACATATCCAGATGTGGGAAGATGAGGACAGATGAGAGGAACATGCACATGGGGGGAGACAAGGAGCGCAGGTGAATTTGGGGAACTTTTGCAAAACTTTGCTCAAAAGAGCCCAAAATACAAAGCGGAGTGGTTCCAGCCTCCGGCGACATCAAGCTGCAAGGCAACAGACATCCCTGGACGACTTTCTCTCTTTTCCTCGGAAAGTCATCAACATATTCCTCCCACCCACCCCACCCCACCCCACCCCACCGCCCTCATCACTTCCCGTTCTGTTTTCTGCACGGCAGCAGAGCAGTGGAATAAATGTGTTGTGCTTTTTTCCCTTTCATTCCCGCTTCTCTGAGACTTCTTTATTCACCTCCTCATAACAAGCCCATTCGGTGTAAACAGTCCTGCTAGTTTTGCTGAGGGAAGGATGACCTGAATGTAGGGAGGCAATGGAAAACAAGTCTTGAATCATCCCACCCCCCCCCCAAAAAAAAAGAAGCTGACACTTTTGTCATAACCAGTTACTAGCCGATACTATTTACAAGCGTGAAGCACTGCTTCTGACTGAAAAGTCAAGCAGATCCGTATCATCCCAATGGAAAGCTATGCGGCGAGAAATGACAAAAATAATCCTCACATGCTTCTTCCAGCATTATGGCCTGCAGGCTGCACTTTGCTGCAGCTGCCCACAGTCTCCTCTTGGATAAACTTTATTCTTCCCTCACTTAAAAAATAAATAAATAAATAAATCGTAGACCAGCATTGTTTTGTTGTGTTTTCGTGCTGGTCTTGCTGGTTATACCAGCAGCAACAATCATCTTGCTGGTGGCAATGCACCAGAGTCCAGCAAAACCATGCTGGTCTATGCTGTTCTTTTTGGTTTGTTTTTTTGTGGGTTTTTTTTTTTTATTTTTTTTTTTTTTAATAGTAGGGCCTCTATTGTTTGTGTCGTTCATACCATTGAATGCCATCTTGTTTCCACAGTTGACCACAAAGTGAAAACCTACTGCTCCAAGCCAAAGAAAGTACAACTGAGCCAAGGTGGAACTGTGCAGTGAAAAAGTGTCATACTTAAGACATACAAAGACAAGATAACTGGTAGGGAACTGACCAATAGTATAGATTGGTGGGCAAAAAATTTAAATGGACCAAATTTGGTCAGAGGAGGCTTCGGCCTGACGCCAGCAATTTTCGATCCAAACCAGGATTAAAAAAAAAACTAACATGCCGTATTGTGACAATGCCATCTTGTTTCCACAGTTGACCACAAAGTGAAAACCTACTGCTCCAAGCCAAAGAAAGTACAACTGAGCCAAGGTGGAACTGTGCAGTGAAAAAGTGTCATACTTAAGACATACAAAGACAAGATAACTGGTAGGGAACTGACCAATAGTATAGATTGGTGGGCAAAAAAATTTAAATGGACCAAATTTGGTCAGAGGAGGCTTCGGCCTGACGCCAGCAATTTTCGATCCAAACCAGGATTAAAAAAAAAAAATAACATGCCGCATTGTGAAACCCGAAAAGAAGGAAGTGAGATTGAAGACATAACTTTTTTTTCTTTTTTAACTACAGCATCTATTCAATTGCATCTACTCATCTTTCTGACTGCAGTATTGGGCCACACTCAGCCTATTTCCTGACTGACGTTAGGTGTGGCTTCATGCAGTTTCACTTCTCTGACCAATGAAGCATAAACATCCTAAAAACAACCCCAATTTTGTTGGTTCTAATTTTTTCCACCTTCGGAGGTACAACAGAGTCTGATGTGTGTTTGTGTGTAAGGTAGTTCAGCATAATCAGAACTGGGGTGTGAGGTTCTTATACTGCTGAGAAAGGCAGCATTTTCCTGCCTCTTTTTTGTGTCACCGTTTTGTATTAAAAAAAAAATAATAATAATAATAATAAAAATGGTGTTGCCCTACCTGGAATGACCTCAAAGAGATATTTTCCTGCTTCATCGCCGCTGCTTGGATGCTCTAAAACTTTGTTGCCGGGCAGAAAAATGGCTCCCTGCAGAAGAAGAACAAAAAAACGGAACACTTCAATCCCATGCTGTGAGTGTTTTGAGCCCGAACAGTCAGGATTAAGTTCTGACCTACTTTACGGGCATTTGGACAGAAGTGTGAGTTTGAAACGAACGAGCCAGTGGTGCCAAATCGATAGAGGTCATTAGCAAGGGTCATGCTAATGAAGACAAGCTGTGGGTCAGTGACAGCGTGAACAAGATCAGAGGGGAGTCCTAGTTCGGGGGCACTTTAATGGGCCGTAACTGTGACAACCGGGAAGTAGTGGAAACTCTACCTGAGGCCCCAGACGAAAAGATTTCAGAGCAAAAGGGTTGTAAAAAGCGGGACGGAACTGAAGCGTTTGATGTGGCCTTCATCTACAAAAATGCACAGATCAACAGCACCGATGTTTTTTTTTTTGAATTTAACTTTCATTGCGGTGGCACTTTGACCAGGCAGGAAACAAGAGATGGCTTCAATGCATTTGTGGGTGTGGCTTTTGGTAGCTGGGCTGGCACTCGTCGCTCCATACTTTTAGACCACAACACCCACTGACATGTCCTGCGGTGGCCTTTTGTTTGCTGTGCTCAACTTTGACCACAGACCAATTTTTTTTTTTTTTTTAAACATTTGTATATTGTTGCTATGTTGGAAACAGTCATTTAAAGGGGGAATGCTGTAATGACAACGTCCCCAAAATATAGCGACGGGAGACAAAACTCAGCGAGGGTATAGTTTAACCCTTTCGGGGACAGCGGTTACTACAGCGGACAGCTTATCATGCGATCGGGTTACAGGGTGCAGGAAAGGGTTCTTTTCAATTCCAAGTGGCAAACATTGAGAGTTGTTGAACTGCAAGTCATCGGTCATTAGCCATTGGCCGGTTGATGACCACTAAGCCCCTTTTTTATCTGCTAATTACTGGTGTCCAGCCTCAGTGGTCTAACAGAGTCAGGAAGTCAAACCCAGTGGGAGCACTCGCGATGTCAGTGAGTTCCTTTTTTTCCTTTAAGTCATTCTCTTCAAGAGTCTTTATCAATGTAGGAGTCAAAAACATTCTGGTTAAAAATCTTTAAAAAGTTACAAGGCTTCTCCGCTGGTTGTCAGTGACTGCGAGTACCTAAAACACAATAAGGAGTCACCGAACGATGAGTTGTGACCCAATATTTTTGTCCACTGTGGAATGTGAAAATCCTTGAATTGGCCTCGGCCAAAAAAGTACTTTGATGTACTTAACGAGAACTCACTGAGCACAGCATGTCTCTCAGTGTCTTTGTTTAACCTTGTTAAAAGTATAGGAGACGAAAAAAAAAAAAATCATTTAGCCCAAAGTGCACTTGAAGAGTTTATGGACTTACTTCCTTGTAAGGTCAACGGAGGACATCGCAAATTAACCCTTTCATGCACCCCGTAACCGAATAACATGCTAAGCTGTCCACTGTCGTAACCGCTGTCGCTGAAAGGGTTAAGACACAGGTGTCATTAGAGAAGACGTGACGCTCGCTTAAGCATAGCGATGCTGATGTTTCGGTCAGCCACTGTTGAACAGAAAGCAACTGCTCAAAGGGCCACTCTGAGAGCACGGTGAAAGTCACTTGTGCACATTCCTTCGAATTCCCACCGCTGGGCTGTTCCTACCTGAGGTCATGGAAATGTGATTTAGAAAACAGAACGCGAAGGAAGCTGATAGACTTTTCCATTCATCGGGTTGTGGGACAGGGCGACCGTTACACAGTCTGCATTTGGGCTACGTGCAAAGAATACTTCGGAAATAAGATGGGCCGCTTTCAGTCCGCGCACTCCTGCCAACTGCGACGCGATGATGCCTTGGATGGCAACCGGCCATGTATTACACACTGAGGTTGTACTAATGAGACTTTATGTGTTCAACGGTGCCGATCGCGCCGGGGGTCAAACAGCGGCGTTAGAATTTCATTGAGCCTGACAAGTGAAAACAGAGAGAATGTCAAGGTCGGACAAAAGGCCTTTGCCGCATAAAAACTCATCGGGTTGTCTTTTCAAAGCATGTACTGTAATAACTTCGAGCGCATTTCTGAACAATACGGATAATTCACTGGCACCGACGCGCGACGGCCATGTTTGTATGCTAAAGTCACAGCGGCTAATGAATGCCGCCCTTGTG
>NW_017805705.1:537396-540818 GCF_001891065.2 Hippocampus comes | reverse complement strand
AATAATAATAATAAAAATGGTGTTGCCCTACCTGGAATGACCTCAAAGAGATATTTTCCTGCTTCATCGCCGCTGCTTGGATGCTCTAAAACTTTGTTGCCGGGCAGAAAAATGGCTCCCTGCAGAAGAAGAACAAAAAAACGGAACACTTCAATCCCATGCTGTGAGTGTTTTGAGCCCGAACAGTCAGGATTAAGTTCTGACCTACTTTACGGGCATTTGGACAGAAGTGTGAGTTTGAAACGAACGAGCCAGTGGTGCCAAATCGATAGAGGTCATTAGCAAGGGTCATGCTAATGAAGACAAGCTGTGGGTCAGTGACAGCGTGAACAAGATCAGAGGGGAGTCCTAGTTCGGGGGCACTTTAATGGGCCGTAACTGTGACAACCGGGAAGTAGTGGAAACTCTACCTGAGGCCCCAGACGAAAAGATTTCAGAGCAAAAGGGTTGTAAAAAGCGGGACGGAACTGAAGCGTTTGATGTGGCCTTCATCTACAAAAATGCACAGATCAACAGCACCGATGTTTTTTTTTTTGAATTTAACTTTCATTGCGGTGGCACTTTGACCAGGCAGGAAACAAGAGATGGCTTCAATGCATTTGTGGGTGTGGCTTTTGGTAGCTGGGCTGGCACTCGTCGCTCCATACTTTTAGACCACAACACCCACTGACATGTCCTGCGGTGGCCTTTTGTTTGCTGTGCTCAACTTTGACCACAGACCAATTTTTTTTTTTTTTTAAACATTTGTATATTGTTGCTATGTTGGAAACAGTCATTTAAAGGGGGAATGCTGTAATGACAACGTCCCCAAAATATAGCGACGGGAGACAAAACTCAGCGAGGGTATAGTTTAACCCTTTCGGGGACAGCGGTTACTACAGCGGACAGCTTATCATGCGATCGGGTTACAGGGTGCAGGAAAGGGTTCTTTTCAATTCCAAGTGGCAAACATTGAGAGTTGTTGAACTGCAAGTCATCGGTCATTAGCCATTGGCCGGTTGATGACCACTAAGCCCCTTTTTTATCTGCTAATTACTGGTGTCCAGCCTCAGTGGTCTAACAGAGTCAGGAAGTCAAACCCAGTGGGAGCACTCGCGATGTCAGTGAGTTCCTTTTTTTCCTTTAAGTCATTCTCTTTGAGAGTCTTTATCAATGTAGGAGTCAAAAACATTCTGGTTAAAAATCTTTAAAAAGTTACAAGGCTTCTCCGCTGGTTGTCAGTGACTGCGAGTACCAAAACACAATAAAGAGTCACCTAATGATGAGTTGTGACCCAATATTTTTGTCCACGGTGGAATGTAAAAATCCTTGAATTGGCCTCGGCCAAAAAAGTACTTTGATGTACTTAACGAGAACTCACTGAGCACAGCATGTCTCTCAGTGTCTTTGTTTAACCTTGTTAAAAGTATAGGAGACAAAAAAAAAAAAAATCATTTAGCCCAAAGTGCACTTGAAGAGTTTATGGACTTACTTCCTTGTAAGGTCAACGGAGGACATCGCAAATTAACCCTTTCATGCACCCCGTAACCGAATAACATGCTAAGCTGTCCACTGTCGTAACCGCTGTCGCTGAAAGGGTTAAGACACAGGTGTCATTAGAGAAGACGTGACGCTCGCTTAAGCATAGCGATGCTGATGTTTCGGTCAGCCACTGTTGAACAGAAAGCAACTGCTCAAAGGGCCACTCTGAGAGCTCGGTGAAAGTCACTTGTGCACATTACTTCGAATTCCCACCGCTGGGCTGTTCCTACCTGAGGTCATGGAAATGTGATTTAGAAAACAGAACGCGAAGGAAGCTGATGGACTTTTCCATTCATCGGGTTGTGGGACAGGGTGACCGTTACACAGCCTGCATTTGGGCTACGTGCAAAGAATACTTCGGAAATAAGATGGGCCGCTTTCAGTCCGCGCACTCCTGCCAACTGCGACGCGATGATGCCTTGGATGGCAACCGGCCATGTCTTACACACTGAGGTTGTACTAATGAGACTTTATGTGTTCAACGGTGCCGATCGCGCCGGGGGTCAAACAGCGGCGTTAGAATTTCATTGAGCCTGACAAGTGAAAACAGAGAGAATGTCAAGGTCGGACAAAAGGCCTTTGCCGCATAAAAACTCATCGGGTTGTCTTTTCAAAGCATGTACTGTAATAACTTCGAGCGCATTTCTGAACAATACGGATAATTCACTGGCACCGACGCGCGACGGCCATGTTTGTATGCTAAAGTCACAGCGGCTAATGAATGCCGCCATTGTGTAAAGGCTGCGTACGATGAAATTCGAGTGTGGGTGATGCGCAACTCGGCGGACGAGTGAGGGCGGGCTTGGTGGCATGTTGACGCTAAGCCCACACGTGCCGTTACTCTACGCATGCTTGTGACCTCGCGCCTCCATCGGGCTGCCATTCTTGGGATTCCACGCATTGCTCGGAGAGGTTTGGCTGCCCAAGTGTGCGGGACACAACACGACCCCTTGAAGCGACGATGGCTTCTCGCCATTTTTTAATGTGGAATACTCAAATGCCACTGGTGACTGCCGAAGACGCGTCGGTGCATAATACGTTCGTCACTGTTTAACTTAAGGGCCACGGCTCAATACACAAAAACAACATGATGTAAAAGCCGCGTCAACAGTTCTGCTTTTGTCAATCAAAAGGGAGCATTGTACTCGTAGGTACGGTTGATTGAAAAAGTCTACACGCCCCAAGGTTTTTGCGATTGTAAAAACCGAGCCCAAAATAAATCATAAATGTGAAACTTGTTCAATATTTACAACGGCACTGAAAATCATTACTAGTTCCCTTTCATAGTGAAATTCTTATCTGTAAGCCAAATCTATCACCAGCATGACATCACTTTTGTAAACCACAGCTTGCCGGATAATTTGAATCTTCGGTAACAGTAATGATCAGCAAGTAACTTTGTATTACTTCATATGATAACATGACAGATTTAACCTTTGGACAGAGTATCATTAGCGAGCTAACTCTCTCTCGCAGAGCATAACTTGCAAATCATGCATTGACAGGACTGGGCCGTACAGTCAAGGAAGCATGTTGAAAAAGAACAAGAGTCCTCTTTAACCAAACATATGGAAAGAATTAAAAATCCATTTCTGTCCACATTTTGCTTTGTCATGAGAACCAAAAGTGTGTCTGTCTGTCTGTGTCTTTGTTCAGTCTTTGCATACTCGCTGCAAGAGGCTGCCTGGTTACAGTCACTAAAGAGATTGCCTCGTTGTTGTCGGTATGAGTCACTGAGCTCGAGGCTCACATAAGCGCCGACTGTCAAACAATCGCCTGAATGGGAGTCAGAAACACGACCTAGCACAATGTATTTGATTATTTGTCATTTATTTGAAGGCAGCTAAACTTTATTTCAAGAATATGCTAGGTCTACACGATTAACAGAATTTTTTTGGGGG
>NW_017805705.1:479982-537379 GCF_001891065.2 Hippocampus comes | reverse complement strand
GGGGGGGGGGGGGGGTGGGGACAGGGGGTGGGTGTTTGGAACGAATTAGGGCATTTACATGGAAAACGCGCCTCTACTTACAAAATGTTCTAGCAAAGAAATTTCTTCCAGAACCAGATTAATTTCGTAAGTAGCGGCACCACTGTATTGGTTAGCATCTTAGACACTGAGGCTAATGTGAGATCGTGCTAAACTGACAACGACGTTCCAAAATGTCAGGGCGAGATCAGCTGCCGTGATGATCGCGTTGCCATCCTTACCAGGGATTTGCTCTCGTCCTCGTCCTTGTAATAGAAGAGTTGGTCCCCTCGCAGAACAAACCAGCGGCTGTGCCACGTCTTGACGAAACCACCTTGCTTTCGGAGCCAACCGCACCTGATGGCACCCTGCCTCCCCTGGAAGGGCTCCACGCCAGTTTGCGATCCGCCCTGCTGGGGACCGCCGTGGGACTGCTCGTCCATCACGGCGACTGAAACCTGCCAAGAGTCCAAAACAAATATATGACATAACCACATGCGCATCGGCTGGGGATTCATGAAACATCCCACGCGTGCGTATCCAGATGAGCTTCAAATTGAATAAAAGTCAAAGTTCAGAATCTCCCACGCTCATTGCCCCATCAACACATTGTTGCCCGGTTTCAAGCACGGCCTTTGCTGCGTGACTCCTGCTTCACGTCTGCTGACATCAGCATTAAAGCTTCCGTGACTCTGGCTGAGCTGGGCTTGGTGAGCGTCCAAACAAGCCGCAGGTCCAGATGATGACCAGATGCGGCAGCCCAACAGTGATTCCAAATCGCAGTCCACCAAGTGAAGAAAATAAAAATGAATAAAATAATAATAAAAGTGTGGTAAGCGTTGCTGGGATGATTGCCGAAATCTAAGTCAGACCTCTTTTTTTCCCCACCTCATGAACGCAGGTAGCATCCCACATATGGAGTCAATGAAATGCCCCGCCCATAAACTTTTCGCATTGTTATTGTCCAATGAAAAGCCTGTATCACCTAAATTGTTCGTTTTTAGCTGAAATGTACCAAAATGACGTGTCTTCATGTTTCAGATTATTAAATAAAGTGTTTTTCCCTTGGTTTCAGGTAATTAAAAAAAAAAATGGACATTTTTGAAAATGCACACGAATTGTCCCCAAATATTAAATCTCCGGCCTTTGGCTTTTTTTCTTTTTTGGCAGTGTGCATACATACTCAGGATTTGTATCTGGTCCAAGGTATGAAATTAAATTCCAAGGACTGTCGTAAAATGGCAAATGAGGGTCGCAAATCTTTCCAAACCATCATGTCGGTTTCTTTCTGGTCTTGGATTCATCTGTCCAAATATGATGCAAGACTTCTGGCCTGTTGAATTATTTAACACAGTCACTGGATATTTTCTTCAGCAGCCAAGTGGGTACCAGCTTTCCCCTAGATAATAATGGCAATACGGTTATGTCGTAGCCATATGCTGATCATGATATAACATGTTGTATGGTATGATGATTGCATGCGCTACAAAGAATGAAGCGTAAAAGAAATAAGAGACACCGGGCTTGCAGTCCCTCTCTTGTACCCGTTGTAGATATTCCGTCTAACAACATACAGAAATTTGTTTCCAGAAGTGTTTGGAGCTGATTCAATAGTCTTTTCATTCTGGGAATAGTTATGCAAGGGGAAGATCCACGGACTCCCTTCTGGCAGATTGTTGTTGAAACCGCTCAAGGTTTTGTGTAAAGGCTACAACAATTAAAGCGAGGAATCTTTCGCGACCACAGGAAGTGGCCGTCGGGAGGGAAAGTTGTCTACCAAAAAAATTTTTTAAAAAAAGGCCTTTTCCAGGCTGTGGCGTTGAAGGTGCAATTTGAAAGGGGCTAATTTGGACTCGTTTTAGCCTCGTCCAGGGAGGACTTCCGTCGCGTCTCGTCCCGTGAGAGAAGACGGCTCAGAGTCATTTTGTGTGTGGCAGCGAGGCCTGAGTCTGATCTATACTCAGTTGTGGTGAGTAAAATGCAATGAGGTTCCAAAATGGCAATCGTGTGAGGAAGAAGAGGCGCACACAAGCTAACCGACACTGTCCAAAACAAGATAACATTGGTTGGTGCGGGCGGTGCTGCTTGTGTATTTGTGTACATTTTGCAGAAAACTGCATATTTCGCCAAATAGATTATGTACTGTATTTGGATTCTGTTCTTGTCAAATCAAATTTTTTTTCCTCATGAGATAAACAATTCTCCCCATAGCATGAGATTATCCGCGATTTGAGACTTCATCCGCATGAAATTGCATCATCATTAAAAAAATCACAACTTGATTCTCATATTGTATATTTTTTCATGTGACTTCATTCTCAATTTAAAAACAAAGACTATTCCTAACAAAAATTTTTTTTTTCCAAATTCTAACATTTTCCACATAAAATTCCAACTTTTTCCTCATATTAGGACTTGACTTTCAAAATATGACAACTTCATTCTTGTGAAACACCTTGTGAAAATTGTATTGGTGTCAAAATTGCCGGTATGAAAAAGTTCATCCAAACAACAACGCTCGCTGTGGCCTCATATTATTATTATTATTATTTTCACAGTACTGTATATACAGGACTTGTTGGCATATAATTTGGTGTTGATTCAAAGTAGAATAGTTTGGCTCCAGGTCAGTTAATTAACAGCAAAACTTGTACAAAAGACTTTGGCATGACATTGCTTGTCAGCGGTGTAAACTCCCCTTCAAAGATCCCTCCTCCCCCCTTATGAGTCTTGTGGGGGCCCCGTGACCCAAATGTGTTCAAGACGAATATAAACCCGGTTACCAAAGCTGCAATGCTTGAAGAACAGTTTGCTCCTGCGAGTGTGGAGAGGAGGCCAAGCTTCTTAATGGATGTGAAACAGGAACTGACTTCATGTGGAAGCGTCGCCGAAATAACCCCAGAACAGATTCTTCATCTTGGCCAGCAGATGCAGCACAATTAAAGTCTTGCGTGATTAAACATCCGATGGGGGAACCTATTCTGGATTTATCGCCTTGGTCCGAGTTCAGTCACGACCCACGCCGTGAGTCACTTCATGATTGCAAGCAGCGCGCGATGGGATGTGAGGACTCAGAAGGTTCAAGTCCTGTTAGCTCGTGTGATGAATCACATGTGGTCCCCCCTCAGATAGTCTACAACGCCGCCTTTTTGGCTGTGACGCAAGCATGACTCTCTCTTCCTTTTATTTTATGCCATGTGTCACTCTGGACATTTCTGGAAAGCAATCAGAGCACATTAATAAGCAGAACACCCTTAAAATATCTTTAAAATAAAGGCTCATGGTGAGAAAAGCAAAGAAAAAAAAAAAGCAAACTTTGTTCAGCGGACACTAAAAATTCTACACAACGAATCCAACATATCCAATCTCAGAATCAAAATGGCGCCGTGATGCCATTCGTAACACCTTACATCACTGGTGTCAAACTCAAGGTTCGGGGGCCAGATCTGGCCCGCCACATCATTTTATGTGGCCCATGAAAGCAGCTCAAACAACTTCCATGATCCTTTCTAAAATGTCAACCAAAATGTTAAATTCTCATTTGTAACAAATAAGAGATATATTCTAAGCATGTGCTTGTTGCCAAACCTCTCATGATAGCAACTTAAACAATAATTGAATCATCAGGTATTCTTGACTTCTTTATATGGTTTCAGTCATAACGGCCCTCCAAGGGAAACGGTAATTAAAACGTGGCCCGCGCCAAAAATGCACCAAAACGTGAAGCCTATGACTGCAGTAATCAACGTGACGCTGAAAAAAACAGGTAAGACAATCTAAAAAGTATGACAGCTATAGAGCAGATATGGATCAAAAATAGTTACTTGTTCAAAATGTTCCAACCTGCTTCCCACTTTGAGGCAGTTTCTGTGCCTTGGCCACTAAACGGCTATCACAGACCTGAGAACAGCCGGGTACGGCAGCTGACACGGGCAACCTGATCCCGCAGCTTTCCTGCAGTACGGCTTGTGAGCACTGCATATATATTCCGGGCACTGGGGGGGTTCATCACTTGGCATGTGCTTTCCTTTTGCATGAACATGCCAGGTGGAAAGAGGGACTGTTCGGCCTTTACAACCCTTGCATCGAACCGTGGAAATAAAAGCTACCCGGAAAAGTGGTGGGAATTTGTTAATTGCTGGGAAAGTTGCACCGAGCTTGTTTTACTGACTCAGAGTGGGACCACCCGGGTGAGCCGATTAAAAAAAAGTCAAGCATGACTTAATGAGATCCGATATGAAAGCGGAATCAAAACATGATGGTACAACAAACAAAAAAAGCAGTTTCATACACTGGTGCATTTGAATGCAAAAAGGAAAATCCCAAGTATTTCCCACTGGTACATAGTGTGGTCATTTACAAACATGCATTTAGCGACATGGGCAGCTTTTATACGATGCTTATGAAGACTATCCATTTCTTTTCTAGAGTGCTTGTCCTCATTCGGTCACAATTCCTGAGTGAGCTGAAGCCAACCCCAGATGACTTTGGGCGAGAAGCCGGTTACACCCGAGACAGGTCGCCAGCCAATCATAGGACACTATATATATATATATATATATATAAAATTTTCAAATTACATTTATTTTGGAAAAACGTAAAATGCATTTGCTGTCATTCAAAAATAAAGACACATTTGAAATAAGTATTTAAAAATAACTATTGGACCTGAGAGAACAGATGAGGGTGCTCTGCGAATTACTCTTGATAAAAATGACCAAAACATACCTTGTGATTTTTTTTTTTTAATAACGACAATAATATGACAACAAATACATTAAATCATTTAAACACACACACACAATGAGGAATACAAATAGATATATATTTTTTGGGGGGGCGGGCAAGGACACAAATGCAACAGATGACTATGAGGCATTTCAATTTGAAAAAAAATATTCGTAAAAAACAAACAAAACTATTCATCTACACGAGAGGGTTTGGTCCCCATGCCAGTTAACACATGAGATAGGTAACATCATGATGTGATGCAGTGCAGTCTGTCACCACTGCAAACTGCAACCACAAAAGCATACATACAGTTACCTCTCCCTCAATAAAAACCCAAAGCAGCCTAATAAAATGTCAACCTTTTTATTTACCCACGCAAAAAGGGGAACCACATAAAACCGCCGAACACCATTCACGCTTGAAACCGTTCCCACCAAAAACACAGCATGTCACTCACCCTTCAGATAATCAACCAGGTGTTGCTCTCCCAAATAAATCCAGTGTGGAATGACGGCCCGCGTCAACAACAAGACGGCGGCGGAGACGACGACGACGACGAGGAGGAGGAAGAAAAGGGAGATGACGTTCAAATTCACCGTCTCGCTTCCCCGGCTCACTTGGTGGAGAAATGTGTCCACAAGTTCAACTCTCACAACGTGTGCGCGCTGAAAGAATCTCTCTCTCCAAGAGGAGGAGGAGCCCACACTCACAAGTGCACGTAAACACCCGAGTACACGCGACTACGCCGCAGTCGGACACTTGCACGTCAATCATCGTGACGTCAGCATCCATAGGGAAATGTCGATTTTTCAAGGTGTCATATCATGTGCAGGTGCAGCTTTAGGGTGATTTAAGGTAGTCTTCTTTTTAATCTGTGCATCTTTTGTGGTAATTACGGTAGTCAATCGAGCATCGGCGTGCAGCTCTGCAAACGTTTATGAGGTAACTCCGTGGACACTTGGGTGCGAGCTCAGCTGAATACACAGCCAAGGGAGGAGAGCACGTCTTGTTGACTCGCGGGCTGTCGCCATAGAACCGAATGCAATGCAAACCATCCATATTGACAATCAATAAGACTGACACTTACTTGACAGCACCATATATATGTACAGACAGATAGATCATTTTAATTATTTTTGGAAAAAAACAATGCATTTGTTTACATTCAAAAATTAATGAATATATAAAAATTTAAAAATAACTATTGGACCTGGGATCACAGATGAGGGTGCTCTGTGAATTATGTCTGATGAAAATGACCAAAAACATATACCTTCCGGTCGTCACGGAGATAGCGCATGACATTAGATGAGTTGAATCTTCACAGATGGCGGATATGGGAATTGACACAGTCTCTGTGGTTCTTCTGTTCTCATGGCCCTTCAAGTGCAACGTTTGGACCCCCTCGTGACTTCTGTCGGGGGTTCTTCCTCTGTGGACGGGATTGGAATGCAGCAGACAGTATTTGTCACCTCCTCCAAGCGCATAAACATGAGGATTTGGACCCCAAAGTTGGCCAATTATACTAGCCTGAAAAAATAATCGCACATTAAATCGCAATCACGACACTGAAATATCAGTTGCATGGTGAACAGGGGTTGAGATAGCGGATTTTCAATCATGGTGTCATCGGTTAACACCCCCCACCACGCACACACACACACACCCCAGTGCCAGTGCACTGACTAATTCGCAAAACTTAATGCAGCTCTGCTTACCTTTTGGCTTTGACATGATTTCAGGGACATTGTATTCGTAGCCATGGGGCATGTCAATTTCTTTGCATTGTAGCCGTATTCTAGTGTTACAGACAGAGCCGTTGCCTGAAAGTGGTTCAGCCTTCTCGCCCCGCGCCTAGCTTGTTGGTCAGGAACTCCAGAGACCCAACTGTTTGTTTACGAGTCATTAAAATAAAATTTTCCATCATCTGTACTCTTTGCCGTTTGGGGAGTTTCAACCTAAAATCATGACCTTTAAGCATGCTTGATAAAGATGCTACATTTCCCAAATGTCCTGCTCTGTCACTATGAATGAAAACACTGTTCCATTTTTAGGCCAACAAGTGACTACTGGAGCAGTGTCATGACCGCGGCTGTCCTTCCTGTTTACATATTTGACAATAAAGAGTCTTCTTAATCTCTCAAGTGGTTTACGAGGCTTCATTTATTTGGAATGTGAAGTGCTCTTTAAATTTAGGGACAATCAGGTGAATAGGCTTACCTTGAATTTGTATTTATCATAGTTCTTCTTCCGGCTTTTGACTTTACATCCACTCCTATTCAATAATAAAAAATAAATCTCACAAATTTCAGTAGAATAGTCAAATTAAACAGGTTTTTAGGGGAATATTTCTTCTTGGGATTGCAGTGAAAAAGAGTCCACGAGTAACGATTTCTCTCAGTGCAACATTGTCTCCCTGTGGCGTCATCTATCATGACACCTTTAGGTTTTTCAGCATTTCAAAGAATATTCTCAAAAGGATTCGCCGATATCCTGCTGTCTGGCTATCGGAAGATTTGATTATGATTAATTGCATTTGCAGTTAGAATCTCGGACTAATTCAAATGAATTGTTCGTGTTTTTGATTATTAACACACGAAATAAATGAGAAAAACAGTTACCAAGAGGTGCAATGATCAACTGTGTCCAGAAGATGGCAGTGGTGTTAGATTTGATTATGATTAATTGCATTTGCAGTTAGAAACTCGGACTAATTCAAATGAATTGCTCGTGTTTTTGATTAACACACGAAATAAATGAGAAAAACCAAAGTTACCAGAGGTGCAATGATCCACCATGTCCAGAAGATGGAAGTGTTGTTAGTGCCGGAGCCGGAATCGAACCTCGCACCTCTGCACTGTGAAGCAGACGTGCTACCCAGCCACCCACTATGCCGTCTGATGTAAAACCCACGCAGCCACGGGGAGAACATGCGACTTCCTGTGTGGAAGAGGCAGAATCGAACCTCGCACCTCTGCACTGAAGCAGACGTGCTACCCAGCCTGATGTGACTTCCCTTTAAATGAAATTGTAATTGTATCTAATATCTTGCCTGGTGAATGTATCATTTTATTTTCTTTCATTTTACTTCCATGATTCAACCGTACACGATCTTGTCTCGTCCATTTCATTTTTGTATTTTGATATGCTTTCTTTTATTTTATTACAGTTTCAACCAATACTGTTCTTGTCTCCTCTGATTTTTTTGTATTAATAGCCTACTTTCTGAAATTTTATCCAATCTTGTCTTCCCTCATTTTATTAGATTTAATTTTATTTCAGCCCATTTTATTTTGTCTTGTCTAATTTTAACATATAATTTTTTTTATTTGATCTAATTTTGCGTAATTTCATACACTCTTATCCAAGCTTATCTCATCATCTTCATTTTCTCTCATTTTAGTTCTTCTCACTCATTCTCTTTACTTTCATTTGTATCTTTTACTACCTTGTCTCACCGCATGTTAACCTATCTTGTCACATCTTTATGTTATTTGTCTTATATTTCTTACAATGTAACTTATGTTGCCATACACATAGTTTTGTATTTATTTTCTTTCCCGGACAAATCAAAGGGACGAGGCCAAAGGGTCCACTAATGAGAACAAACGCATGTTCTCATGGTCGTGTTTGCTGCTGTGGTATAAACAGCCTGTGGAGGTGGGGCCGAACTGTAAATAGCAGGACATGTATTTGCAGTAAATCAGTGTTATTTACACCTTTTGTTTCAGCGTGGGCGGCGGTGTGACGTGCTCGGGGAGTCACATAAAGGGTATTTCTCACCAACGCTTTCCTGTTATTTTCCTTCCTTGTTAGGCTCCTTTTGTTTGTTTGGATGCGAGGCCTCGGACCGCCGCCTCTCAGGGGAATGGAGGGGAACGTTCCGAACGCTGCGCCACTGCTTCCGTGTACCTGCAAGCGTATTTGACACCATTTTTATGGAACTCTTTAAGGTATTACAATTGACGCTGGTCAACAGCAAATTTTATTCAGAGATGGCTTTAGGTATCCCTGGACATATTGTTAACGCTGATTGCAAAAGTAAATTTTTTTCTCAAGCACATTGGTTTTTGAGATATTTCCTTTTTTTTTGTTTGTTTGTTTTGGGGTTTAACCTTTAAATACACATTTTATCGTGTTGTAATTTATAGGTATGGTGTTTCAAAATCCACGTTTTGCATACTCACGCTAAGGCACAGAGATTTGCATTTTCACATATTTCAAAAAAATGTACAATATAAAGAAGTTGAACAAAAAGCACAATTGCTTGATATCCAACTAGCTTAGTTCGAATTTAGAGGTGTAAAGTGAGGTTCGATTTTCATATTGGATGTCTGTCAGACACGTAATGGAAAGGGAACAAGAAAGTTTTGTTGAATGTCACCTAGTGGATTTTTGAGAACTCTTGCCAGTATTCGCATTCCAACACACCTGGAACTTTTGTTGACCTATTTGATATGTCATCGAATGCACTGCTCATATTTGTACTGCACCCAGTAACGGACAGTTCCTCTTCTATGGTTATCATCATCCAAAACACACTTTTGGAGTGAATACATTTGATGCTCACTAAGCTAAATACTTGTGAATCGTTATTGTAGCCCAAATACCTCATTTGCTTCATTGATGGAAGAACTCATTGAAATATGTCCTTTCGTGACTCCCACGGGCAGAGGACAGGACCTTTTTTTAGTGTGTGTGTGGGTGCGCCTGTGTGTGTGGGTGTGTGTGTGTGACAAAAATTCCTCGCTTTTTCGGAGTGTCACTTGCTCTTGAATTCCTGCCTGGCAGACACAACAACAACAGGAAGAAGGGCCATTTTCACAGGTGTCAGGAAGTGCAGGAAATAAACACACCGAATGCGGCGCAAACATTTTTGTGGACGTGTTTAAAGAGTCTGACGTGAGGCTTTAAAAACAAATGACCCTTGCGGGACCCCCGTGTCATTACCATTCCATCCGATTTCAAAATTCCAATGGTCCCAAATATAATTTTCTCCAGGTATAAAACCTAAACCATTCAAGGACTGTTCCACTGAGTCTTATCCAAGTTTCCAACGGTATCAAATACCGCACTTAGATCAAAGAAGAATGGACACCTTTCCTGAATCCCTTTTAAGACCTGAGATCATTCAGCAACAATTATAGGAAGGCAGAAATCAAACGCTCACATAATACAAATATGTTTTCTTCTTGAATGAAATATTTCATGATTTTTTTTTTTTTTGCTGCAGCAGAAGATGCTTCCCGAAACAGGCTAACAAACAAATGCTCTTTGATCACTTTGTATTTAATTGTAAGACCATTCTTGACATGTATACATCTTTTACACAGTACAAATACAACAGGGATGATTGATATATGTGGTACAGTGACACCATGAAAAAAGATTTATTCTATTCTCTCACTTGAAGGCACACTATACATTTGGAGCGTCAAGAGTAAAAAGGTGATATAATCAACCATATAAATAATATCCACATACAGTCAAGAAGAGGACAATAAAATAAGGCCTGTGCGTTCCTTTATAAGTTAATGCTACATTTCCACTGACTCAGTGAGCGACTGAATGAATGTATGGATGATTGAATGCACTGGTCAGCGAGGGCTGAGCCGCTTGGAAGCGTCGGATCTATTGACCGCCGGTTGATCGGAGTCTTGAACCTCTCCCGAACCCTCCTCTCCATCTTGAGGCTCCGTCTTGAGCTTGCCGGCCAATTTGGCGAAGAACCGGAGGGTGAGACAAGCGCCGGTCTCCCTGTCACACAGGCCACCTTTGCAGCTGCACGTTTTACGGCACTCCATGCCATAGGTGCCAAAGTGGCAGTCTGGGAGGAGACCAAACAAATAACACGCAAGTTTATTCATTTATGTGTTCATTGATTTTTTTTTAAACCACAAATAATCCATGTAGAAGCACATGGACCACTTTATAAGGTTCACCTGCACTGAGTTAGGTCAACAACTCTACCTCGATGAATTGTGCACCACTGCAAGCTACGTACAGTCTTGTGCATGAGTGGAATTTTCAGAAAAGAACAGTTAAATATTTGGATAAGTGGTACAAATAATGGATGGACGGGATGATTAAAAAGAATAGTCCATTGAAATATTAGAAAATGTATACAATAAATCCTATAATATTTTACATAAAATCAGACCTATGCATGATATTTAATTAATTAACTATATAAGATAAAAATGTTGAATTACTTTCTGACAGTTTTAGACAATTTGGGACGTTAATGCAATATTTTGAAAATTAGTCTAATATTTGACACATTTTGTCGTCATTTTTATTTTTACATTCTTATATTTATTTCTTTTAGAAATATTTTTTTTGCGATGAAGAGATTTGGATTCAAAAATTAGAAACCGTTCGAAATATTGGGAACAGACTACAATCGTAATAAATATTCACAGTTAAATTCAGTATTCTCTCAGTGTTAGTTATTTTTTCTCTGTTAATTACACGTGTCTCTAATACAGTGTCCTTCCTGTGTGCAATTACATAAAGTTAGGGGGATAGGACGGGTGTGTTTAACTTCAATTCAACCAAATCAATTGGACTTGGGGACGTCAGTTACACGGGCTACAGCCTGCAGTATTTTGGTGCAACGCGTCAAGTGAAGCGGTACCTTTGCACACGCCGTATTCATCCCCGTAGTCGTCCTCGTCCTTGTAGAACTCGCAGAAGAGGCCCGGTCCGCACTTGACGCCGTGCATGCCGGACACGGTGCGGTAACAGTGCTCCCCTCGGCCGGCCGTGCACACCCGGCAGCAGCCGCAGTCGTCTAGCACGGTGCGCGCGCAGCCGAGCGTGGGGCCGCAGCGCCCCGCGTCGCACCTGTCCGGGCAGTTGACGGCGTACTTGACGCCGGAGCCCCACGCCTGAGCCGCGTGGGCGCTGTGGGCGAGCAACGAGGACAGCACCGTGAGAAGCAGCAGAGACATGGCTGGCGAAGAGGAGGAGGAGGCGAGTGATGTGGAGGTGGCGGTGGGGATGCTGATGATGAGAGGCTGCGGCGGTGAAGGAGAGCCTCTGCGAGGGACTCGAGCGAGTGAGGAGGCGAGCATCAGACGGAGAGCTTTTCACGGCATCCAACAAGTTTGTTTTGCACTTCGCTCTCGTCAATTTCCTCATTCCGCTCCTTTTTTTAGAGATCCGGCGTGGAAGTGCATGCATGGGATTAGCGCCATCCAGGAACAGAAATCCACGTGACCTCATGCCACAAATGTTTTTGTAGGAGCCCAAGGAACCGCGCTGTCATCGGCCCTTCGTGCTACAGGTTGCTTTGGAACCAGAGGATGCTGTTTCCCAGATCCAAAAGGGCAAAATTTGAGGATGTGCAAAATTTCGAAAAGTGTAAAAAAACAAACAGAAAAAAAAGAGACAGCGAAATATGCTCAAGTATTTCCAACCTAGACCCTAAAGTGTGTTCAAACGTTTTCATTTAATGGCAACATATAGAAAATGGAAGGATGTAAGGGGTGTTCGAACATTTTTTTAACAATTTATTCGACAAACTGAAATCAATCGATCAAGCAATTGTATTTTGTTTTTAGTCTATAGTTATTTTGGGGGGGAAATGATGCTGAACAGAAAGTGCACTTTCTTGTGGTGTCTCTTCTTTGTAATTTATTCCGGTTTATCAATGTCATATGATCAGATATATTGTTGCTTTTGAATATCAACATGTGATATTGTTATATTGTTTGTTGATTGAGTCAATAAAGTTTTTTAAACAAGTATCGACAAAATTCAAGCAATTTCATTCTTTATTTAAACTCTTTTCAGTGACATCGATTTTGATGATAAATAGAGATGACATTTTTTTTTTGTCACGTTCAGTATGTATACTTTGTGTGACATTTTTATTTGGTGGTGCCTGGAGAGTTTGTCGAATGTAAAATAACCATCACGACGATGGTGACGATGATGAAGACGATGATTATCGATGAAGATGAGGCGGAGTTCGACACAAGATGGCGGTAAGGTAGTCGTCCGACGCCGGCCGCCTTCAGCTGATACAACCTCAGAAGAAGAAGAGGAAGAGCAGGAGGAGGAGGAGAAGGAGGAGGGGGGAGAAGAGGGGGCATAATATAGTCTATTTGTCCGATTACGGGACAGGTACCGCCGACGGTTCTCCTGAACTAGCGAACCTGTCAGCGGGGTCAAGCTACCAAAAGCGCCCGAAATATATGGAAGCTAACATACATGTCAGCGCTTGTTGTTCGCCATCGTCACACACCCGCCTGGACGTCACCGAGCAGCGGGGCTTGTTGTGGGGCCAGCTGTCATCCAGCCACCGAGCCGAGTGGTGCGGGGAGGGTCGTATTTGGCTCGCCCTGACAGCCGCAGTGTAGTCAGCCCTGCCTCGCGTTAGCTCACTCGGTTGAACCGGTGGAGCTTGGATTGAGTCCTAGGCTGTTATCCATTGTGTTGCCGAGGTGAGTCGCCGCAATGTCACCGGTGTGTGTGTTCTTGTATCCTCCGGAAGGTGCTGGGTCATGTCTTGCTAATATACTGGACCATCGAGTCAGCTAATGTCATCAGCATGGATGCTCATTCACACGCATCTTTGCATGATGCTGCATAAAATCAGTCAATGGCACATGCTGCTCCATTTTTTTTTATTGGCGTTGTCCTGGCAACACAGCCACCATCCACCCCACTCCTCTCACCTTCCTAGTCTCAACCCCCCTCATGGCTCACGTCCCAAGTAAGGGCATCCATCCTTCAACAACTTGGCTAGGTTATGCTTCATTCCATCAAACACACACAAGCATTTCCAACTTCCAACTTGTGATAAAATGGCATCCAAATGTCATTGTCATCGTCAACATGAAGCATGAGTGGTTAACCCGTATCGTTTGCCTGTATTGTGCTATATGTGGTGACGAGCAAGGCACGAGAAGAGAAGAAGAACAAATTTTCTCATTTTCCACACATCTCTAAAATTTGTATTGGTAACACCCTGAGGAGTGATAATTCAGTTACAGTAGCAAATAGCCTGCGTCGTTATTGTTTGCTGCGCTCTCAACTCTCTGTCACGGTCATGTTGCAGATTACTCTTGTTTTGGTTCTGAATGTGAAAATCTGCTTCTGCGTAGTACAGAGGAGGATCTACTCTAGTCATATACAAAGCCAAGCCACCCCAAGTTCCAGAACGTTCCTTAAAATGTTGCTTTGTCGTCATATTTTTTTTTTGATAAATACTTTATATCTAATAATTATGAAACAATATATAATTGCTGCACATTTACTTATACTGATGGATTAGTTTCAGCGAGTTAGATGAATGAGAGATGAACAATGTCAAAGTGACCCTTGCATCCTTTGATTTTTCTGTATGTGGCAAATATGGAAAATAAAGTTCGGGCCCCCCTGGGTTAACATGTTTGCTCCACAGATTTGAGGTTCGGGGTTCAAATCAAATTTTCCTGTTCTCCCAATGCGTGCATGGGTTTTGTCTGCATAATCTGACTCCCTCCCACATTTCAAAAACAGACATATTAGGTTGTTTGGCTCTATGCAGCATGTGATTGGCTGAGGACAAGTTCAGGGTCCACCACACCTTTCGCCTACACTCAGCTGAGATAGGCTGCAGTTCAACCACAGTTCTTATGAGGATGAGAGCTATACAAAATGATTTCTGAATTATATTGGCCTAAATGATACACTTCAGCAGTATTATTTTGTTGTTGCTGGTTTTGTTTTGCTTGTAGTGGCTGCCAGCTCACTGGACCGTATCACTGTAAGTTATTTTTGTCCAGACTGGAAACCATATAGCCCTAGAAAGGCATGCAAACATGCTTGGAGTTCCCTCGGCCTTCTCTGCTCGTGTCTCGTTTGAGTACCAGGTGGGGTTTTGGGTTCGTGAAGCCCACGACCCGAGACTTCTTTTTTGATCCTGGCTCATCAACAGATTATTTCCCTGGTTGGTTCACACATACCGAATCACAATTGTCTTTTTTTCGAACCTATATAGCACCAATTATTTTTTTGCTACCCTGATCCCCCCCACTGCTTTGAATCCAAATACTTTCGTAGACATGGTCAAGAAAGGGAGAACTAGGTAGATAGCTTTGTAGATTTGTACCACACTTTTTAGATACTTTTGAGATGCAAAATTCCACGACAGATCTTTGACCTTTTAGTCTCAAGTTTACAGCTGCAGGCTGTACATCCATTCACTGTTCAAGTTCACGTGTTTTTCCCCGTCATTCAGGTGCTCGTCAGGGTGAAGATAATGCTCAGACATGATGCCCTGTCAGACCCATGTGTTGCTCAAGTGGCAGGAACACCTCAACAGTTCCTGGGCGGCGGAGGACAGCCTGCAGACGGCCACCAGGCATGGGGCAGCCACCCTCTACAACAGGCTTCTCCGCAACAAGGAGGTGTTGAGTCTGGCCCAGCCCGTCCAGGAACTCGTTGGCCCTCGGCTGCCCGACTTTGAGTGCGAGTCGTGCGCCGCCGCGGAGAAGGAGGAGTATCTTTTGTCACTGCTCCAAAGTCAACGATGGCTGGCTCGCCGCATGCTGACACAGACCCGCTACACGCAGGGTCTCCACCACAGGCTGGTGACCCTGCAGAGGATCTTCTACGCTATTCACACCAAGTACCATGACAACTTCCGCGCCCATCTTTCCTCTCAGGCCACAGAGAGCGGTGCGGATTGCGGGCATCTTGAGCTGGCCTCCGACCCGTGCCTGCCAGGGGGGTTGCCCAAGATCAAGTCGGGCACGGATGTTCTGATCGAGATGGGCGTAAGGACGGGTTTGAGCCTGCTCTTCTCACTGCTGCAGCAGAACTGGAGGTACGCAGCCTCCGTCCATCCCGAGTCGATGCTGTGCAACGACGTGCTGGCCACCGCCTCCTCCGTGCTGGCGTCACTGCCACCGCTTTCTCTGGCCAATGAGAGCAAGATCCCCTCAGTCGGGTTGGACTGCCTGGCACAAGTGGCCGACTTCCTGAAGAAGACGTCGGCAAGTAGTGGAAGCGGCGGCGCCGATGTGACAGGTCGGAGGCTGGCGTTGGAGCTGCTGCTCGGCCTGGCCATGCAGAGAGGCTCGCTCAAGTTTCTGCTGGAGTGGGTGGAGGTGGCTTTGGCGGCCTCCGTGTCCTCGCGCACCTCTGCGCCGTCTTCCTCCTCCACACTGAGCACACCGCAAGCAGGTGGTGTGGGATTCGATTTCATCCATCAAACTCTCCTTCAGATGAGACAATTTTCGGTAGGCTACAGTTTCACGTATCATGTCGTCTGCCTTTCGCTTGTAATTCTTTTTTTATTCATTTTAAAGTAAATTTACGAGAATATTTTTTGTATGTTTTATACAATAAAATATTCAGTTCTAAAATATTCAAACAGATTTTAGAGCAATATTGGAAGTAACGATGCTAAAATTAAATTGTGAAATTTGTCCTTAAAAATCAAAAAAAAATTGTATTTGTGTTTCGTTTTTTTTTAGTCTATAAATATTAAGAGAAATATTTATAAGAATTAGAATAGGTTTTTGACATTTTAGTCGAAAGCATTTTGAACAATACTATTAAATATTTTCATGACTGTAATGAACAAGGAGCCATTAACATCCTCCAGGGTTTCCGTGGAGACGCCATCAACATTCCAGTGCTCCAAAAGGACACGGACGGACTTTGCTGTCTTTCTCAGGCCGCCCTCTGTCTTTTCGAAGAGGTATAAGATTCAGTCTTTTTCGCGAAAGTTTTTCCGGAGCTCACTCTCTACCTGTCTTTTGCAGATCTGTAACCTGGCATCCTTCTGCCTGTGCTCCTGCAGCGCCGACGCAGACGCTCCCGGCTCCAGCAGCGAAGCCGTCGTGGTATATGTGTGGGGCAGCAACAGCAGTCATCAGCTGGCAGAAGGAACGCTGGAGAAAATCTTACTCCCCAAACCCACACAGGGCTTCAGCGACGCTCAAATGGTGTGTGGGGTCTTGGAGCACAATAACAAAACATGTCTAAATCATCAGATGGCGAGAATACGTAGTACAAAGCAGTCTAAAGCTCTATGTGGTGGGCTGGCCACGTGCACTTCTTTCAGATCGAGGCCGGCCAGTACTGTACCTTTTCCGTGTCAGCTGATGGCGCCGTAAAGGCCTGCGGTAAAGGCAGCTACGGCCGCCTGGGTCTGGGTGACTCCAACAACCAGTCCATGCCCAAAAAACTGGTGCTGGAGCCTCATAGGAACATGAAGAAGGTATCCTCCTCCAAGGGATCAGACGGTCACACTTTGGCCATCACCATGGAGGGAGAGGTAAGAGAATATATGGAATAATCTCTCACATTGAGATGAAAGAGCTTGGCCATTTTATATCTGTAATTACACTTACAATTACAAAGCACATTATATATGTAACAAATACATTTTTTTGCAATACATTGCTATTTTTCTTCATGAAAAAAAATGGCCTTTTGGGGGGGCGGAACGGATTAATGGCATTTCAATTCATTTCATTGGAGAAGATTGATTTGCCATTCAAAAATTGAGTTACAAACTTCGTCATGGGATGATTTATAATTGCAAGTCAAGGTACCACTGCATGTGAAATTGTAATGTTCTCTCGGTTGAATTGTAATTCGCTTCATCCCGGCTTCAGTTTCACTGTATCAATCATCTGATTTTCAAAATATGTCTTTTAGGTGTTCAGCTGGGGTGATGGAGAATATGGGAAACTGGGTCACAGCAACAGTGCTACACAGAAATACCCCAAAATCATCCAAGGACCGCTGTCAGGCAAAGTGAGAAAGTGTGCTTTCTGGATAAATGGGTCAAGGAGACTTTTTGACATGCAATTTTTGCATCTCTCTTCCAGGTTGTCGTGTGTGTGTCTGCTGGCTACAGGCACAGTGCTGCCGTGACCAATGACGGCGAGCTTTACACATGGGGCGAAGGGGACTTTGGGAGACTTGGTGCGAGACTTTATTTTTTTGCAACTCTCATAGCATGTTAGCAATCATCCGCTCTCTTTTCCGCTTATATCACGCAGGCCATAGTGACAGCCAGAGCCGCAACACGCCCACACTGGTGAAGGACATCAGCGGCGTGGGGCAGGTGGCGTGCGGCAGCTCGCACACCATTGCCGTGGCTCAGGACGGACGCACTGTGTGGTCCTTCGGAGGAGGCGACAACGGTATGCTCGTCACCATAACCGCATCTGGGGTCGTTGATGTGGCGTTTGTGCCCTAACGTAGCTGCCGCCCTTTAGGTAAACTCGGCCACGGCGACACGAACCGAGTATATCGGCCAAAGATCATAGAAGGCCTGCATGGGTGCATCATCAGGAAAGTGTGCGCTGGCAGTCAGTCATCTCTCGCGCTCACCTCTGCGGGACAGGTGAGAATCTGGTTTTGACATGGTTGAATCGGTGAGAGGAATGGTCTGATCTCTTGACAAAAACTGAAATGCTAGGTTGAAATTGATGCTTTTACTCGTGTTACTACTACAGCCAGATGCCATTTGTGTGATTCATCCAAGGTGTTCGCGTGGGGCTGCGGCTCGTGTCTAGGGTGCGGGTCATCCGAGACTACCTCCCTAAGACCCCGATTCATAGAGGAGCTGAGCATCACCAAGGTCATCGACATCTCATGCGGGGACAGCCACTGTCTGGCACTGTCGCACGGTACGATAAAGACTGACCCGTATTTCTTTTATTGCTTTTCTCACGAGTGTGTGGTATTGCTTTGTACGCAGAGAACGAAGTTTATGCCTGGGGCAACAACACCATGGGCCAGTGTGGGCAAGGCCACACCTCCACGCCCATTACCAAACCCAAGAAAGTGCTTGGCCTGGAGGGGGTGTCCATTCAGCAGATCACGGCAGGAACTTCACACAGCTTGGCTTGGACTGCGGTACCGACTGACAGGTAAAGACTTTCTTAATTGGGGTATACGCATGGAGAACTGCGAGCGAGACAGTCTCCTTTTCATTCGCTCAAAGTGATGTTATGCAATTGTGTTCCAGTTCTGAGAGCGAAAGAGTGAAAATAGCTGCTTAGGATTACTTTAAAAATATTTTTAATATGTTTTGGGGGAAATAAAACAGGTGCGTGTAATGTGGGTGGTTGTGTTTCTTTTGCCAGGCAACTAGTGGCATGGCACAGGCCATTCTGTGTGGACCTGGAGGAGAGTACCTTTACTTACCTGCGCGGTTTCCTCGAAAGCTACTGCGATGGCATCGGGGATGACGCACCTCCGGCGCCATTCTTATCCAAGCGGTATGTGGATGGCAATGTATGAATTGATTGGTAATAATTGTGTCTATGGTTTGGAATTGAAGGAGTGCGGAGGCGCTCTCAACATACAGTGGAACGACGAGGGTTATAGTAGTTTTGAAATTTTCATGAGGGTTAGTTTTTAGTTGTTTTCGAGTTTTGTGTTGTGTAAATTTAGTTTGGAATAATTTTCACGACAACAACTCCCAGACAACCGTTTGACTGTCCTTCCGCCTAATACCAAAATAAATACATTTAAAATCTACGGCAAAGGCTCTTGTATTATTATCAATTGCCATAGATGAAAACAAAGGACATTTTTGCGATTAGTTTTGCAAAAGTAAAAAGTTGTCACATAAGCAGCACTCTCTGTACTGTATATGTTACCCCAGGGAGCATCATCAGTTCATTTTGCTGTGCATGAAGCTGCTCTCCATCCATCTGTCGTTGGCTCATGCCGGGGGGACCGGTGCTATGGTGTTGGGGGCTCAGGGCAGGCCCCTGCGGAATCTACTCTTCAGACTTATAGACACCAAGATACCTGACTCCATACAGCAGGTACCCTTGCTTGTCATGATGTCATCAAATGAACTTAGGGCAGACAGTCTCTGCATTTGTCTTTGTGTCTGTGAGTGCAGGCGGTCATGAACACGCTCTCTATCGGCGCCTCGCTGCTTCTGCCTCCGCTGAGGGAACGGACAGAGCTGCTCCTCTCCCTCCTACCTCAGGGTCCTCAGAGTCTAAATGTTCTCTCCAAAGGTCAAGTAAGTGCAATTTTGAAAAAAAAAATATTGGCACAAGTAGTACACGCACGTTAAGATTGTTTGTATGGATTTCCTAGCGCCTGCAGTTGGACATGGTCCTCAGCAGCCTCCAAGACCAGAGTCACATGGCATCCCTGCTAGGTTACAGCAATTTCGGGGACGTGGCGAACCTCGTGCCACCTCTGACGCCCACCCCATCTGCCCGACCGCCCTCGTCCTCCTCCTCCTCCGCCTCATCCGAAGCATATGACCCTTTCCATTTAGCAGAGGTGCTTCTCAGAACCCTTCTGCTCAGTATTGGCTTTTACACGGTATGAACAAACACTGTTCCCCTTTGAAAGCAATGTGGCTTCTGGATTTCTGCGCCTCACTGCAGTGTTGTGCGTGTTCATATAGGAGCGAGCATTTGGGGAATTAGAGAAAAACAGTGATAAGCTACTATCGAGTGAAAGTCAACGAGAGTCTGAGCCTCCCTCGCACTTTCACCAGCTTCTCTCCGGACTTCACAAACACATGCTTGCCCATTGCTACATTCACTACAGCCCCGAGGTACTGTGGATTTTTTGTCTCTTCTCCCCTCTAATAGATGAACAAGAATCATCATCCCATGATTTCACAGTTTTTCCACAGAGGAAATTCTTACTCTCTTTAGATTCTAAGTTATTCACTGGAAAATCGCATTGTTCAACCCAACAGTTGGCTTGATGAATCAGCAACATTGACACCCGCTATTCTCACTTCCTTTCAGGATGACAGCAGTGTCAAATTACTTGGTGAGCATCTTCACTTGATGTTCTCATGCGCCGGGGAGACGCTGAGGAGATCAACGAAGCTGTTGAAGGACAGCTTCATCGACACGCAGATCATGAAGAAGCTGCACGGTAAGGACACGCCTGAAGTCATTTGGAGGAGATCCATTAATCCATCCATCCATCCATCCATTATCTAAACCACGTTTCCTCATTTGGGTATGTCGGGCATCTGAACTAAATGGAATATCCAAATAAATTTAAAGGGTATCTTGTGTGCTTTTTTTGAAGGTGTCTTCATAAACCTTTCTGATATTTTTGTTAATATTCTCTAAAATGGCCTCTTGGTGGATCTCTCTTTTGGTCCATTCTTATTCCACCTTTCCTGCTTCTCTGTTGTCCAGTGGTGTTGTACAACTCCATGGCAGGCAGCCTGCTGTGTCAGGTCATGTATTCGCTTCTGCTGCTGCCCCTCAGCACGGTCCAGCCTCTGCTTGGCCATTTGCTGGACTTGCTGGAGGACCTAGACAGTTTCAACCAGTTGCTGCCGGAGACGGACATGCTTGAGCAACATGAGCTGCAGGCAGAGGACTCGACACTCCCCTCAGGTCTGTGGTGTTTGCGCTACTGTACTGTCCAATTAAAAAAAAAGAATTATCATCTATGCTGACGAGTGACATAATCACTGGATAAAAAAAAAAGAACTTCAGGAGGAAGCGGAGGAGTGCGATTGGCTTTGGCTGTTGGATCTGGAGCGCTCTGTCGCACTAGCAGTTGGACGCTGCCTTGGCGGGATGATGCAAGGCCTGCCGCCCTCCCCTCAGGAAAGAACCTCAGAGTTCTGGCTATCCAATGTGCTCCTCCGCAACGGCCTTGAGATGGACTATGAGGAGCTTGGTAAGATGAATATTCAATGCCTCCCCTTTTCCTACTTACATAAAAGTAGTTGTCTTATTAGCTCAAAAAGGATCGATCTTCTTACGGTAATTCTTATTCAATGAACGCAATATTGTCCTCCAGACTCGTGCATGGCATGGCTGACTGAGGCGGTGCTGTTGGGCGGAACCGATTCAAGGCTGTCCGAGCTGAGCCTGAACCAGGAATCTCTGATGTTACTCGAGGTGGCGCTGGGATCCACCAGAGGACCCGCTGGGTGCCTACTGCAGAAGATGGAGGACTACGCTCTTGGCAGAGGTACGTTGTTGTTTGATTGTCATTTTTACCTGACCTTGTGGCGATGATGCATTGGGGGGACACTTCCACAAGATCACACGTAATTCGAGGTCTAACTAATTTCAACACCCTCGTTTCAGTTCAAAGCAGTTGTAGTCAATCACTTTCATGTCATGTGAGGGGTACCCTGGTATCTGTTGAAAATAAAATGCAAACTGGTCTTTGTTGCTGTGACAGCAGAGTGGGAGACTGGAGGATCTTCATGCGACAGTTTGCTGGAGGCCGTTTGTCGCTGCAGCTTGGCAGCACTTCTGAAGCACACAGGGATACCAGATAAAGCCTGCTGGCAGGCCAGGTCGGGAACACAATGTCCTTTCTATATTTGTCTTTAGAGATATTTTATTGTATTTTATTTGAAATTGTCTAGATCTTTTTTTATGGTTTTTGTTACTGTCTCATTTGTAGTACTTAAGTCACAGCAGCAAATGCGTTTCTGATTCAAAACTTTTACGCTTCTGACCACAGAAAGGTTTTTCTTTTTAGTTTAAAATGGCTTTCCTTGTGTGTGTGTGGGTGTGTGTGTGTGTGTGTGTGTGTGTGTGTGTGTGTGTGTGTGTGTGTGTGTGTGTGTGTGTGTGTGTGTGTGTGTGTGTGTGTGTGTGTGTGTGTTTATTGCAAAGCATATGTAATGATCTGTTGTTTTTCAGATATGAGCCCTGCAAGAAGCTGTTAGATGTCTTTGAAAGCGTCTCTAAAATCAGAATGTCGCTGTTGGCCCACAAAAACTCACCAAGGACCTCGCAGGTGCTCGCTGCTGCCAAACAGGTACCACCACTTGGATGAAGACACTATATTGAATGAATACATGTAAAGTTGTTGTTCTGGGTGTTGGCAGACCTCTCAGTGTCAGAGTCCTGCGTCAGAGGAGCCAGGAGCTCCTGTTGTGAAAGAACGCGAAAGGTTGTCTGTAGGTCAATGCAGCCGGGAGGTGCAGGTGCCGCCACCCCCCGAAGCCAACCACAACCAGGACCATGACAACGCCATGGAGGAGTCATTGGGCAGTAATCGCATCGATCTTACAGGTTAGAGAAACGGATTTTAGACCCACCCATGACATTCAACCTTATCCGCTTGCATTCCCATTACTTGTACAACGTTGGACTGATATTATTTGTAGGGTTTTAGATTTAATCGCAACAACATTCCTGTCCGTACAGAAGTCCTGGAGTCCTTCATGGCAACACGCGAGGCCATGCAGGTGCAGCAGAACATGACTGTGTACGAGTCCTTTGGGACCTCCGTGGAGAGCCCGGTCAGCCCCCACAGAGACCTTGATCCCAGACAGCAGTGGAAGAACCGGAGAGAGTCAGAGGAGGACAGCTTGCCTTTCCCCACCGCCTGCCGTCTACTCGTCTGCCGCTGCCTCTTCCTGCTACTGGGGGTCCACCCTGCCTGGGCAGAACCCAGTGAGAGGGAAGACGGTCAGGCATCCAACGCTAGCACAAGGTAAAAATCTGTTAATTTTTTTTAAAATGCTGTTTTCTAACGGTATGTTCCCATAATCAACATTCCAGGACAGCTACACAGTCTTTTGGTCTCAGACAGCAGGTAAATGTCTTTATTTTTAAGTTAAATTATCATTTGACCCCTCTTATCACACCTCATGTTTTTCATTCAGTCTGACCAATCAAAGACCTCCTTGGGATCATACAAGAATAAAATGGGTAAGCATGTTTTAATCCATACTCGTTAATTTGATAGGTAGCATGTATAGCTAGCACTGTACACCAAAAATAACCTGAAAAGTGTTTTTTTTTCCTCCCAAGATTTGCCTCTCTGCTCTTTGGACATCATGAAAGATGCTTGGGATCGACTGCGTCAGTGCATCAGCCCAACTTCCCCGGCTACGGCCAATTTGGGCGACAACACCCAGCTGATCCTGGACCAGGCGCTCCAGTTTGTGTGCGGCAACATGCTCCAGTTCACAGTGCCCAACCAGGCTTTCCTTGAAGCTGATCCCAAAGCTATAGCCCTTGCGATCCTCCAGCAACAACAGAGGGCTGAGGTATGTAGAGCAGATTGATGAAAAGGTTTGCCTATTGATGCCACAAAATGACAGCAAAGTACAACTTTTTTTAAGAGTAGAAAAGGCTAACTAAGGGAAGCTCTTGACGTAGCTCAATCTCTGTGTGTCTGCTTTGGTCAGATGCGCCTGGAGGCCTTCCGTCAGATGTCATCTTTCCTTTCCAAGATGGAGGAGAAGAGCTGTTCTCCGCACTGTCCCACCTTGTTGCAGTCGGTGCAGCTTCAGTTCCTGTCCGGCTGCTTTGCCTTGGGAACGCAAATCATGGGCTCCCACACGGGGACTCATTACGAAATGCGCCATTACACGGTATGTACGTTTGTGGCGGTCACGATAATGTCACCATTGTTTCCAAGTCATGACTGCATTAATACTTAATGCATTTTCTCCATCCAGGCTGGCATCCATTCAGCTGCTATTGACAAGCAAAGGGAGTTGCAATCTGCAGCACATGCGTTCTACCAGCAAGTGGTGCATGTCCTCAGACAAAGGGTCCTGCTTGAAAGAAAACATCCAGGTTTGTGACCTCCACCAGTAAAAGGGGAAGTCAAGCCCCAAATTTTCTTAACTAGAATACATTCAACTTGAGTAAGGTCACCTCAAATTAATGCCTCATTGATTTTAAAAAAAAACTGTTTATCCTATTCATGACACTGGTAATTATCCCACAAACCCTCCAGAGTATTAACAAAATATCAAATAATCTGTAAACCATCAATTGAAATCAATATTTGAAAAAACACAACTAACCTAGTATTGAACTAGATAACAGACGTTTATGTAGCAGCTAGCCACCCTTGGTGTAGGCCTGAAAATGCGGGTGTGCTTTTTTTTTTATGTGTAATATTTGTGTTTATTATTTTTCCTCTGCAGTTATTTTGTCTTCATCCGTTCTCAGGTTCGTGCCAACACCTCCTGCTGGCCACCATGTTTGCACTGAACTTTAGCTACCAGCCGGTGGACCTGGTGCTAGTGGTCAAGCGCGGCATCCTGGACCTGCTCTGCATGCTGACCGACAACAGTTGTGCCCTCATGAACCAGGGCTGGCTCGCCATCTCCACGTCAGGATGTCCACTGCTGAGTGGCGCTGTCAAGCTGGCGTGTACGCGTCTGCTGCAGATCCTTACAGTCACTTCCAGGTAAGTCTTAAAATTTCCCTTGAGGAAGGAGCCGGCCGGGGTGACCAAAACAGCCATGTGCTTTCAGCTCCTGTGAGGATCTGCTTCCTCTCGAGATTTCCCACTCTCTCATGGAGGTAATGTGTCAGCATCTCCAAAACGTACTGCATGCATTCCATCAGCAGCAAGCAGCAGAGATTGCAAAAGCAGAGACAACAATAAAGGAGGAGGCGGAGGAGGACGGATTGAACTTAAAAGGTGTGGAAAATGGTTTATTACCAATGTATCTATCTTTATCTTGCCAGTTGAGTGTTTAACGAATTAATCAGTTAGCTAAGTGATTGTCTAGTTAGCTAGCTAACAATCAAGTAACTTTTTTTTTTATATGCACTCTTTCGGATTGAACTTAAAAGGTGTGGAAAATGGTTTATTTACCTATCTTTATCTTGCCAGTTGAGTGGTTAACAAATTAATCAGTTACTTAATTGATTGTCTAGCACTTCCAGGTAAGTCTTAAAATTTCCCTTGAGGAAGGAGCCGGCCGGGGTGACCAAAACAGCCATGTGCTTTCAGCTCCTGTGAGGATCTGCTTCCTCTCGAGATTTCCCACTCTCTCATGGAGGTAATGTGTCAGCATCTCCAAAACGTACTGCATGCATTCCATCAGCAGCAAGCAGCAGAGATTGCAAAAGCAGAGACAACAATAAAGGAGGAGGCGGAGGAGGACGGATTGAACTTAAAAGGTGTGGAAAATGGTTTATTACCAATGTATCTATCTTTATCTTGCCAGTTGAGTGTTTAACGAATTAATCAGTTAGCTAAGTGATTGTCTAGTTAGCTAGCTAACAATCAAGTAACTTTTTTTTTTATATGCACTCTTTCAGCATCACAAAGCAGCCGAGTGCTTGAATGTCAGCTTGCCGACTTCTTGGTATTCCTCAGGCGGGTGTTGTCTTCACGGGTAATGAAAACACTCTCCTCGTTCATCAAGTGGGTGGACCCGCTCATGGCCATTATTTCTTCCAAGTGCTCTTTAGGTAATTTCAAGTGGAAAACAAATTATAATTCTTTTATATTACATTTATCGACTGCAGATAGTTTTATATTAATTTACACTGTTTGCTCGCCAGGATCCCCATGCTTCCAGAATCTTCGCACTAAGCTCTTGGCCTTTCATGTTTTGGAACGACTGTTGCCTGCTTGTTCTGAGCCTGAACATGTTACGAAGGTAGGCTCTGGGAAATACTGCATGTCCTCAGTTTATTACTGGAATACAGGGATAAGTGCCACAGTGGTTGCATATTCCAAACTGACAAGTAAACCATATTTCTGAACTTAGAAAGCATTCATCAGCTGTTTCTTCATTTTGACTATTGTAATTGGTTTTATTTGCTTTTTTTTTGTAGATTGTTAAACTCCTCTTTCAGCTGATGTCTGTTTACATGTGGGAGGAGCCCCTAGCTGACGTGACACATAAGGATACGACTCGAAAGGATTCCGAGGTGAATCTGTCAGAATTCTGTCGTCAAAAGTGTTATACCATTTTTCAACCTTTTAAAAACGATTTGTGACCCCTGAATAAAGTTATCTAGTGGTTGGTTAATTTTTTTGATTTCATTTATAATTGATTTCAGGTTCCACTGTTAAATGTACAAATGTACAAATATGTGCTTTTGTTTTTGCTTTTTTCTTACGGTAGAATTCCGGCAGCATTGACGAATGTATTCCCATCGGAGATTTTTCGTTTGACCCGCATAAGATAACATGCTGCTCCCTGGAGAGCGGGAACATCCTCTCTCACGGCACTGGTGGAAAAGGTTATGGCCTGGCGACAACCGCCATCACCTCCGGATGTTTCATTTGGAAGGTAAACGCACCGACCGTGCCATGAAAAAATATTTGCACCTGCTCTGAATGATTTATTTACTTAGTGTAATCAATATGCAAAATAAATGAGACACGGAGAAGGAGTCAAATACTTTTCCATTGGGCTGTGCATTGGAAAAAAACCCAAACATGTTGTGGTTGCTAACTGACTTTCCCCGCCTCCCTCAGTTCCACATCGCCAAAGAACACCGAGGCAATGAGGGCACATGCGTGGGCGTGTCACGCTGGCCTGTCCACGATTTCAACCACCACACCACCACTGACATGTGGTTGTATCGCGCCTACAGTGGCAATCTGTACCATGGCGGCGAGCTGGTCCGGACGCTGCCGTCATTCACCCAGGGCGACACCATCACCTGCATCCTGGACATGGAGGCTCACAGTGTGTCGTTCGCTAAAAACGACAAGGTCTGACCGTGGAGTATTGGTAGCATCACTCCGGTTTATTGGAAAATGTTTTCTAATTTCTTCATGTCTATATAACTATGCCAGGAGCCAAAGTTGGCGTTTGAAGGCGTGGTTGCCTCCGAGCTGTACCCTTGTGTGTTATTCTACAGCAGCAATCCAGGAGAGAAGGTACCTATAATTTTTACTTGCCGCCCAATGACTTCAATCAGGATCCCTAGTCCCCAAGCAGCGATTTTATCCAGGGCTCTGCCGATCAGCATCAGATTATAGATACCTAAAGCAGACTAATACATTCCTAACAGGTGACGCTGGGGGACCTTCAGATGCGAGGCATGCCCAGTAACTTGTTACCTGGCGAGCCGCTGTGCAGCCCGCAGAGCACTGCCCTTGTTGAGTGCACGGTCCAGCTCCTGCGCCGACTCCATCAGTGCGATCAGTGGACGCCGCACATCAACCAGTACATCCATGCCAACTTGGAGCTCATTGGACCCATGCTGAAGGAGGACCACTTGGGACGCTTCGCCCCAGGTCGGTTACAAGCCCAACTCATTGAACCCCTCGGCCTGGTTTAAGAACTTTCATTGTAAGTTTTTTCTCATAGCACTTGCATCTGCTGGCCTCGATCCAACATTCGAGCAAAATGACAGTGACAAAGATCCATCCGAAGACCCTCATCAAAGCCTCTTATCTGAGTCCAAGCTGGTTGCCTTGTGCAACGAAGTATGGCCCGTACTGGCGTTGATCGGAGGCGTGGATGGTGGTCTCCGAGCTGGAGGTTTGTGTCTACACAAGCCCAGCGGGCGCAGAGCCGTCCTGCTGGGGGTCCCAAAAGAGAGGAGCTCTCTGGCCAAACTGCAATGGGAGGAGGCCGACCTCTCGATCAGGTATCCCAAATAAAAGTTAAAAATAGGGATGGGCTCAAAAGAAATGTGACATTTGCCAACAAAAATACTGTAATAAATTCCAGAATTCCGAATTCCAAAATTCTGTCTCCATTTCTAAAGCCCGTCTCTCGTATTTGAATATCTTTGCTTAAATGTGTCATCAATTTTTATAACACTTGTCTTCTGACTATTTAATTCTTTGTTGTTTTTTTTTCCTCCCCTTGATCTTACTAATTTTCTTCTCCTTCTTCATTCGTAAATCTACTAATCCATCCCTGTGTCGCTCGCTGTCTCTGTGGCTTCTCGCAACCCTTTCCCTGAATAACTAAGCTCCGCGAATTCTTGGTCACCCAGCGACACGCCCATCACCTCCCTTGAGGCCTGCGACACGACCTGCTGTGATGTGGCACGACTGGGAGGCCTCAAACCGACGGTGCTGCTGGATTTGATTTACCTGATGGGGTTGCTGGAGGAGCGCGGCTGGCTCGGGACTCGTGCGGCAGCCGTTGGGAAATTGTCACAGGAGAGCCTGGCAGAGGGCGAGCTGCAGTACTGCCAGGATGAGGCAGACGATCTCAAATGCTTTGCAGAAGAGGACTGGAAGAAGGTTGAAGACGATGGGAAGGCGCTGCAAATGTCTCAAACCAAAATAAACACCTTTGCCTTGGAGCTCAGAGCCGTTCGAGTCTCCTACCTTCTCACCGGCGCCTTAAAATCCCTCGCTGTCATTTTCAGCTGCGAGAAGTTGTCACATTTGCTCTCCGGGCCCAAGCCGAATTCCACCTTGTCGAGTCCCAGCTCTGACCAGGATAAAGACGAGGGGCGTGGTGGCAGGCAATGGGACGAGAGTGCCGAGCTGAGGTCCGTGCTGCAGTACGTGGTGCAGAGCATGGTCAAGTGGGCGGTCCGACCCTGTCCCATAAAGCAGAGAGTCTCTCTGGCAGACCTGGAAAGAGCTCAAGTCATGATCTACAAAGGCGCACTGAGTCGACTACAGGATAGAGAACGCAAAGGTACTTCGATCCGCTAGGTTGACCTTCTGCAACTTGAGTTTCTCCCACCATAACTTGGCAGCTTTGCTGGGTGAAAATCCGCTATTTTCCAGCAAAAGCCAACGTGAGATATGAGTATTGATCCTTGGCGTATTTTGATGGAAGCATGTCACAGGCATGTTATTGTGGTACAGCTGGGAACTGTTTTAATCAATTGCAAAAATAAATAAATAAACACAATATGTCTGCTTTATAGAGTCTTGCTGTTCCATTGTAGGAATTGTTTACTTGATTGGAATGTTGAAATGATCCAACAGTTTCAGTGTATTTTAAGTAAACGTCATAACCTTGTTTTGTTTTGTTTTTTTTCCTCCAGAATCAGGCCACCATTTCACTTCCCAGCCCATTTCCAAGTCCTCCAGCTCCGTCTCCTTGTACAGTGTCGGATCGGAAGGCACAGCCATTTTCGGCCAGTCCAACCGAGCCTCCGCGTCGTCATCTAACACAGAGCTGGCCTCGTCGCTCCCGACCAACATGCAGGCGGATGGTCTTGATCAATTTAACCCTTTTTTACCCATAAGCCTCCTTCAGTGAGTGTTAGGGTTGGGGATTCAAAGAGTGATGATGTAGTCATTGTATGCAAAAAATTATATTTTGGAAAAGAAGCTGCAGAGCAACTCACATTGCGTTGCATACTGTGATAGTGTCAATACAGCAATTACCATTTCTTTTGGCATACACTAAGGATGCATATTTTGTTGTTGCTCATTTCAGACACATGGTGCTAACTCGCTTCCCCACGCTGACCGGACTGGTTAGCACCCCGCCTGTGGTGCATCCCTGCTTCAGCCTGGCCAGTTCGGCCTCGTGCGATGCCTTCACAGAGCAGCAGACCAGCTTTATGGAACCCGGTCCGTGCAACACGCAGGCGCGAAGCAGCCTGGGTAAGAACAAGCCACTGGTCTTTTCTACCATTTGTTCTGTTTGAGCGACACTTTTACAAGTCAGATCTGTCATTCATGTACACTTATTTCTAATGTTTGTTCCTGTCAGAGATTTCTCTAAATTCCTCTAACAGTTCCTCAGAAATAGCTTTTATTTATTTATTTATTTATTTTTTTTTGTCACCCACGTTTCTGACTTCACACAAATCCCATGAATGCAAGTCGACACAGTTTTTGCTTTTGTATGACACCATTTTCGTTATCACTTTTGTCCGTATTATGTATTATTTCATAAACGCTTCCCTATATTGAACTTTGGTGGTGTTTTTCAGTTTTTTTTGTGTAGGAGTATTTGCACTTTTGCTTTTCTCCCTCACCACCAGAGCGGACACAAATGTTTGTCACCAGCCGCTTGCTCGAAATGGGATTCACTATGAGACATATCTACTGCGCCATGGAGGCAGCAGGTACTGCCACTGCTTTGTGTAAGGTGTCGCTACGATGTCTGTTTCACATGCTTTCTCACGTCAACACACACACACACATGCTTATCATTGAAAGATAGCCATCTATTTCTAAAACGGAACTTTTGTTTTCTGATTTTAAAACCAGAAAGTCACAAAATGCGGCGATGCATATTGTCCATACATTCCCAAACTCCATATATATATATATTTTTTTTTTGAACTCCACTCTGCTCCCATAGATGTAACGGGTGAGCTGGACTCTCGGACCATTGAGGTGCTAGCCAGCTGGATGCTGGAGCACCCCCAAACGGATGAGCAGCAGACCACCGAGTTACTCAGACATGAGGGTGAGCCTGACACTCCATCCTCTGACGGGCCTGAAACAGTGCAGTGCCCCGAACGCCCGGCGAGTCAACCCACTGAGAGGTCTGTAATTCACGAAACATGATTTCATTATCAATCAAACCGTAGTGCCAACTGACTTAAATTTTGACAGCTTGCTTCCCGGTTTGGACTGGATAGAGCGAGAGAACTTTTTAGATGTCCACCTGACAAGGAACAGACCTCCTCCAGCAAGGCGGCGGCGTTCAGGCCCAACTCAGAGGACGTCTTTTCAGAGGGCAGGTCAGAGTTAGACCTTTCTGGTGAACTGCCTCAGCAGGCTGTTATAAAAATTAAAATAGATCAGGAACATTTAAGGCCCTACATTGAAATCGAAACAGAATGCAAGAAGGGGAGAAATGCTCATTGCGAAACCATTTTGAACTACTTAAGTGAGGCAACAGAAGGTGAATTCAGGCGCTCATCCTTGGATGCCAAAAGCTTGTTGTTGATTCCAAATATTTTTTTTACCCTCTGTTTGAATTGAAAGGAATTCCAGTCTCTTCAGATTTGCCGTCACCGAACCCCATCCCACAGCTGTACCAACAGAATGCAAGCGATTGGCCCGAATACGTGGAGTTTCACCCCTTTTCCACGGAGGAGTCCGAGCTGGGCTACATGGATGACGTGTATCACGAGGAGACCTACGAAGAAGACCTGCTCACCCCTTTCTTCAGCCTGGAGAGAGATACTCTGCACATAGTGGAGGTGACACATTAATGCACCCTGTTCTCTCTAAGCTGTCAAATCAAACAACTCCTATTTTTTCTGTTAGAGCGGCGAAGAACACAATCCGATGGTGAAGTGCGAGCTGTGCAACACTCTCACCTTGCAGTTCAACAACCACATCAAGCGCCGTCATCCCGGCTGCGGCCAGAGCGCCGCACGCAAGGGCTATGACAGCACCGGCGCCTACGTGGACGTCTGGTTCAAAGGGGAGTGCGGCTCCAACTTCCCCTTCTACCTCCTTTGCACTTCCTGCAGGGAAAAGTACCTCGCCGCCAGCGCCAGCGATCCGAGTTGCAGGAGTGAAAGGTACAACAAACCCGCAGGAAATTGCATGCCATCATCTCCCTCAAAAAGTAGAGACTGCAGAAAGTACCAGGCTCCTATTCGTGATGAATTGTTTATTTGAGAGGATCCTTTTTTTTGTTCAGTGTCAGTAAAGATATGCAAAGCATTTACCGGTGTATATACATAAATATTTTAATTTATATTTAAACAAGAATACCAGATGATGAAGAAGAAAGTCCAGGATTTTGGAGGATTTGGCGTTTTGTCTTGATTTGAGTTGTCAGACACTATTTAGTAGTATGCTAACTTCCTCTGACTTTCCGCTAGAAATTTGATTTTTCCTTCATGCGACGCCGCCCCTCATTTGAATTACTCATTATTGTCGCCTCATTTATTTAATTTAGGAAAAAAGGCCTGACGAGTGATCTGATTGGCCGCTTGGACAGCACCTCTGATGGTGAGTAGGGGTACTTTTTTTCTCCCATCGAATCCATCATTTCGTTTTACGTGAACAGCGCTCCTCTTTGCTCAGACGACTGGGAAATTAACCATCATGATGAGAGTGATGAAGACAGACTGACAGGACTGGAGGACTTTGGGCTTCTGCTGAGACCGCTCGGCCTGACTGAAAAGAAGCTGGTGCCGGACCCCATTGCTTTCACTGAGCCCGATCCACTGGGGGCTACGGTTTATAGCTCAGCGGACCCCCTGAGGGATGATCCCAAAGGTAGTCTAATTACCACTGTAATAGTCCTTTTTACTAACTACTAAACTGTCACTTTTTTCATGAGTAACGGAGGATAGATTTTTAAAAAAATTTAGAATGACAAACTCTGCATAATGCTTGTGGAGGCTCTCAGTCGTACAGGAAAGTTCCATCGTAGAAAGGGTTCTGTCAGTCGTCATCTGTACCTGAACAAGAATACCAGATGATGAAGAAGAAAGTCCAGGATTTTGGAGGATTTGGCGTTTTGTCTTGATTTGAGTTGTCAGACACTATTTAGTAGTATGCTAACTTCCTCTGACTTTCCGCTAGAAATTTGATTTTTCCTTCATGCGACGCCGGGCCTCATTTGAATTACTCATTATTGTCGCTTCATTTATTTAATTTAGGAAAAAAGGCCTGACGAGTGATCTGATTGGCCGCTTGGACAGCACCTCTGATGGTGAGTAGGGGTACTTTTTTTCTCCCATCGAATCCATCATTTCGTTTTACGTGAACAGCGCTCCTCTTTGCTCAGACGACTGGGAAATTAACCATCATGATGAGAGTGACGAAGACAGACTGACAGGACTGGAGGACTTTGGGCTTCTGCTGAGACCGCTCGGCCTGACTGAAAAGAAGCTGGTGCCGGACCCCATTGCTTTCACTGAGCCCGATCCACTGGGGGCTACGGTTTATAGCTCAGCGGACCCCCTGAGGGATGATCCCAAAGGTAGTCGAGTTACCACTGTAATAGTTCTTTTTACTAACTACTAAACTGTAACTTTTTTCATGAGTAGTGGAGGATAGATTTTTAAAAAATTGAGAATGACAAACTCTGCATAAGTCGGGGTTCACTGTACAGTACTTTTCTAAAAAGAACTCCCTGACCAATATTTTTTTTCTCGCCCCTAGGAGACGCTTTGGTGGGAAAGAAAAGCTCCTTGAGTCTCGGGCAGCAGGCCATATCACTAAGGGACTCTTACGACCGACTGAAAGCGCTTAGGAGAGTGACTTCCACAGCGCAGATCTTGCTTGCGTACAGCATGGTGATGCGAGCCCTTTCTCAGACCGCTTGCAGGTAAGTCCAGCAATGTTCTTCTGGTTAAATGTGTAGCTATTCCTCGTTTTTCCCTCTTTACTAGTCCGTCCAGTGGACTGGACTCCTTGGGTCTGGCAGACATCCGCACCCTTGTGCGTCTGATGACGCTTGCCGCGGCGGGCAGGGCGAACACGTGCGCGGACAGGCAGTCTGGCGGCATGGGGCCAACCTCCGAACGCGGCAACTCCGGCTGCCTTAGCTTCCTGACGGCAGCTATAGGCACTGTCGTGTCCCACAGCCCCGCCGCTTATAGACAGCTGGTGGAAATATGCACTCAGGTTGGTGTGCCACACTGGGTTCTTATAGTCAGAGAGAGGTGGTTGTGTGACATTATCCGTACTGACAATTATTTTTGATTTAATATTGTTCTTCCCATTACAACATATTAAATAATGTACAGTATATTTATTTGACATGTTGCCAGTCCATAGTCTATTGTTTATATTGTGAACCGTTCATTGATTATTAATTGTTTATGTTTCCAAATACCCTCCATTGCTTCTTGTAGGATCTGATGGCAGCGGCTACAGGAGTGCATATTTCCAGTAGTGATGTGCAGCAGCGACCGTGCCTCACAGTCAGTTTGTTGTCGACTGTGACCCAGCAGCAGAAGCAGCAGCAGCAGCAGCAGGTGAGGGACTGCAGCGAGCACCCGGCATCCTTTCTGGTCACGCAGAGCCTTGTGGCTTTGCTCACACAGAAGGGCGCTCACTGCTCCGGCGCCGACAAGGCTGAACACGAGACTCATGGTAAGTCATTTCAACAGATGAATGGTAGTGTGGCTTGCGAGCGCTCGACTCTCTAGGTTTTCGATTCACGAGCTGCCGTGAGGGCATTTTTTTTCATTTGTGTGTTTTATAGCAGTAGTTATAAACCACACAAACAGAGAGAACATATTTTGTATTCTTCGAAAAATGTTTATGTATTTTATAGATCCCAAGCATGACCACCCCCCGCCACCCCCTGAATTTGGACGGCTCACACAAGGGGATTTGCCAAATTTTAAACTGGTATCTTCGACGAATGGGTGCCGCTAAATCACACCGTCCTCTAAATCTGGGCCCGGCATAGCATCAGATCGTCGAGACACACCTTATTGAGGACAAGCATTTTAGAAAATGGTTGTATGGATGAATTAGGACAAACACAATGGAATTAAATACTTGAATCTTTCCAACCAAGATGCAGGACACCAAGGGCTGTCTGCCACCTGCCCCTCCGCCCACCGCGGCACAAGAGTGGGTCCTCTCGAGCTGGCCAACGCTCTGGCAGCGTGCGTCCTGTCTGCCATGCTGAGCAGCCAACACCGCCAGTGGGCGACGCTGCGACTGGTGCAGGCTTTGGCTGCAACCGGGCGAGACGGACCCGCAAGAGCCCAGACCTACAGCGATCTCGTTGGCGATCTACGCAAATGTCCCGTTAGGAGGCTGGAAGGACACTATAATAAGGTGTGTGTGTGTGTGTGTGTGTGTGTGTGTGTGTGTGTGTGTGTGTGTGTGTGTATCTGGGAGCGTGGAAGTGAGTGCATAATGGCTGTTACTTTTTTGTGTTGTTTAGGTGGCCACTTGTTTGTGGAACAATGAGCAGAGTCTGCTGGCTACTTGCTCCCAGGATAAAGTGGTGCAGCTGTGGAGCATCAGTGAGAACAATGCCCAGTTGCATACCACCTTCTCCTGCATCACCAGGTCATAGAAGTTGCACTTTAAATGAACTGCATTTTTAAACACTTTATATTGCTAACGACTCTCGCTACTTTCCACGTTTGTGTTTTTGTCCGAAATTTATATTTTACAGTGGTGTATTTTTTTTCCATCACTGGTAGTGTTTGGTGGTGGTATCACACACACACAAAAAAGTCTTTATTCTCCTTGACCTTCTTTTCTGCAGTAAAACAGACAGAACGAGTTCAGAGCGGGCAGGCAGATGTCATCACGTGTCATCGCCCGTGTACTGGAGCACAGGCGGAGACTTCCTGGCAGCCCCAGAGAACAAACACATCACCATCATGAACATCAGAGGTAAACATATCAATGCCAGAGCCTCGTTTGTCTCCTCAACAGTAACAAATTATAAACAAAGATTGATTAAGATGCAGGATCATAGACAACCAAAATGCATTCTCAACAAAACAATCCGTTTGGGATAATTCGGTCAGCTGTTGCCTTGTATGTCCTTCTGACTGTCTGCAGGCTCTCACTGTCACACGGAGGCTCAGGCATCTCGGGTCACGGCGCTGTGTTGGGCCGCAGCATTTAGCTTATGGCTTCTCGATCAGCCCGAAGCTTACAAAGTCCGACCCACCGAGAGCTTGCTGGTGGGTCGGCTGGACGGCTCTGTCTGCTGGCTGCGTGTCACCATGCAGGAGCTCGACTTGCTTGTGAAGACCACAGAGCTCACCCACTGCTACAGGATGGAGGGTGAGGTGACACGAACATGAAATTTTTATGTACAGTGTTCCCCCCTTCTCATATTTATTCCACCAAAATTCTGTGTATATCTTGACATGTCAATTTCCTACAATATATTTAATGGGGCATTCCTGTCCTCTGGTCTTTTCTAGCTCCGCAGTGTGTGGCCTGGCACAGTGAAGAAAAGCCTTTTGCAGTAGGATACCAAAGTGGAAAAGTTCTTTTGGCGACTACTGAGACCTACGAGAATGAGCCATTGGTGTTGTTGTCCATCTACCAGGTGTGGTTACAGTAATATAATTTACCTGCATAGGTGGGAAACGTAGAAACTGGATTCATAATAACTGAACTGCCCCAACCCTACTTCAAAGTTTTTTTTTTTTTTTTTTTTTTTTTTTAATGTCATTGTCTTATCTCATCTCAAGTTAAATTGTACTGTACATGTAGGACGGTGTGACTTCCCTCAAGTGGGATCCGACGGGGCATCTGCTGCTCTGTCTAGGAAGATCCGAGGTGCTGAAGATCCTGGGACGCTCGGGGGGCGCCTGGGTGGCCTTCCACTCCCTTGCGCATTCCAGCATGGTCAACGTGGCTGAGTGGTGCCCCCTCGCCGGCCGAGCCCCGGACCCCATGCTCATGATCGCGGCGTGAGTTTCATGTCCTTGAGTCTTAAAATGTGTTGACCAAAGCGTAAATAATCGCTCCAGTTAGTTAAATTGTGGAGTCTTACCACATGTAAAATATTTAAGATGATCTCAGTTTTGTTACTGGAACGCTTCTCCTTCCAGAGGTTGTCAGAATGGCTCTGTGCATGTGTGGACGTTGCCACAAGGGGGTGCTGCTGTGCCTCTGCCAGCCACGCTGAACAGATCTTCGATTGAGCATAGAAGTGCCAACGTCATGGTATATTTAGCCTCTTTTTTTTTTTGTCAGTATCTAAATAATATTTAATATCGGGACTTTAACAGCAAGGTTGTTGTGTTTCAGGAGAGTGCAAAGTGTGTGTTTGTCCTCCTCGGTCACATCACAGCGGTGAAGTCGCTCTCGTTTTGCTCCAGTGGTCTGGCTCTGGTTTCTGGAGGGATAGGGGGGCTACTCAACATCTGGTCCTTACAGGTCGGAGAGTTTGAGTCGCTGCTGCAGTTAAACATGGCATATATAATAAACCCAAGTTTTTTTGCGTGTTGCTTGCTTTCTTCAACTTGGTTTTTTTTCACTCCAAGTGGAATTTACTGACACACAAAACAAAATAGAATTAAACATTGCATATTTGCACACCAAAATCCCAAACATATTACAGCAATTATTTCCCCAGAAACAACTGCTACTTTAACTCACATATGAGCAGCAATTTATACAGCATTACTCACACATCTATTCTCGACTCTGTGGGAACTTTGAATATTATTGCGGCTGAGTGGGGGACCTTCTCTGCTTCTTCTTCCTCTGAATTGTGACTTATATACAGACTTGGTTCTGCACACAAAAATATAGAATTGTCTGTATACACGTTAAAAAAGGATCAATTGAAAAATCTGTGATATTCCAAGGACACAAAAAATAAACCACAAGAAGCCATAGTTGGGTTTCACTGTGGTTCTCATAACATTGCTATGTATGTGTTTGCAGGATGGTTCAGTGTTACAGACCGTTACAGGCTTGGGATCAGTCGTCAGTACAACGTGGATCCCCAAAATGGGCGTTGTCGCCTGTTTCGGGAGGTCAAAGGTAATTTGGCTAATTTGTGACTCATAAAATTTAATGTAAGCATCACAGTGAGCTAGTGGTTAGCATGTTTGTCTCAACAGTTGTGAGTTTAACTGTTACAAGTTCCATTGGAGATAATTATTGCTTAACTTGTCAGTTGCATTTGTTCCCCACCCAGGATGTCTTGTTGATCTGCTGCACCCCTGACTGGATCACTCAGAATCACGTGCTGGCTTCCTGCCGCATGGTCCTTCGAAGCCAGGGCATCCTGGGTCTTCATCGGGCACCTTGTTTCGCAGTACTGCTGGAGAGGCTGCCACTTTTGCTGCAAGAGCAGTATGCCTACGAGCGGGCCCACGTGGTCGCCGGTGACCAGTTAGTCCACAGTGCCTTCTTGCAGAGCCTGGCCTGCCTCGCTGTCGGTTTATCCTTAGAGGAGCACCTGTGCCATTACCCGTGCCCACCTCATCACGCCAACCCCAATGACCAATCTTGCCCGGCCGAATGGAGCTGGCTGGCCACCTACGCCACGACCGTGCGCAGCGCCGAGGCTATCGCCAGCGGCATTGTCTTCCCAGAGTCCTTTGCGGTTCGAGAGTTTGAAGAGGGGGATGAGGACGAAATCTCAAAGGCCCTGGTAGGCCACAATTCATCTTATGACACGCAGATGACAATCTCAATGAGTGGGCCATTTCAAAAGGCTATTGATGTCATTCTTGTGTCTCTTAGGACAACAGTAAATGGAGTTTCAGGATGGATGAACAGCTGATGTCCTGGGCAACCACCCTACCAGAGGTAATTGCATAACTTTATACCTTTGCGGTCGAATAGAATTGGTTCATCTGAGGTACAGGTCCATCTGGGTTCAGGTTTTTACTCCTCTCCCTCCATGGGAAATGGTGTCAGATGTGGAATGGATAGTTGATAGAGCCGAGTTCACATCCAAGCGGAGGGTACTACTCCTCTGCTTCTGTGATGAATCTACTTTGAACTTTGCTGGAAATCTCATGCACCACTTTTCACAGGACTGGCAACGAGGGGGCAAGAGCGAGGTGTACCTGTGGGGGAGCGGACGCTATGGACAGCTGGCGGGTATGGGGACCAACCCCATGACGCCTACATTAGCGCCCTCACTGCTTCAGACACAACAGGTTGCGTACCATTTGCAAGACACCCGCCCTTTTTTGATGACTGCAGTTTCTAATATTCATATTTTGGCTGCCTTTTAGGTGGTGTGCGGTCAGAATTGTACTTTCCTGGTTCAGTCCAATGGAACCGTGCTGGCCGTTGGGGAAGGACAGTACGGAAGGCTGGGACAAGGAAATTCCGATGATCTATATGTCCCGACTATTATCTGCGCTTTTCAAGGTAAAAAAAAAAACTTGACTGAATAATATCCAGAATTTCAAAATGTTAGCAGGATCCGAACATGCCGACCAAGCCCCATTTCAAAAGAAAATGAAAGTAAATTGAAGTCAATGAGCGATGTTGAAGTGATACATCGAGACTAAGATGTTATTTGTTGGGGAGGAGTTAAGTCTTCGCCTGGGTTCTTAGAGGAACTCACTGACCATTTTTACATGCAGTCATGTCACTCACCACCGGAATAAAGCAGTCAGTTTCCTCCTCGCTCCAAAAGTTTGGTCCCGTGCTGGATCTGAGTTTTGCATTTCTGTGTGTGTGTGCAGGTTATGTGGTGACCCAGCTTGTGACATCCTGCGGCTCCGACGGACACTCCATGGCGCTGACCGAGACGGGAGAGGTGTTCAGTTGGGGGGATGGAGATTTCGGGAAACTAGGACACGGCAACACCGAGAGGCAGAGGAGACCCAAACAAATTGAGGCATTGCAGGGGGAAGACATCGTTCAGGTGAAAAGCATTTCATTCCCAAAGTAAATCTAAAGTCGCCGCTTTCTTAAATAATCGTTGCTTCCTCGTTCCAGCTCGCGTGCGGTTTCCGGCATTCGGCTGTGGTGACATCTGACGGGAAACTGTTTACCTTTGGAAGCGGTGAATCTGGACGTCTGGGTCAACGGTCAACATCCAACAAGATGCTGCCGGAGAGAGTGGCTGCACTGGAGGGTTACCACATAGGACAGGTAAAAAGATTTTTTTTTTTTTTTTTTGCTTGGCTCTAAACATTGCAAAATAATGAAATGGCATGAATGGTCATATTTTCTCAGGTGTCATGTGGACTCAACCACACTCTGGTCTTGTCTGCGGACGGAATGATTGTATGGGCATTTGGAGATGGAGATTACGGAAAATTGGGGACTGGTTCCTCAACGGCAAAATATTACCCTCAGGTATGTTGACAAGGTTAGCAAATCCTCCTCAAATGTATTTTAGCATGTCGAGGCTAGCTGACTCGATAAAAATTGTCCTGGGCCCTATTTTGGGCCTTGATACAAAAGTTGAGGAAAATCAAATAGACAACGATTACATGTGTTTGATGTCCATCTGTTCAGAAAGTGGAGCAGCTGTGTAATAAAGGAGTGAAGAAGGTCAGCTGTGGAACTCAATTCTCTGTTGCCTTGGCTTGCGATGGACATGTGTACACATTTGGACAAGGTACATCGACATTTAATAATAAAATAAATACAATAACATGCGTACAATGTTAGACGTCGTGGTTTTATTCATACTACTGCAGACAAATTCCTTGTGTGTGTGTGTGTGTGTGTGTTCGTTTGACATACATGGCCAACAAAGATGATTCTGATTGTGATGTCCCAACAGAGCGTCTGATTGGCCTGCCGGACTCCATGCTCAAGAACAAGTCATGTCCTCAGGTGGTTCCGGCCCTCGACGGACACTTCATAGAGGACGTGGCCCTGGGCTGTGAGCACGTCCTCGCCCTGTCCTCTACCGGGGACGTCTATGCCTGGGGCTGCAATAGTGACGGACAGGTAAGTTACAATATATTGAAAGTTGGGGAGTCCCATTTTGGAAAGTGCACTGAGGGCCATATTGAATTTATTTAAAAAAAATTATAATAATAATAAATTATTGGCCACTTGTATTTTAACCCTTTCATGCACCCTGTAACCTGATAAGCTGTCCACTGTAGTAACCGCTGTCCCCGAAAGTGTTAAACACATTTTCAAAAGTCCATGTTCAAGACATAAAGTTTGGTGTCCTCCTTCATGTGTTTTCCAGCTTGGTCTGGGACATTCCAACCTGGTGAAGGAGCCCACGCTGGTGACATCCCTGCAGGGGAAGAACATCCGACAGATCTCCGCGGGCCGCTGCCACAGCTCGGCCTGGACGACGCCCTCTGCGTCCATTAAAACCTCAGGTGCGCGCACACTCCCGCGGCTCGCTGATAGTTCAGCTTTGATACGATCCTAAAAAAAAAAAAATCCTCCGTAGGTGGTTCTGGAAGTTTCCAGCTAGGTCTTCCGCAGTGTGTCCCTCCCCAGTACAACACATTGAAAGGCTGCAGCCCTCATCTGCTCAGCATGCGCCTCCGAGTGCTCCACCACTTCTCTGATCTTGTGTACAAGTCGTGGCGGCTGCTGAACCTGGATGCCAAGAATATGGTAATGATGTTTGGTATTAGATGTGTATGAATAAGGAAATAAAAATCCTGGTGATTTGTTTGCCAACAGTTCAGATCATCGGGATCAAATCGCTATATTGGGGGCGGCATCTATAATTCATAGTGTGCTTGGGGTGGAAATTGCAGATTCTTTTTCGCTATGATAATATCACCTTACACCATTTATGCTTATGCAGGGTATGATAGATTGTTTGGGGTGAGGGCAATAAACGATACTGTCAAGGTAGAGTATGAGTAATTGCCTCCTTGTTATTTTTTTCCCATCCCTTCTCTAAATGATACTCAACCAATATTTTGATCTTGGCCCTACCAATGCAGTATAGTACACTGACACAGATATTTTGAGAACTATTATTTGTGTAAGAGTGCACTGCCTCATGCCCTAATTGATTTAGCGATGTGCTATATCATGGTAATCCTTTTTTGTCCTTCCCTGAAATGACACTCTTTCACGAGAGATAACGATTCGGGATGTCATGATACTGAGATTTTGTCCCGCTCCTGTGAGATATGGAAAATAACATCGCTGTATGTGTCCCGTCTCCTACATGATAATGTGCCGCGATATGATCGTATCACACAAGATTGACATTTAGGCCCAACCCTGCTCTGCTGTATCCAGTTTCTTTGCTCTTTTCTTGGTCTCCATTCAGGTTTCTACTTCGAGGTATAGTTTGGGGACGACAGCGATTGTCCGTGGTGTCCCGAGCGTGGAAGGTCAAGCTCATCGGCGAGGGAGCGGACGACGCTGGCGGAGTGTTTGACGACACCATTACAGAGATGTGCCAGGTAAAGACAAAAAGGGAAAAAACACACACACACACACAAAACGACACTCACGTCCAAAAGATTTCATTTGCAGAAACCGAGACCACATCTTCAATCGGTCACACTTGTTTTTTTTAAATAGGAGCTGCAGTCCGCCGTGGTGGACCTTCTCATCCGTACGCCCAACAGCTTTACAGATGTGGGAAGTCACACTGACAGGTTGGTGCACTTTCCTCCAACCGTAATCCCAGCGTCCTTAATCCCTTGACGTCCAGTCTGAAGATTTGGTCTTGTGTTCCCTTGACGTCCAGTCTGAAGATTTGGTCTTGTGTCCGGACAGGTTCCTGCTGAACCCGGCTGCTCTCTCCAAAGATCACATGGTCCAGTTTCGCTTCTTGGGTATCCTGATGGCGGTGGCCATCCGCACGAAGAAACCTCTAGACCTGCATCTTGCGCCGTGGGTGTGGAAGCAGCTCTGCTCCATGCCACTGGGAGAGCCCGACCTAGAGGAGGTGGACCTCCTCACCTTCCGCACCTTACAAGGCATTCTGCACTTGGAAAACAGCGGCATCACAGAGGAGAATTTCCATGTGGTGAGATGTCTCAATCTGTGGATCAGTTGTTCCTTCCGTTTTCAACTGCCAATCCAAAAAAGAAAAGTGTGACTTACCTAACGCACACACACAGACAAAAAAAACAGTTTTAGTCTCGGACTAAAAATAAACGAAATGCTGAGCAGAAGGAACATTTAAAAAAAAATCAAAGTTGTCATCTCAACCTCAAATAACTTTCTCACTTGGTTTAATGAATGTTACGGTGTATCTTTGTGAAGATGATTCCACTGGATTCGTTCGTGGCCCACAGTGCAGACGGAAGGCTGGTGCCGGTGGGTCCCGGAGGCCAAAACATTTCCCTTAACTTTTCCAACCGCACGGAGTATGTGGAGAGAGCGTTGCAGTACAGACTTCATGAAATGGACTCTCAGGTTTGAAGCAAAGACGGTAGTAGCGATGCGGCTTTGGTTACTTCCCCAATCGGCGTTCACCAGCGGATATCATTTGTGCAGGTGGCATCGGTCAGAGAGGGCACGGCCCCCCCAGCACCTGGAGCAGCTTGTGTGTGGCTTGCCCGAGGTGTCGGTGGAGACGCTGAAGAAGCTGGTGCGCTACCGTGACATCGCGGAGAGCCACCAGCTAGTGGCCTGGTTCTGGCAGAGCTTGGAGGAGTTTACCAACGAGGAGCGCGTGCTCTTCCTTCGCTTCGTCTCCGGCAGGTCCCGGCTGCCGTCCAACCCGGCCGACATGACGCAGAAGTTCCAGATCATCAAGGTGGACCGGGTGAGTTTGGGCTGAAAGATGCCTGATGCCCCAAAAACGGATAAAAAAATACTTTGTACTTTTCAGACTTTTGACCAGTCAAAAAAAAAACCCAAAACCCCTACACTTACGCTGTGACTTTGTGATTGGATGGTTGAGGGCACCGAGGCAGAACTTCGGATTTTGCATAAAATGCAAAATATCAACCAATCTCAATCCATTCGATCAGATTGGTGTAAAGTGTATTATATATTTTATTGTATTGTTTTTTTTTTTTTTTATGTAACTCTTGTTAATCAATTAATTTTTATTAATTTGCTTTTATGATTACTTTCTAAATATTCTCCTGAATTTCCTCTCTGTGAGTCAACCAGTTTCCTCTCTTCCCCCAGCCCGTAAATGGCCTGCCGACGGCTCAGACGTGCTTCTTCCTGCTGCGTCTTCCGCCATACACAAGCCAGGTGGTGCTGGCCGAGCGTCTGCGCTACTCCATACACAACTGCCCCTCCATCGACATGGACAACTACATGCTGACGCACAACACGGAGCCCTTAGAGACCTCCGACACAGAGGAGTGATGCCGTCATTATATGCACTGACTTTTAATTTATTTCCCCCCTTGGATGAGTGTTGTTTTGCATTTGTGTGAGATATCGTGTATTTATTGCAGTGCTTGAGCCGAGAAGCCACTGGGATAATATAGACTACTATTTCTTATCATATAAGCCACTGAATCAATGTGCCTGTTTGAAGATGTAATTGAAGGTTCTGTCCAATGTAGGCAGTGTGACTCTAAAATAAAGAGTGCTTACTTGTAGCCTGTTATTTTTTTTTTCTTTTTTAACTGACACTTTGCTTTTCTTACAGATTTTGAACAAATTTAAATCCAGTACCTTTAAATATGCATCACTTGTAAGGCTTTTGCTTTTGTGTCAAGGCTGCCATGATTAGTCTGTGCTGCTTAGAGGACCCTATTAATATCATTGTACCACCTGCTTTGACACAGGCAGCGTAGAAATAAACCTGCAGTCAGCGGTCTCGCAGCTGAGAGAGAGAGAGAAAGAGTGCGAGGTAAGAGATTAATATAACGTCCATATATCATCTTAACAAGGATTCACGAATCACAGGGAAAGGGCAGTGCTGGGGAAATGTCAACATGGCCTAATTGCCATTATTATGTCTAGAATGTGTGTGTGTGTGTGTGTGTGTGTGTGTGTGTGTGTGTGTGTGTGTGTATATAAATTCCTACCCGATCCTACACGTTTCCTATACTGTACTGTAATATGTTGTGTGGAGCCTTTGAAATGTGTAATACCAGTGATGACCACACGATGGCAGGCAATCCTCACAGCGCCTCCAACCCACAGTCTGTCATCGCGAAGAAGCGTTTGTCATGGCTGTCACAACATCGATCCCAAACTACAAAAACAACAGTTTTTATTTTCCCTACCCACTACGTCGAGTTCTTTCAAAGTGCATGAGCATTTGATAGACTTGTGTTCTCCAAAAACATGAATATATTCAACTCATAATTGTGTTTGAAACGCGTATGGTGGCTTAATTGGACAAGCGGCCGACTGTGATGGAATCGCCCGCCTTTGATGGGATGCTTCCAGGGCACAGGTGAGTCGACCAACCTGTTAATTTCGGGATTTTTGAATGAAATGGAAGAAAAGCTAATGATGGTACAGTATTAAAATTTGACTACGTTCGTTTTTGTGAAACCATGCAGAAAATGACTGAACTTTGGTTTGCTGTTGAGCAGATTTGTGAACTTTGAATGTTAATTTTGATGCAAGAGAGCCCTTTGCTGTGTGGAGGGTTAGGGAAATCACGGTATGTGGTTATTTTGTGTCGTTGAGTGTTGCCTCTTTTCTGTGTGTATTTGAAAATTCAATTACATGATGACACTTCTGTACTTTGGCTCGGGGAAAAAAAGAGACTGCTTAGATCAATAATTCAGCAGCGTTTGAAGGGGGAAAAGTTCTCTCGCGACTGTCGAACATCTTTGGAAGCATTCATTAGAGCACTAAGATCATGTTCACCTGTTTAACTTGTTAAGTCTGAAGCCCCTTCGTTTTTTATTACCATGTCGGGAACACCATCAGGCTTTCATAGACGTCAATAATTCATAATTCATTTGCTTAATGAACAATTAAGGAAATTAACAATGAATTATTGATTTATTCTCTTTTTTCCCCCCCTCATTAGCTGTTTCTTAGCGGTTAAACATGAGGACAAGATGACATATTGGGACCCAAATTTAAATATCTTCACGTTCTAATGTTCAGGTTAATGATAATCTAAGTAACTAGAGGTGACTGATTTTGATAATCTTTTCAAGTCGCTTTCGTGCAACTATCCCACAAACTTTCCCACCTCCCTTGACTGTACAAGGGTAACAAACAGCTGGATTAAGTGTTTCTCGATTGGTCATGCCCGCAGAGTTTGGCGCGCAACTGTACCCACAGAGACCTGGTCTTACCAAAGTCTCGTTTAAATAGTCACTAAAGCCACTCACTATATTGGTTTTAGATCATGCAAAAAATAAATAAATAAATAAAAATCCCACCAGCAGCAAAACGCTATTGATGGCTTGCCATTGTTTTCTTGACCTTTCTATCCATCCAGCTCAAATGACAGCTGCTAAGTCATTTTAAGACTAAACATGGGCCATGATGGCGATTATTGAGCAGGGAATTCTCTCTCTCTCTCTCTCTCTCTCTCTCTCTCTCTCTCTCTCTCTCTCTCTCTCTCTCATAAGATGCCATGCATTATTGCTACCACAGGCTAATTTCCCATGAGTGCCATCAGACAAAATAATCACTGGAGAAGAATTATGTTCCCGCCATCATTTTGGCTCCATGAAGTGGATTGTTGTGGAATTAACTTCAATGTATTAGCGTTATCTTGACATACAAGCGCTAACTGAGGACACAAACGTCATTAGGATTCTGATAGATGGGTTTGGTCAAATACATCCAAACCTTCCCAAAGGAGTGTGTGATTCAAATTAGCCGCTCATCAATTTTCTATTGCGCTTGTTATTAGAAGGGTTGCAGAACCGATCCCATCTGACTTTGACCCAGAACAGTGAGAGGCAGGTTACACCCCGGACTGGTCATCAGCTGATGACAGCTAGCTACTGTTGATGCGAGCTCCTGTTATTGATGAACCTCATGTAAAGGTGCTTTGTTCATGTTGAATAATAACTGGTGACATTGAACGTCATCTATTTACCTGATGGTGTAAAAGTGCAAAGTGTGGCAATATCCAGCTGCCATGACATTTTCTACGAATGGCAAAGGTGGATAAATGCCGGGTCTACCGTTCGGACTGCGGTGCGCCAATTTTGCGGGATCTCATTGTTTGAGGGGCTCGAGTCGTGTTCTTGCCTCCGGAGTTTGAAGGACAGTTTTGGCGGTGAATGGAAATGCAGTACTTATAAAACAGCAGATTATGTGAGCTCTGTTGGGATCCGTCATCTGGCTTCCAGACGGACGACGCATTGGCAGCAGTGGCCGAGGATTTACCTTCCTCGGCTGGCAGTGGCCATCCGCCGGGCCTGGAAGCCAATATTAAACAACACAGCTTTCGCTTGCATTGAGCTCTTATGCAACAACATCTGGACAAGGGACCTCGGACGACCAGACCCCCCCTCCTTTTTTCTTCTTTTTTTTTTTTTAATAACGCAGCAGTGATTACATCAACAGCAATCCCACCCACCCCTCCATGGGATCAAAACATGAAGGGCATTCCTGTGTACTTTGACTCCGAGCCAAGAACAGGAATTTCTTCCCCCTCCCTTGACGCTTTCTATTTGCTAATGATGTTGAAATTGACATTTTTTGCATTCCCGGTAATCATAAACATCTGGTGTGCACCATCTGCCGATGTTGTTGTTTAATGGGCTTCACTGTTATTAAGTGGGAGGGGGGGAAGAGTCCTATCAATGCATAATGCCGCATGCGTTAAGCTGAATGATTTGCAACATCTTTGACCTGCTGTCAAAGTGAGCCGTTTTATGAATGACTTATCTTATTCTGCTGAGGGCGAAACATCCATCCATTATTCGAGCCGCTTAGTTGAATTTCTGATGATGGCACGCTCCCATAAGTCATATGATTTAACAACAAAAAAACCCCCCTCAAACATACAAACAATAGTACAAATGTTGGCCTAAGTGCGTAGCTGATCCAATCCGTTTGGCTCATAATACCATCAAACAATTGAAGTGGTTACTAAAATCACCGACTCAACATGGAACCCGTCTCTGGTTCCTTGGTGAGTCGTTCCAAAAAGCAGCTACGGTGGCGTCGCATTAGCCTCAAGGGCGTGGCGGTCAAGTGGGCTCCACGTGCGCTGCAAATTTATTCAAGTGGGCACTGCTAATGCAATAACCGCCGACCGTATCCGTGTATGCAGATACGTCCGTCGAGGCCTTCTCAGATCCTTAACTCGACTCCAACCTCACTTTACCCTCTTGCTAAGTGTACTTGAATGACTTGAACCTAAGCCACAACCACTATCAAATCTCGCGGGGACAAGTTTTGTCATATTAGTGAACAGTGGAAAACTTCAGAATGACAAAAAAACAAAAAAAACTTGACATTTGTCCTCGCGTGATCTTCTGAAGTACGTCACGGAAGCGCAATTTGTTAACCTGACCTACATAAAAAGTCCTTGTATGCAGCTGCGTGCTGACGACAAAGCCGCCAAGATTATATTTTAAGCAGGGGGCCCCGTGATTTATCTACCGCTACATGGTTAACGGCAGCATTAATCACGCCACGAGCCGTGCCTCCCTCCCGTATTATCTACAAACAACTCTCGACGCCCATGCACCCGTGTTGAAGCGCTTGCGTTTTTACACAGGCCGTGTTTTTTTTTTAGGTTGTGTACAGTGAAGATGGGGTGCGCCATCGAGGCAAGGATGCTCAAGGGAGTTTGCCTTTAACTGTAAATAGGTTTTGTTTTCAGAGGAAGAGGCGGAGCCTAATATGTCAGGATGTTGTGGGGCATGCTGTTTTAATGCAACATTTTTTTTCCTATTTTTTTTTTAAAGATTGCATGCAGGTGAGAGAGAGGGTTTGGAATCTATGTGCACATGTTAAAGAGAATACAACTGCTTTAACTTTTGAAGGTGGTGTGCAGGGAAGAGAAATCGGATTCGGGATTTTCAAGGGGTGTGCACCTCAAAATCTTAAATCTCGCCTTTAAATACTCGATCACAATGTTGAAGGGGGTGCACCTTTCATTTCTGTTTTAAAGTTGTGGTGCGCCATCCATCCAGGGATGTTCAAGGGGCTGCGCCTTTACTGTAAATTGGCTTTGTTTTTAAATTTTGGGAGATTATGTGGCGTTTCCCAGCTCTATCAGGATGTTGACGGGGGTGCGCATTTAGTAGGATTTTTGCTTCATTTGGACTTTTTTTTAGATTGCCAGCAGGATCAGATGGGATGTGCCATCTTCTACCTGCCGCTAGTGAGTCATGTATATTTGCCTCTCTGCATCGCATCCTTTTGAAAATGACGCCGCCCATATTTGCCCCTCCCGCCACTCTTGTGGATGTGAAATACTGTAGACGAAAGTTGACTTTAATGCCATTGAGTTGCTCTGAACAAGTCTTTCCTGCTGTGTCTGTGGTCAAATCTTTACCTGCAGCGCCTCGTGTCGCGGCACGAGGCATCTAGGATGACATGTAAAGTGTCAGGTGTGCTGGGCGCGCCTTGTAAACACATCCCGGCTGCGGATGCGGGGGGGGAGAGTGGCGGCACGAAACTCGAGTGCTCCCCCCCCGGTCATGATCAGAATGGCAAATGACGCATCCTCGCTCGTTGCGTTCACCTAGGCCAGCGCGATGTCAGGTGTGGACACGTGCGTCATTTTCAGAACTACTTTTTTCATCCCGGCACGAACCTTCACATTTCATAAGAACGGCGTAACTCTTCCTAATTTTCGTGTCGACTTTGTGAGAGCTCAGCTGTCCTGAAAGTGCGATTTCAGGGAAACGTTTGCCCAAACAAAAATTGCATAATAAGATTAAAACGGGGAACAGAACATGGGCAAAATAAAAGTGGGGGAGGGGGGATGGAAGTAGCTATATTTAAAGCGGTTGCTCGGCCAGCTGTTCACCGCGTGTTACTCTGGCTACTTTACGATTACGAGGGAGGATGCCGTTAGATAATCTATCACAGGATGTGTTGTTTGCCCTGTTGTGTAAGGCTGGGGGGCCCTAAGTCCTCCACTAAGGTGTCAAAACAACAGGAGGTGTCAATAAATGAGGCCTTCAGAGTTATTCGCAGGCCACGGGAGAAAAAGTTTGAAACGCCACCAATTTCAAGACCAGACTGAGAAAGTCCTCCTACCCCCCTTTTGAAAATGGACCTCCGGTAAATCAAAGCAGGTCTGAGCCAAGCTCGGCAGTCCCGTTGTCCTTCATTCCAACGACGTTTGGGCTTATCAATCACGATCGAGCTCATTTCAAGCGCGACGGGAACACGATCACGTGTCCCATCCAGCCGCTGCTTGTTGTGCTCTGCGGAACGTTACTCGGGCTTTTTGGAACGACTCGGTGCCAGCATCCGGCAGCCCTACAAGACAAAGAAGTGCCGGTGAAAGGCTCGTGCATCATTCTTTAACCGCTTGATCCCCCGAAAGGTGAAAAGTTGAAGTCGTTCATCAAGCGACTGTCTGCTCTCATCGCCAGGAGCTCATTTTCTTGAAAGCCTCCCCGCGGACAGAACATCAGTCACTGACGGCATCCCGTCAGACAATTCTCTGGATTCATTGATGGATTTGCATCAATGACACAAGGTCCGGCCGGCGCGTTCACGTGTGGCGCACGTGACGGCCTGACGTCAGCGTTGGGATGATTCTTCCCCACCCAGCGTATTTGCAGCACGCAGCTATGGATATATAGAAGTGGCTCTCCGACACAACAAGGTTATAATCAGTGAGCTTGGGGCCCGCGCTCGCCTGCTCGAGCCAGACGGATTAATTATCAAAATGGCAATTGCTCCACACCGCCAAAACAATTAGAGAGAAACGTCGCTAACCCGTCTGAAACGCGAACCGGGAGCATTTGATGCCTGAGCTTGTCCTTTGCTCTTCTTTTCAGTACAACGCCCTGCTTGAAAGAATACTCAAAATACAAAATACGATCAGAATTTCTCTTGGCTGCACCTATATGTGGATGTTTTTTTGTTAGTTTTTGTTTTTGTTTTTTTTTGTCCAATCACATTCCAACCAATTTGTGCTTCCAATCTACTTGACTGTCGACTTGTTTCTTTAACCGAGCCAATTTCAAAATCGCCTCAGAGGGCAAGTTGTTCCTCCGACTGTTTATTTTGGCTGCAATTCCAGTGTCGACCACTAGATGGTGTTTAGTTTGCCCACATTCAATTTGATTTAAGATTGAAAACAAGAAGCACAGGATTTCGGCGTCACACCTCTTCAATCCTGCTTTGTACGCCTACAAAAAGCGACTGCTGTAGGTTTCAGTTTATAAAGTACGTCTTTGGGCATGATTATTGACAGATCTTGTGAGATAAATTAAGTTTGTCAATTTGGGGTGAAAACAGGATTTGTTTACATAAACACCATGGATCGGTGCTGTTTTCTACATTATTTTGTGACGGCATTTGTCCAAATAATTTGGAACACACCACATGAATGAACCCACCGAAAACAAGGGTCAAAATGCACCTCAATCGATTAGCCACTCGACGTACTAGCCCACCTCGGCTGCCGTTTGGAGCAAACTGTCACGTCAAAGTGTTGCCGCTACAATGTTTGTTTTAACCCGAGAGCTAAGTGAATCATTAGTGCTCGATTCATTAGCGCAGTATCGAATTGGGGCACCTTGCCACTGTCAGCTTCTGTATTATTCATACGGATGAGCGCAAAGGACTTGGGCGCAGATTCAAAGCTTTGTCCCCTGACTCTTTTGCCCCTACATGTAATGATTGTGCTTGATTTAGAGTGTTTGACCGCTAGCATTAAATGCAGACCGCAGCATTTGATGGGAAGTATACTTATCGAAAAATATGTTTAATGTTGTCATTGGAGTCGTGTCGAATTGCCCTTTGTGTTTACATAAAAATAGCGTGATCATTTTTGCATGATTGCAGGTCCTGTCACAGTGTTGAAGGCGCGGGGTGCGTGCGTGGCGTCTGATAAACTTCATAATAACGCTCAACGTGACTTGATGACCTTGCCGATGATCGCACTTTCCGAATTGCATTCGGGGGACTAATAAAAAGCAAGAGGACTAAGAAACAGAACGGTGTAAAATGTTGATAAAGACTCGCCCAAGGCCTCTCACAATAAAGTGTTCCAAGCCGAAGACAATCAATGGAGACTGTTGGATCAATATCTTCCTGTCAGACCGCTGTCACATCATTTTAAGGGAGAATAGTTAATTATCGGCGAGCACTCGTAGGCCGTTTTTCTGACACGAGTTGCCAATTCCGGCGGACTCCGTGCTATTGGAAAAGCAATGACGGAACTCAACCAATCATGCCACTTTTGCGTAACAATGATTAGCTACTCACTTATCCCGGAAGGTCACTCGAGACTTCCATGTATTACTGATGGCTTTCATAAAAGCCAAATTCTGAGATATTTGACAATTTTTCACTTCACGTCTGCAAAAGGGCCGATTGTCAAAAATTGCCATACTTGAGCACAGTATTAATTTGACTGGATCTGATTGCAGGGTGTAGCCGGCCTCTCCTCCAAAAGTCCGACTGGAAAGGTTCCGGCTCAAACATGATCCGATAAGCAGTACAGAAAATGGATGGATGGCTATGCGACCATAATACAGAATCAAGGGATGTCCTTTTTATGAATGACAAAAAAAAAAGAACAAAAAGTCAAATGTAATCTTGTAAAGCCAGACACTAATGAGGACAAGTTATATATAAGACGGATGGACGATGAGCCCAAACCAGCCACTCCTGATGGTCAAACGTAGGACGATGGAGAAGCAGATATCCCGGACGAAATCTGTACTCGCAGCGAATGTAGGCCTCATTTCCAAACATTCGGCAGCAGAATTCCTGTCACATCTTTAGTTTCTTCAGCAACATGTGTCCTGCGTACAAATGTTCACTCGTTTCAAGCAAAACCACAAACACTGGACCAGCTAAGATTGTTTGGTTGGGGGGGCGCCTGGGATTAAGCCATGCCAGAGGATCTTTACGAAAGCTACGAGGTGATTAGAGTGGCTTTCGGATGACCTTCAAGTTGTAGCCGTTGTTTTTTTTTTTTTTTACCCCAGCTACCCCAGTAGACACCTTCAATTTACCAAAGAAATCACATGCCAAATTATGTCCCAGAAATTGCTTGTAGTACAGTATCGGTTCGGAAACTGCAGGAACCCCCCCCCCCCCTACTATAAACAAATCCAAAGTCTTAATCCAGCGCTACAATGAGCAGAAGCTCTATTCTTATTCTTGCTTTTGCTACGGCCGCAGTTGCTTGTAGTACAGTATCGGTTCGGAAACTGCAAGGACCCCCCCCACCCCCCAATATAAACAAATCCAAAATCTTAATCCAGCGCTACAATAATCAGAAGCTCTATTCTTATTCTTGCTTTGATCGGACCCTCGGGTTTTTGCTACGGCCGTGAGTCCCCAGTGCTTTATTTTTCAGGGTGGCGGAGGTGCCGACTTGGGCGACTCTACTACCCATCAAGGGATCAACGGACAGTCAGTAAATCCATTACTAAAAATACTTGCCAATCCTTTGGGATTACTACGCTTAGCAAGTGGACACTGTGTATGCCACAAATCTGGAATTAGGCAGCGAAAGGCTGTCAACTGCGCTGCATCAACACCTGATCCACGGTCTAGTTATTGGTGTTCCCGCGGCAAAGGCACATTCAGATGAGTACATTCAGTTGACCGGTGCCAAATGGTGGCCTGAATGTGGCGGAGGGGGTTGGACAGGTTAGAAATTGTGAGGTGTAGCCCACTTAAAGAAATCTCCAGCCACGTCATGACAACCTATCCTCCGGCGTAACATGAGACTTGAAACATGAGTTCCCAACACTGAGTCGGGGGAGCTTCCTAGCGCTTGTAAAATTTCAAATGCAATCACTTAATAGATTGATCATGGAAAATGCCATCGGTGTGGGACGACAGTTTTTCAGATCGAGTTTGCCATTGACTGTTGGTGTACATACTATCAATCGATCTTGGTGAGCCACGATATTCTCCATTTCTGATATTTATAACCCTCATATTTTGAATGCTCTGGTTTGTCGACACCAACCCGGGCAGTTTAAAAAAAAATATATATATTTTTTTCCTTCTTGATGAAGCCAACCTTTTGTCCGTGCTGGTTGCCGTCCAACCTCCCCCCCTGCACTCCGTGATAGCCTGATGGCCTCGGCCTGGAGACGGACCAAACCCGCAATCCTATTAAAACGCAACTCTCTTCCCAACTCCGATCACGCTTTAATTAAAATAGTCAGTCCAGCGCGGGCGGGAGTCCAACGATGACGGGCGAGTTAGATGTCTTGAAAAAAAAAGATTTTTTCGTATCGACGTTAGGTCACCGTATGCCACTTAAAATCGTTTCAATAAGATCTCAGTCTCTAAACCGAGCTTTTATATCCAACGACTTGCAAAAAAAAAATAATAATAATAAAACGAATCCGTAATCATAAACAGAAGGGGGAGGGGCCGGGGTCTGTAACACAATGCTGCCATTCTGGTGGCGGCTGATGCTATTTGCGGCATAAGTAATAGCTGGCGGTGCAGGCCTATGAAATGGTTCGTGTCAAGATGAGCTATTGACCGTAAGCAGAGATGACTGGGATGTAATCTTAGAGACACAATGCAATTTCAGACCGGCCGATCAGACGGCTGCTTACGGAACATTGTGATCCGCCGGGACACTGCGTTTTCCCTCGATGGGCGTTTTTACACTCTGCAACCTCATGGTGTGTTTTCCTCAAGTTTTAACCGTCAAGTATTTGCAGGAGGAGAAACACTGTCAGTTTGACTGAATTTCCGGTGGATAAAATTGTTGCCGGCAGGTTCATATTTTGCTGGCTGTTTTGAATAAAAGCAAAAGGATGAGCCGAAACTAAATTCAACGTGCACAGAATAGTGTTGTCTGGCGACATCGTTTCGCTGCAATTACTTTGAGAGTGCTTCACGATATCATGATTCAACCATCAACGCCACACAAATCGCCATCGATTGCCCGGATTCAAATGCGGGCTTTCGTTCCGTGAGTGCATATGATTGTTTGACCGCGAAAGTCTATTTTTGTTGTCCTCTGACGCGTACATCAAGGATTTGCACTTGGTTCGGTATCGGTATTACTTTAAGCCATAAATCTTATGCAATCTTTCTCTTTTCGTAACCCCCCTCCCACTGTCTTCCCCTTCCCTGGCACCGTGAACTGTGGAAGTCAAGTTACACAAGAAGCGGGGTTGAACAGTTGGCATGCCAACTAATCCAACCCAACGCAAACGGGGTGGGGGAAGAAAAAAGAAAAAAAAACAGGAGGAAATAAATGAAGGGATGTCTGTTTCAATTAGGGCAACATTTGGATCATTACATAATAATCCAACAGCAAGCATGCAAAACACCCCAGCTAATATCCTGTCCGGTCATCTCGAAAGCCAGCTGCATTGAATGAGATGTTGCTTATGCTTATTATTGTCATTATTATTTTTATTATTGTTGTTTTTACATTTTTTTTACGATATGTTTTAGAAATCAAATCTACCGACGCGTGACATCGTGGCGAATATTCCGATAGCTAGCTTCGCTGAGTATTTCAAGTCGACAAAAACCAGGAAACTGCTTGTCGTCCCCCCCCCCCCCAAAAAAAAACAAAACAAAAATACGGCTGAGCTATCTGAAAAACTTGATGTCCGTCATGAAGGACCGACATAGTACTTACACGCGTTGAATCAAGACGGACTTATCGGCCATTTTACTGAGCTACACAGGCAACGCAGGTGCTGTCATTGCTGTCGCTCAAGCCTCTAATTAAAGACATTAGTAACACCTACCCGTCCAAATGCAGGCTGTGGGTTGGGGGGGGTTAAGAACCACCAGTGCAATTTATTCGACTGATTTATTACCACTGCATGCAATTACCACCAAATCGCAACACATCCCCGCATCGTAGAACCAATGTATCTCATGAATACGGTGTGATTGAACGTCGCAGCCCTATCGGTTAGCATGAAACATTAGCGTGCTTTCGACTAATAGATTTTACATTGCGGGGGCAGGCGGCCTCGGCTGCTGCGACTCGACGTCATTCGTGAAGGTCAAAGGTGATGCGTTCTTACATTAATGTATCGTGAATCCCAGTATATCGCGGGGGATGCGTTCACACACGCACACGCATGCTTGAACACACTTGACCTTATTAAAACACATTTGTTAAAGTTCCTTTCGTATTTTTTTTGTTGTTGTTACAGTTTTGGAGGAAAATATTTCAGTCTTGGTTTATTAGTTTAAAAAAAAAAAATTTAATGACCTGAATTGGTTCCAATAGTTTTTTTAAGGTTTAGGGATTAGTTTTGATCAGAGCCTTGAATACTTTTGATACTCTGTTGTGGCTGTTGTACAACATGCAACACCCTTGCTGCAAAATGAATTTATACATGTATGATAACCTGAACATGAATCATGACAATATTTTGTGATTAACATATTTTGATAGGTTTTATTATTATTATTATTATTATTTATTTATTTTTTTACTATTTCATAATTTTGAAATAACATTTGACAAATTTCATGTATTGTGATGTTCTAGAGCACATTTTCAGAATATAGTAACACAAGAGAATCTGTCGGAGTTTACTTTGGACTGTTATTTAGAGTGAAATCTTGTCAAAATGTTGCAGTGCTGTTGTACACCGGTGCAAATTCAAAACAAATATCTCTGACGCTGAAAAAAAGTCATCAAAATATTGACATTGTTGTTTCATATGATTTTATTTTGTGCAATATTCATTTCGGTGAAACATGTTTTTCATGCGTGCAAATAATGTCGATACTTTTTTTTTTAATGTAAATCAATTTTTTTTTTCTCCTGTAGGCTAACGAGATTGATGAACTTCATTGAACGTGTCATGTGTTAATTGAGGAGTGGGGGGAGTGGGGCTCTTGTCCATCATGATTATGCAAATAAGGTGCTGGAGCTTGTGCAGGTTGAAACCGCAGTGAGACGAGCCGCGTGTCTGCGTGTGCGAGCGCGCGTGTGTGTACGTGTGTCTGTGTGTGCGCGTGCGCGCTGTGTGTGTCGCACGCGCGGACAGTTCGGCCCGTCGGTAGATGGCGGTAACCCAAGCAAGCTGAGCCAGCGAGCAGGGGAGGGCTCTCGGCCACTCGGGCTCCGGTGTTTGCGGCAGGAGGAGCAGCAGCAGCAGCAGCAGCAGCGGCAGCGCCGACGCACTGTGAAGGACACCGGGAGAGAGCGGCACCTCTCCGGCTCGAGCCCCCTTCCACCTCCCCGGGCCCCCCCTCCCTTCCCCGCCTCTAAGCGCGCGCAGCCATGGAGGACAAAGCCAACTCGTTCTCCAAGGCGGCCGGGAATAACGCCTTCCAGCGGCAGGACTCCATCCAGAAGAACAACAGCGCGGGCGGCCAGAACACCAAGGAGCACGGCAACTCGGTGGGCTTCAAGGGGGAGCGCGACGAGGCCATGGTGGGCTTCGACGACCTGGAGGCGGCGTCCAGGCAACACGGGTTCATGCAGAGGCAATTCGGGGCCATGATGCAGCCCGGAGTCAATAAGTTCTCCCTGCGGATGTTCGGCAGAAAGCGGTGGAGAAGGAGCAGGAGCGGGTTCAGACGGCCGGCTACTGGATCATTCACCCGTATAGCGATTTTAGGTAAAACACCTGAACGCACCCCCTCTCCCCTCCTCCCCTCCTCCCGGCTCCGGTCACCCGTAGGTCTGAGAGCTTTCGCGCACACCTTGCACCCAAGCGCGCGTCTC